>NC_084481.1:221930380-222233410 GCF_030035675.1 Rhineura floridana
CTGTGCCACGGAGGATCTTGCTGGGAGGAAGGGCGGGATATAAATCAAATAATAAATAAATGTTCTTCCTCCTTATATACATATATGGACAATATAAAAACTGACAAATCACCAGGCCTGGATGGCATCCACCTGAGAGTTCTCAAAGAACTCAAATATGAAATTGCTGATCTGCTAACTAAAATATGTAACTTGTCCCTCGGGTCCTCCTCCGTGCCTGAGGACTGGAAAGTAGCAAATGTAATGCCAATATTCAAAAAGGGATCCAGAGGGGATCCCGGAAATTACAGGCCAGTTAGCTTAACTTCTGTCCCTGGAAAACTGGTAGAAAGTATTATTAAGTATTATTAAAGCTAGATTAACTAAGCACATAGAAGAACAAGCCTTGCTGAAGCAGAGCCAGCATGGCTTCTGCAAGGGAAAGTCCTGTCTCAGTAACCTACTAGAATTCTTTGAGAGTGTCAACAAGCATATAGATAGAGGTGATCCAGTGGACATAGTGTACTTAGACTTTCAAAAAGCATTTGACAAGGTACCTCACCAAAGACTTCTGAGGAAGCTTAGCAGTCATGGAATAAGAGGAGAGGTCCTCTTGTGGATAAGGAATTGGTTAAGAAGCAGAAAGCAGAGAGTAGGAATAAACGGACAGTTCTCCCAATGGAGGGCTGTAGAAAGTGGAGTCCCTCAAGGATCGGTATTGGGACCTGTACTTTTCAACTTGTTCATTAATGACCTAGAATTAGGAGTGAGCAGTGAAGTGGCCAAGTTTGCTGATGACACTAAATTGTTCAGGGTTGTTAAAACAAAAAGGGATTGCGAAGAGCTCCGAAAAGACCTCTCCAAACTGAGTGAATGGGCAGAAAAATGGCAAATGCAATTCAATATAAACAAGTGTAAAATTATGCATATTGGAGCAAAAAATCTTAATTTCACATATACGCTCATGGGGTCTGAACTGGCGGTGACCGACCAGGAGATAGACCTCGGGGTTGTAGTGGACAGCACGATGAAAATGTCGACTCATTGTGCAGCAGCTGTGAAAAACGCAAATTCCATGCTAGCGATAATTAGGAAAGGTATTGAAAATAAAACAGCCGATATCATAATGCCGTTGTATAAATCTATGGTGCGGCCGCATTTGGAATACTGTGTACAGTTCTGGTCGCCTCATCTCAAAAAGGATATTATAGAGTTGGAAAAGGTTCAGAAGAGGGCAACCAGAATGATCAAGGGGATGGAGCGACTCCCTTACGAGGAAAGGTTGCAGCATTTGGGGCTTTTTAGTTTAGAGAAAAAGCGGGTCAGAGGAGACATGATAGAAGTGTATAAAATTATGCATGGCATTGAGAAAGTGGATAGAGAAAAGTTCTTCTCCCTCTCTCATAATACTAGAACTTGTGGACATTCAAAGAAGCTGAATGTTGGAAGATTCAGGACAGACAAAAGGAAGTACTTCTTTACTCAGCGCATAGTTAAACTATGGAATTTGCTCCCACAAGATGCAGTAATGGCCACCAGCTTGGATGGCTTTAAAAGAAGATTAGACAAATTCATGGAGGACAGGGCTATCAATGGCTACTAGCCGTGATGGCTGTGCTCTGCCACCCTAGTCAGAGGCAGCATGCTTCTGAAAACCAGTTGCCGGAAGCCTCAGGAGGGGAGAGTGTTCTTGCACTTGGGTCCTGCTTGCGGGCTTCCCCTAGGCACCTGGTTGGCCACTGTGAGAACAGGATGCTGGACTAGATGGGCCACTGGCCTGATCCAGCAGGCTCTTCTTATGTTCTTATGTATTTACACAAACACACATGCACACCTTGATGCACATAAGCACCATATACAGGTGGGGGGAAATTTCAATTCAGTTCACGTTTATCGGTGAACCGACTTAATCTGCACTTTCTGAAAAATATGCAAAGAAAGATAGCAATCCTTCGAAATTCACAGTTCTCCAAATTTTTCACTTGTTCACCAGTACAAAATTGCACATACTAACGTAAAGTGAGCATAAAATGTGTATATTGGTGAGTATTACATACAAAAATGCATTATGTAAGGGAAAATTGCTTTGCACAACTGTGTATGTAAGGGAACCTTGCTTACAAAGATGGGTATATCATGAGAAATTTGCATTAAAATTTTGCTGAATTTTAATGACGTAAAAAAATAGCAGACTGATTTCAAAACGTGGAGAACTGAGATTGGGAAAATGAGAAATTGAGAAGAACTAAAGCGGACAGATTCGCCCATCTCTAGTGCCATATACTTTTTTCTTCCAGACTTCTGATTCCATTTAGTTTGCCATTAACTACCTGCCAACACATAAGACCTACTGTTCGCACACACGGGATCAACTTGGTCTTACCTCTACAGTTTCTCCTCATGTACCATGCAATTTCATCTCTGCTCTGCATAGCACATGAGTTCCTGGCAAATAGGGAGGGATGCTGAAGGTTCACCTCACTGTCTGAGGCTGCTAGTCGGTGATGCTGGCTAAGAACCACAGTGATGCAGCCTCTTCACATCACACACTGAATTCCTCCAAAGAGGAGGAATAAGATTTTCAGGCTGTAATCCTAAAACACTGCCTTTTCTGTAGTGGTTCATTGACTTTGGAATGCCCTTCCCAAAGATGCCAAAGTTACTGGTGCCAACGTCAAAGTTACTGGTGCCAACATTGCCATCCTTCCAATGCCAGAAAAATATGTTTTTATTTTCCCAAGCATTTTCAAAACAGCTTTTAAGCTGATTGAGGGGTGGGGGGGAGCCAACAGGAGCTGAGCAGTGGCCAGTTCAAAACAGATCATTCCCTGCAATGAGGGTGAAAATGTTTATGATCCTTCAAATAGAGGAGGGGTGAAACTAGGAGTGTGCAGGGAGACATGACAAGATAAAACGGATGTGTCAAACAAAATGGGGAGAGATTATCTCAGTTTTATTTCTGGATACAAATTCTATAAGAATTCCATAAGAAGGACAGAGAAGGGTGTACTGGAGGTGGTGTCACTCTGTATGTAGAAGACAAGAGTCCAACCAGCTAGAAATTTGAAAAGGGGCAGACTCCTTCATATAATCACTGTGGATGGTGATTCTAGGCCCCAAGAGTAATTTAGTACTGGGGAAGTACTATTGTCTCTCTGACCAAAATGCCCAGGGTGATATAGAGATGGAAAATGACATAAAGGAGGCATCCAATGGAGGATGTGCTATAGTAGTGGATGACTTCACTTTCCCTGATATAGATTCGGTAAATGTGTGTTCCAGTTATGACAAAGGTAACATTTCTAGATACTCTAAACGATTGTGCCCTAGAACAGTTGATTCCCTACAGCAGAAGGGAGGAGACTCTCGACTTAATCTTAAGTGGTACCCAGGACCTGGTGCAAGATGTAAGCATTGTTGAATCTATTAGGATGACCATAGCGCTCTCAAGTTTGACCCATATGTAAATAGATAGTTCCTGAGAAAGTCCAACACAGTCACATTTGACTTCAAAAGAGGAAACCTCCATAAAATGAGGGGACAAATAAAAAGGAATTGAAAGCATACGTCAAAAGAGTAAAATCCCTCCACAATGCTTGGGGAAGTGTTCAAAAACAAAATAATTGAAGCTCAGCAGGAATATAGACTGCAGATCAGGAAAGGTGCCACCAAGGCTAAGAGGATGCCAGCATGGTTAATGAGCACAGTCAAGGCACAAGAAGGCTTCCTTCAGAAAATGGAAGTCAAAATGCAGAGAACAAAAAGGATCACAAACTTTGGTAAAAGAAATGCAAGCAGACAATAAAAAAGATCAACAATAAAATATGATTTAAATAAATCAGTAGCAGGAGACACTTGGATCTTTAAATGGCAAGGGAGTCAAAGGTGTGCTAAAGGAGGATAAGAAAATTGCAGAGAAGGTGAATTAATTCCTTGCACCTGTCTTCACAGCCGAAGACATAGCACAGATCTCTGCCTGAACTAAGTTTCACAGGAAAGGAGTCTGTCCAATTGGGGCAAATAGTGGTGACAAGAGACACATTTCTACTAAGTCTTATAAATAAAATAAAAACCAACAAATCGCTGGGTCTGAATGGCATCCATCCAAGAGTTCTTAAAGAACTCAAAAGTGAAATTGCTGATCTGCTGACAAAAATATGTAACTTGTCCCTCAGATCAGCCTCTGCACTTGAGGACTGGAAAGCGGCCAATGTAACACCATTTTTAAAAAAACAGACAAATCCAGAGGGGATCCTAGAAACTACAGGCTGGTTTGCTTAACATCTGATCTGGGAAAACCTGTGGAAAGCATTTTAAAAGATAAAATTACCAAGCATATAGAACAAGCCTTCCTGAAGCGGAACCAGCATGATTTCTCCAAGGCACAGTCCTGTCTCACTAACCTATTAGAGTTCTCTGAGAGTGTCAACAAGCATATACATAGAAGTTATGCAGTTGACATTGTGTACTTAGACTTTCAAAAAGCTTTTCATAAAATACCTCACCAAAGGCTCCTCAGTAAACTTAGAAGTCATGGAATAAGAGTAGAGGTCCTTTCTGGATTGGTAACTGGTTACGAAACAGGAAGCAGAAAGCAATGGACAGTTCTCCCAATGGAGGGATATAGAAAGTGGAGTCCCCCAAGGATCAGCATTGGGACCTGTGCTTTTAAATTTGTTTATAAGTGACCTACAGTTAGCGCTGAACAGGAAGGTGGCCAAATTTGCTGATGACACCAAATTGTTCAGGGTGGTAAGAATTAAATGGGATCTCTCTCAACTGGGTGAGGGGGCATTAAAATGGCAACTGCAGTTCAGCGTAAGCAACTGTGATGCACACTGGGGCAAAAACATCCAAAATTTTGCATATACACTTATGGAGTGTGAACTGGTGGTAGTTGACCAGGAAAGAGATCTTGCAGTTGTGGTAGATAGCTCAATAAAAATGTCGCCCCTGTCTGTGGAAGCTACGAAAAAGGTAAATTCCATGCTAAGGATCATTAGGAAAGGGGAAAGAAAACTGCCAATATCATAATGCCATTATATAAATCTATGGTGTAACCAAACGTGGAATACTGTGTTCAGTTCTGGTCCTCACACACACAGCATATGAGTTCTGCTAAAAAAAATCAGTTTAAACTATCACAGTTACTCACTGTTGCTAAGGAGATGGCAATGTATATACAGGTTTAAGCTTTTATGTACAGGGCAGTAGCATCCGAAGTAGTCAATTTATGATCGGTCATTTAGACAACATTCCATTGAAACCTATTGGTCCATAATTATAGGCCAATAACGTTATGGAATTCCAGAAGAAACATGTTGATTGACTGAAGGAGAATATAAGACCAAGCTCAGCACTGTTGGATGTCAGTTGGGCAGCCTTTGGTGGACTGTGACAAGATCCAATGAGGGACTTAAGAAGAGGCTGAAAAGTCTGGAGAGAGATCCTGAAGCAGGAGGAGAAACCTGATGAAAAGTGAGGAGCCATCCTGAACGCTGAAACCACAGAAGGCAGAAGCTAAGAAGGTCTGCAAAGGGGGAGTAGAAGACCCCAGTAGTAACCTACAGGGAGTGCTGAGGCCAGCGTGATGATAGCGGGAGGCAATTCACGTGACAAAACCATGAGCCCCTGACCAGAGGGAAAACCTCTGGTGAAAAAGCTCAGAAAAGCTTGAAAGGTGCCTAAGGGAAAGTGAACCCTGACTAGAGGAACGACTTCAAGTAAAGTCTCCTGAACAAGCCTGTGAATTAACTGAGGTGGAGCCAGGAAGGGAAATTGGCCATTCGTAGAGGAAGAGGAACTAGAGCAGGTACTCAAGACGTCCTCTGAAAGCAACAGTAATACCACCATTACGTAACAGTCACATCTTATATTAACTATTAAACCATGTTGTATTATACAATTTCCCTGCAAGTAAACATATTTTGTTATAAATAAGCTTTAATAAATTATATTATCTTTCTTAAGCTTTGTTTAACTTCATATTATCTTTGTTTCACTTTTAAGTACAAGTCGCTGGTCTGTTTGTTCCATGCCAATATCCAGCTGCTGTATGTGTGAAAGGTAAAGGGTGAATAAAGGAATTTAAATAAATGGAGGCAGCAGAACTAAGAGGGGATAAATAAAAGTTTACCATGGTGGCAGCCTATGAATATAAATGGCTAGGAATCACAAGTGTGGGGGTGGGGGTGCTCTTGTGCTCATGTCCTGCTTGCAGGCTTCCCAGAGGCATCTACGTGGTGACTGTGAGAACGTGATGCTGGACTGGATGGGTCTTTGGCTTGATCCAGCAGGGCCGTGATGCTCTTATAGGGTGATGTTACCTTAGCTTGCTTTTAGTTTTTATAGCTTTTGCTTTTAAGGTGTTTGAATTTTGTATGAATAATTTTGTATGTTTGCTCTATGTTGCCCTGAAATCAATTGGATGAATATTTTAAATAAATAATACTCACTATGATGTAAGACCCATTTGATAATTTTACTTTGTGCAGCAAACAAATGACTGACCACCGACTTTTTAGCTTCCTGTGTGTGTCAGGAGATGGGTTGACCTGGTAGTTATCTCAAGATAACCACCTTTCTCTGAGCGTAGACAACATTTAGACATTACACAACATGGTGTCTAGTAAAGGCTCACAAATGAATCAGCTGAGAGTTCTCTGTTGTTTTTTGCATCCCTATTTAAATGTGTGACTATCAGTCTGTGTTCACAAATGCATTCTTCCTCAGCTAATCATCTCTGAGCCTGCTTCACAAGTGATGAGAAATAATATTATTATTATTACTACTATTATTCCATGCATACATTTGTGGGGTTCAGAGGAGGGCAACAAGGATGATCAGGGGACTGGAAACAAAGCCCTATGAGGAGAGATTGAAAGAACTGGGCATGTTTAGCCTTGAGAAGAGAAAGAAGATTGAGAGCAGATATGATAGCACTCTTCAAGTACCTGAAAGGTTGTCACAGAGAGGAGGGCCAGGATCTCTTCTCGATCATCTCAGGCAGGACACAGAATAACAAGCTCAAATTACAGGAAGCCAGATTTCAACAGAACATCAGGAAAAATGACAACGGACCCAATTACCTAGGGAGGTGGTGGGCTCTCCAACACTGGAGGCATTAAAGAGGCAGCTGGATAGGCACCTGTTGAGTATACTTTAATTGGATTCCTGCATTGAGCAGGTGGTTGGACTTTATGGCCTTTTAGGCCCCTTCCAACTCTATGATTCTATGATTTCTTCTTACACTAATGCAAAATATATTTTAAAAAGTTGCAGGGACAAAATCCTCTCAATCCACGACAGGCAGAAATGCAACAGGTGCAATGTGGTGCCAGAGAACATTGTATTGCTGAGTATCTGCATGTTACATACCTGTTGATTAACAGATCAATTCCATACACATCTGCTCAGAAACAAGTCCCACTGAGTTCAGTGAAGCTTGCTCCTAGGTAAGTGGGTATAGGATTGCACAGCCTAGATGGTGTACTCCTCTGCCTCAGTGAACACTACACCTCAGCAACAGGTGACCTTTGTAAAACTCGGAAGCAGATTTAGTCAAACGAATAGCCTTTTTTTAAAATTAAAGAATTACCTTTGCCTTATCAAACAATCACAGAAAGAAAATTGAATAACTAAGCAATTAAGTCCTGTGTATAAAACCACGTGTAACTCACACACACACAACAAAGCCAAGTTTTTAAAAATAAGACCTCATAAATCATGCACATTTGGAGAGCAAGTGTGGTGTAGTGGTTAAGAGTGTTTGACTTGGGAGACAAGGGTCCAAATCTCCATGAAGCTTACTGGGTAACTTTGGGACAGTCACACAGTCTGTCAACCTACCCTACCTCACAGGGTGGTTTTGAGGATATAATGGGAAGGAAGAGGAGAACCATGTATGCCATCTTGAGCTCCTTGGAAGAAAGGCAGGATGAAAATATATTAATAAATAAAAATGAATTTAAATCAGCAAGATTGTGTGCTGCTCTGTGGAGCTTGCACTGGTAGTTAAGTGCTAGGAGGTCCTTCTCTTTTTTCCCTGACCAGGGGTGTAGTTGTCCAGGGTCCCAGGGGGTCTTAGACCCCTTACATTTTTGGGACCAGAATCCCAGCAACACTCACCATTTTTCACACAGTGGTCTGAGGACCTCACTGCCCTGGCTACATTTGAACATATTTCATGTGGATACTTATTTGGACATCCATTTGGAGGGCTTACATTTGTTTAGCTTAAGATGGATGTACTGGTAGTTATTCTTTATGTGAATTGATAGTGGCTTATTGTGGTTATTAATATATTCTTTCTTTTTATATAATCCTGTTATTTCCCTTTTGTTAAATTTGAAAATAAAAACAATACATTTATTATTATTATTATTAAATAATAATAATAAAAGTGAACCAAACAGAATTTCTGTTTCATTTGCAGGCTCCACTCAACTGAGGAAGGCAGCCCACTGGGGCTGGTGGAGTGTTGGTGAGTGTTCTGGTGTTATGTATGTTGCAATGCTGGGGGCATGCCCCAATTATCAATTGGCTGCCTCTGTGACCATATGGTATAGGGGTGGGTGCAGGCACAGTCCGCGATTGGTGGGCTGTGGTGGTATTAGCAGAGGTGCTGAGAGTGTTTCTGTCTTTTCCCCACTGTTTTATTTTCTTTCTGAATATTCTTTCCTAAGTTGAGCAATGGCATTTACTTCTGAGTAAACATGCACAAGATTGTGCTGTTAGTCACAATGCTGTACTAGCCCTCTGACTGCTAGCAAGCAGACAGCTGCATTTTGCACCAGCTGGAGTTTCCAATACTGTTTTCAAGGGCAATCTCAAGCTGCACACATTTCAATAAAAGTCTTTTATGTTATATGGCCATAACATGTGCAAATCAGCTATGTAATAAAAAAGAGACACGAGGAACACATTCTGTTGAAAGACGAGCTCTTAAACTGGTGCTGCTATATTTAAAAAATTGCATAATGCATTGTGTTAACAATTCCCGGGAGGTGTTCTTTTTTATATAAAAAAAAATCAGGCTGGTACATGCAAAGGAGTTCAGCTGTCAGTAAGTATTTTGCCATTCAAGAGCGATGAGATCTTTTGAGAGGTGCATGCTTTTGAAATCACTTAATGCAGATGCCGCAGCCATACTGCACTTCAAAAACCGTCCCATGGACTCAGGCTGGATCTATTATACATAAGACAGCAGAGTCTTGACGTGGTCAAATGGACTGCACCATTTAAAGTGCAGGTGGAGAATCCCATTTTTGGATGCTTTCCGAAGTCAAAACCTCTTCACAAGTAGAAGATTAATACTTCAGGCTGGCTGGGTTTAAGCTTTCTTGTCTTGATGCGCCAGCTTTCTGCTTATTTACTTGTTCATTCATTCACATTTTTATCCTGCCTTTCCCCCCCTCATGGAATCCAAGACAGTGTACATGTGGTTTCCAAGCAGTCTCCCATCCAGACCCTGACCTGACACCAGCAAACTGGTGGCCTCATTTGCCTTCCAACCATATCCTGCAGATAGGGCTCCTCCAGAGTGGTGTTTTGCAACATGCCATTGATGCAACAATAGTGCATTACTAGCAGATTTATACTGGACCAACCACATACTGAAACTAAATGTTCTGTGGGTGGGGTCAATGCTGATAGACAGACCATTTCATCTACAGAGGTCAGAAGGTGAAGCTTTTCACTGCATGTTGCTAAATGTGACCCCCTGCTAATTACTGCAGTTCAAATTGCTGTTAAATGCACAACTGGTACAAATACTGGAAACTCTAGCAGTGGTGAAAGCATTCCCTGCAAATATTCTGTATTAAAAGGGTGGTCAGATGCAGAAGAAGACAGGGCTCCTATATCTATTACATAATTTGGAAAGCTGTCTACAGACTGTGCATTTGAACATCTCTTAAGATATCATAACCAAATTTTGCTTGATGGTTCCTGAGATCAAGGAGCAGGTTTTTGTCTATGTTTGGACAGACTGCACAGTACTGATTTTAACCAGTGATTTCAAAACTGCACTGAATTTTTGGTTTCTTAAGAATTCCTAAGCAACACTGGGTACAAGGCCGCTAGTCTTTAATAGTTTGTGTAGAAGATGGCATTTCAGCCCTTTTACACCTGCTGAAATTTCCTCTTCTGCACAGCTTATTTCAGGTCCAGGGGCCCTGTCCTTTTTTGCATCCAGCATCCATCTTAGGTCTGGTTGGCTCCATCTTTACCTAGCTTTGCTGGAGTTAGGCTGCAAAAAATGGTTTTGTTCTGTTTCAATCGGTTTTCATGTTAAAAATATTTGTTTTTGTTTTTATATTGCCTTGGGGCAGAAAGGCACTTCCTATGGTCTATTAATAAATAATTATTTGGGCTTGCAGGGAAGCTTCTATTTATCTCCAGGTCAGGATCAAACCATACTTAAGAAGGCACAACAGCAAGATTGGCCACCTCACATACCTTTAGCAGAGATGCTTTCTGCAGTTTGTCATAACAGAATGGTGTGTGACACCAAAAACGGTTCTTTTGTGAACAATAGGGGTGCTAAAAGCATACAAGGGGATCCCTAATTTTTTATGTTGAGGAGTACATACTTCTATTCTGTCTGTCAGCAGAGGGAAATCTCTTTTCCTAAGAAAACAATTACCATGGCAAACTTGTACAAGTTGTTTTGGCTACCAGCCTAGAGTAACATTGGACTGTCATTTCCCTTTCTGCACCAAGCTCAAGACAATGTGGGGTTTTCACTTTTATACATAGAAAAGAACAAAGAATAAAATTATTATGTCTCTTCCCCCACATGCCCTTGCTTCCATTGGTGTTGTCCCAAAGAGCTATGCTAACAATTATTTTTAAAAGCACTTTCACAAAAATTGGCAATGCACTTTCCTGAAAAGGGCACGAGGCAGCTGTGAACAGAACTGAGCAACTGTAAAAGAAATTAACAAAAGGAGGAAGCCATTACGAGTTTTAAAACAGAGTTTGGCAAAGATCGTTTTCCCACAAGCCTCCTGCAAAGGATGTAAGAACCCTTGAGGAATGTCTATAGCTCAGAGGTAGAGCATCTGCCTTGCATGCAGAAGCTACCTGGTTCAATCCACGGCGTCTCCAGGTAGGGCCCAGAGAGATTTCCTGTCTGAAACCCCTGAGAGCAGCTGCCAGTCAGTATAAATAATATTGAGCTAGATGGATCAATGGTCTGACTTGGTATTCAGCAGCTTCCTATGTTCCTATGAAACCAGTTGGGTATGCCAGTGGGCAGCTGAGGAATAAGGGAGAAAGGTAAGGTAAGGCAGCAACAAAATGAAACCAATCAGGACCACATGCTGCCCACACAGAGATGGAGCCAATGAACTCAAATAGCAGAGAATCCATCCCAGCTAGGGATGTAAGAAAGCGTCGTTTTCTGTTATGCCCTATATTTGTCACATGCAGCACTGTTCCTATTCTACTGCACGTCATCGTTCACTCAAACCTACATTATTCGTCTCGTCTGCTGTGGCAAAATTATGTATCTTAATTACGTAAGTTACGTTGTCAGTATATTATTCAACCCCACTCAGTTCAGTGCAAAGGAAACCAATGTAAATGGAGGAGAATTGTAATAAATTTTGTATCGTTTGGGGCCTGAAAGCAATAACAGCGATTATGTATAGTATTTAATTGATTAATTTCTGTTCCAGACATGAGACGAATAAGTGAACACCAGCAATTTCTGCTCTTGCCTCTGTTTTCAGTGGAATTCTCCAACATCTCTAACCCCATCACATACACCCTGTCCTGCTACACACATACACATTCGGTTGCCACCAGTTCCTAGAACCCTTCAGCTGCTGAATCTTCAGTCTAAGTTTGTGTCCTCAAGTTATACCTAGATTTACCTTTTAGCTACTTGGTGAATATGGACAAAACAAAAGTTGCATCAACAATGCAGAAAATGATTATTAACTTATCTTTCACCAAAATTTGTATCTGAAGATTCAATCCCTCTCAATAAGAATATCCAAATAAAAGATACTTTCTGGTTTTCAAAACACTGAATGTACAAAAATTCTTCCAAAGTTCCATGCAAAAGATGGCAGCAATGTTTGGAAAAGCCTATCTCTGAAGAGAGGTCAGCTTGCTTGTAAAAATGTTGTTTAAAAAACTATGAAGGATGAGAGGGACGAAGCCTTCAAATTATTATTGGAATCCTAAACGAATCTGATGGATTAATTAAGAGAAAGACAAATAAAGGTTGTAAGAGAAAGACAAATAAAGGTTAGAAGACATAATTGGCTGAGTAGAGTTCATTAGGTGAATGTAAAACAGTTACACAGAACATTGCTGAAGCATGCCATCTGACTTCCTGAATGACAGCTACCTTACAAGACACTCCTGAAATTAAGTTAAAGGAAGATAATGAGCTCTGAGAATCGAACCCTAAGCCAAGCAGTTGAAGACCGTTTGACCTTATTTTCAGTCTTCTTTATCAGGGATAAAGACAAAGTATCCAAGTGTCTTGCTAAATTGAACAGAGGATGGCTGATGAACTAGAAATTAATGTTGGAGTTTAAAATAGGACCCAAGGAGATGGGAAATGTCGGAGACCCATTAACCTTTCTCATGGCATTGCAAAGAAACAAAACCAAGGAGACAGAAGACCAAGCTGAAGGGACGCCTCTGGATTGTAATTATTCAAAAGGCTTCAAAAGCAATTATCTTGGACGATATGGAAAAGATAGCTCAGCAGAAGGCTGATCTCTATAAACAACACAGACCACCTTTGTCCTTTAACCATAATAGTGATGAGCAAAAGACCTTCCTAAATTTCTCAGCACACCTTTTATTTCATTTCTCAAGACAATCAGAGCAGTTTATATTCAAGGAATAAGAACATATCAGAACAGATGGTTAACAGTGCAAAACTATACATGCCTAATCTGAAGTAAGTTCTGTTGAGGTCAGAGGTACTAACACCCAAATAAGTGCAATAATAACCTGAAAAACCTCACTGAGTTCAATGGAAATTACTTCAGAGTAGGACACCCCCCCAGGGTGAGAGCCTGCTCTAGTATAGAACTGGGCCCCTCTCATGTGAGAGAGGGGAGAGGAGTATATGGGGCATGAGTCCTGTAACGCTTCAGAGATGGGGAGAGTATCTTACATGTGTATGCTTGGTAGTGATTCTTTGAATGTGGGTGGTTTGATGTATGAGTAGTTGGTTGATATATTTGAGGTGGTGAATGATGGTAGTGGTTGATTGGAATGGATGGCGAGTGGTTGTATGACTATGTGATGCTGGTTGTTATTTATATTATACTGCCTTGTAATACTCTTTGACTTTTATATTGAGTTTATGGATATGGATATTGTCCATGTATTTTGCTTTGTAAATTATTTTGATATGGTTTTTATTGTGCTTTGTGTATTCTACTGTAAACCACTTTGAGATCGTTCAGAGAGTAAGCAGTCTATAAATGGAATAGTAATAGTAATAATAATGATAATAAAATAATAATAATAATACACTGTGAAATTCATTATGCCCAGTAAATTAAAAGTTGCACTAAAACATTCAGAAGAGAGAAGCACTCAAAGAAAAATTCCAATAGGGGACTGCAGGGTTACCAGGTCATGTTATATACAATTTTGTATATTGTACATTTTTAATGTTGCGAGCTGCTTTGAGACCTAGATGGTGAAAAGTGGGATAAATACCTCCCCCTTCAAATTGTGAAGCAGCCACACCCTCACGTTTGGCCAGTGGATGAAGGAGCTGTACACACATCGAGCCCCTTCATATGCCAGCCAAATGTGTGGATGATGGGGGTGCAGCCACTGCATGCAGCAGGAGGTGGGCCTAGCTTAAGTATTCTCATGACACCCACACACACACAATTTCAACACATGGTGGCAGGGCCAGAACCAGACTGAGGGGGCCTTGGCATGGTGCCAGTGATGCCCCCTCACAGGGCAGGGCCCAGACCTGCTTGTGGAAGCTATCACATGCTTTCTCTGCTGCTGCTCGGCCATGGTGGTGCTATTAACCACTCTCCACCATCACAACCCCCCCCGATACATTTCAGTGGTAGGTGGGCAGTGGTGCTTTTGAATGGGAGCTAAACCCAGCTCCTATCCAAGGTGGCCATCCATCTTCTTAAATCCAGACCGGGGGGAGGAATCACACTGGCCGTCTTGGGGGTATATTTGTACCCCAAGGAGATTTCCAATGGAAGGATGGGGTCACTTTGTCTCCCAGATACCATTTTTGTCTGTGTTGTCAGCACAAGTGTGCTTGACAGTACCAAAGCATCTTGAGCCAAAAAATACCATCTTGTATCCTTTCTTCATCAGTTTTTTCTTTCCCCAGAATGACCAGCATCAGGCACCAATTTCTGGGATATATTTGGACCCCAGTGGTTTTTTGTTTCCAGAAGGAAAATGGTAAGTGGTAATTGGCTGAAATTTGGGAACACTATATGGATGACACTTTGTGACAATGTCCTAGAACTGAAATGGTACGGCAAAAAAAATTATGTTCTGCACCAAAATAAAATCGATGCACCCAATTAAAATACACATAAGTTTCTGCATTGGTTTTAATGCAGTATTGAAATGTATCCTGGAGAAAAAGCGGGAAGCCCCTTGCCCCTTTACTTTCTGGGGGACCTGAAAACTTATTTCAAAGTCCTGGACAGATGCACGTTAAGCTGTTTGGTGGTAGAAAGCTATGCAAGGAACACAAAAAGCAAAGGTAGCTGTGTTGGCCCATAAGAAAAGCCAGAAGCCCACATTAGGGAAATCATTTATTAGGCCAAGCAAAATGCTACAAAATAGTGTGCAGATTTTTTAGTTCTTTAGAACTCTTCCTCATCAGACTGGATGGTAAATAAAGCATCAGTGGAGGAAGGGAAAAAATTGATTGGAGCCATGCAGTCTGCTCTTAGCCACAATCTTAAGATGGAATGTGGAAGAAGGTAGCAGACATTCCAGTGAGGTTCTATTAGATGCTATGCAGGTTTCAGATTGCACCAAAGACTACTGGGAAGAACATACATAATTTCCCCTTTTTTGAAAACATCAAATCCAGCTGTCAATACCCCGATCTTTCTTAATCCTTAGACAAAAATACAGGTTCCTTGGTAGGTAGAAAACAGAACTAAGGAGAAAATACGCAGTTTTTATATTGTTCCGTGCCACCCCAATCTCCAAGCACTGTGAGACTTTCAGGGGTTCCAGTGCTTACCTTGATTTTCTTTGAAAGAAGGTCAGAGGAGACCATGGTGTCTTTATGAGTTATGGTTTATTTACGCATATACACAACCTGAGTTTAAGATGGAGGGGTTCACAGCATTAACAGTGCATCAGATCTTGCTCTCCAAAGCCCATACAGGCAGGCCCCGCTTATACGGCAGGTTCCGTTCCGGACCCCTGCCGTAAAGCGGAAATCGCCGTAAAGCGGAACCCCATAGAGTATAATGGGGCGCGTTGCGCGAAAATAATGCAAAAATGCCGCAAAAGCGGCTTTAAAATGGGGAATGAAAGCCGCTGCATTACCGGAACGCCGGGAAGCGAAGCGCCGGGAAGCGAAGCACCGGGAAGCAGGGCCCTACTGTAGTTTTGGGGGTTCGGACACAGAGCAAGTAAGTATCTCTGTCCGTTTTCAGCTCCCAGCCTTTCTTCAGACTGCCACTAACACAGACCAATTCCTGGCTCCAGCCAGGTGATGTGGGAGGGAGGGAAGAGCCTCTCTCCCGAAAGATTTCTTATGGCCCACATTGCTCTCCTGGCTGAACCTTGCACATGTTAATTAAGGCACTTGACAGACTAGGCTGAATCCATTAACTTATGAATGGAACAAGTCTGACAGGTAGAACAGTTTTCTTCCTTTGCAGATACCAAATTGGAACATAGAAAGGGATTCATAGACATCATCCATCTTAACCCCAAATCCCTTAACAATATTAACAAAGCTGGAAATTTGATTTTAGGTGGTGTGCTGGGCTGGGTGGTCAACAGAAGCCAAATTGGATACCTTTACCTAGTAACTGGAGGGAATATACCATCAGAGAATAAAACCCAATTTTCCAGTGGTATAAGATCCTCTTCCTGCAGTTGGAATTGCAGTGCACAAGGAAGGCAGGGTTAGGGGTACCTGTAACAGCGGGGCAGAATGTCTTTAGGTGCTTTCCCCCCCCCATCATTGTGTGATGAGATGGACTTGTCCAGATGCTTTCCTCCATGTAACTATTAAAGATGTTCTCATCTGGTCACCCCCAGGGAGACATCTTTGGGTCACTGAATGATTTATCTGGCATTAAAATTAATGTCAGAAACAGACACAAGTTGTGACCTTGTTGGAGAATCAGGGCATTATTCCAGCAAGTGCATTTGCCAGATGGATGGAGTCCTGTGTCTCTGCCTGTAGGAATGTGGCACTCCATCTATTCTGTAACTGCCATGGATTCATTCCATGGCTGCTACTCTGAACCGAGGCACTCTAGTTGCCATTACTTGTTCTGAAAATAGTGTTTGAAGCCAGAGCTATAATGCTGGAATTCAGAAAGCTCTTTGGATCATCAGCAACAAGAAAGGAATCAACCTTTGCTATAATCACCCTTGATTCAAGAAGATCCAACCATGTTCAAAGCTGTTTCATTTACATTGACATACCATGTAAACATCTGGCAAAACATCTGACTGACGCAGTTCCAACTCCAGCAGAATCAAGTTGAACATCTGCTGGGAATAAAGGGGGAGGGAGAAGGGGACATTTTAACCCTTCATTTATGTTGTTGTTGTTATGTGCCTCCAAGTCGACTATGACTTACGGCGACCCTATGAACCAGCAACCTCCAATAGCATCTATCATGAACCACCCTGTTCAGATCTTGTAAATTCAGGTCTGTGGCTTCCTTTATGAAATCAATCCATCTCTTGTTTGGCCTTCCTCTTTTTCTACTCCCTTCTGTTTTTCCAAGCATTATTATCTTTTCTAATGAATCATGTCTTCTCATTATGTGTCCAAAGTATGATAACCTCAGTTTCATCATTTTAGCTTCTAGCAATAGTTCTGGTTTGATTTGTTCTAACACCCAATTATTTGTCTTTTTTGCAGTCCATGGTATCCGCAAAGCTCTTCTCCAACACCACATTTCAAATGCGTTGATTTTTCTCTTATCAGCTTTTTTCACTGTCCAACTTTCACATCCATATACAGATAATTATTAATGTCATATTTTAAAATGTTTCCATCCTGAACAGGCAACAGAACTTCAAAATAGTGATCTGCTAAAAATCAACTGGAAGAAAACAATCCATTAAAATATGGACCATTGCACACTAAAATAAATTAACAGCACAAGCCTGTGTTGCATTACTCAGAAGTAAGTTGCACTATTCGTATTTAAGATATTTCTAATTTATCTTCTTCAAAGATACTGGAGCAGTGACCAGTACATATAACCAAAAGTGCTCATACAGCCATCAAATATAAACATAAAGCAGCATTAAAGGGCAGTAATGATATAGCAGGACTCTTGACCAACTTAAAAATGCCCGGGCAAATAGAAAAGGGTGAGGCTGTGGCATGAGGAGGGACTGTGGCACAGTGGTAGAACATATGCTTTGCATTCCAAAGCAGGATATGAGCACAATGGTACTCTCCCTACTACTTGCTCTCTGCAGCAATTGGTATTCAGACACTACCACTTCTTTGGATACCAGTGCTGGAGGTGGAGGGTAGTACGTAGTCATTAGGGATGTAACAAGGCAGCAGTTCCCATCCTGTTTCCATTCTGCTAAAGTTCTGTTTCTGCTAAACACTACATTATTTGTCTGCTATGTCAAAAACAATGCAGAAAATAATTGAATTGAATTGAAACTTTATTTTTACCCCACCCTTTTTCCAAACTGGAACTCAGGGCGGCTTACAAATAGAACTACATGTAGTTAAAAACATAGAAAAACATACAGTTAAAATACAGTTAAATTATGCACAACCTTAAAACCGTGAAAGGCACTGAAAAATCTAAAAACAATTTAAAATAATACAAATAATAATATAAAACAATAAAACAAGCCTTGTAAAGCCCAATCCTAAACAAGGAGGGGGCCATTCGTGCCTCCCTAGGAAGGGAGTTCCAGAACCTAGGAGCAGCCACCGAGAAGGCCCTATCTCGCGTCCCCACCAATCGAACTTGCGAGGGTGTTGGAACTGAGAGAAGTGCCTCTCCTGAAGATCTCAGGGCCCAGGCAGGCTCATATAGGGAGATACAGTCTGACAAATAGCCTGGACCTGGGCCGTATAGGGCTTTATAGGTCAAAACCACAATTCAAAGTGCTGGAAACAAACTGGCAGCCAGTGGAGCTGCTGTAACAAGGGAGTTGTATGGTCCCTGTAACCAGCCCCTGTTAATACTTTGGCTGCAGCTCTTTGTACCAGTTTAAGTTTCCGAACAGTCTTCAAAGGCAGCCCCACGTAGAGCACGTTACAGTAGACTAAACGGGATGTAACTAAGGCATGCATCACCATAGTCAAATCAGGCATTTCCAGGAATGGGCGCAGCTGGCGCACTAGTCTTAACTGGGCAAAGGCACTCTTGGCCATGGTCGAGACCTGGGCCTCCAAGTTCAGAGCTGAGTCCAGGAGCACACCCAAACTGCGAACCTGTGTCTTCATGGGGAGTGTAACCCCATCCAGCACAGGCTGAATCCCTATTCCCTGATCTGCCCTTCGACTGACCAGGAGCACCTCTGTCTTGTCTGGATTTAGTTTCAATTTGTTCGCCTTCATAATATGATTATTTATGCAGCATTGGTGGACTAACTCCCCCCCAATAATGAATACCTACCTTGTGTGATTTCTGTTCCTTACCTTGGACAAGCATGCAAATTGTGGGAATCTCCGTTCCCATTTCGGTTTCTGACAGAATTCTCTGACATCCCTAACAGCCATCATGGCTAGAAGCCGTTGTGTCGAGACTTTGGATCGGGATCCTGAAGACGATGTGGGAGAGAGTGGGGAGGGGGATTTGGAATTCCAGGAGTTGCAGTTAGGGAGTGAAGAGGAGGGGGGAGAGAGAGAGATGTCTGCAGTAAGAGACCTTGGGATTCCAACAGCCAAGGACTCAGCCCTGCCAGTTCTCACGCCTCCTTTCGAGTAGCGGGGAGGGGAGATGGAAGAGGAGACGGAGAGAAGAGGATACGTAACTCCTCCTCAGCCCAGCAGCCCCGTAAAGAAGCCGGTGTCCAGTTTCCACTCACCTGCCCCCCTCGCACGGGATAGAGACGTCAGTGCCTCAGCGGGAGAGGAACCCCCCTCCCCTCGAGCTCGCAGACGGCAAAGGAGGGAGGAACAGAAAAAGGCGGAGGGAGGGGGATCTCTCCGAAGGAGCGCGAGGCTGCGCGACCGCCTCCCTCCTTCATAAGGGGTGGGGAAGCGGGAAAACTTCGCTCTGTCAACTTTCTTTCAATGCTGCAGGAATAGGCACTTAGGGAATCTAGTGAGTTAGATTAGGGGCTTGCATGAAGTGCAGTAAATTCAATGTGGAAATTTCCTTAATAAAGCAAGAATTAATCACATCCCCGAGTTCCGTTATTGCCTCTCATCCTGGGCACGAGAGCTTGACAGAGCCACCTTCGGATCCCTCAAGCCCCCAGCAACTTGCCGAATACAAAATGAATCTGGGAGCTGCAGGAGGGATCTCCCTCGAGTCGTTGCAAGCGGATTTACAGGCGCTGCAGATGAACTTCCTAGCTCTACAAACAGAGAATCAGAACCTTCGGGCCACGATGCAGACCCTGCAGGCTGACAACCAAGCCTTGAGGGCGGCGGTCGTCCAGCTCCAGGCAGCGCCTCCCGGTGCCGCTGCAGCTCCAGTCAAGACTCCTGTAGGATTACCCGCGAGATATGCAGGACAGAGTGATCAGTTTGCCACGTTCCTGGCCCAATGTGAACTTTACATGCAGGTGCGCCGGGCGGACTTCCCGACGGATGAAGCCAAGGTGGCCTTCGTCATTAGCCTCTTGGAAAGAGAGGCCGCGAAGTGGGCAACCCCCTACCTAATCAGGGCCGACCCGCTACTGGGGGTATACGCCGGGTTCAAGACCGCCATGGGAGAGATGTTCCAGGACCCCCAGAGAAAGGAGACAGCGGTGAGGAAGCTGGGCGTGCTTCGACAGGGGAGAGGATCAGTGGCGAGCTACACCAATACATTCAAACTCCTGGCCCAAGAGACCGACTATAATGATCCCGCACACATGTATTTGTACCGAAGTGGACTGAGCCCAGAAATCCTAGATGAACTGGCCCGAATGACACCCCCAGACACTCTGAGAGACCTGATCGGTGTGTGCTTGCAGATAGATCACCGGCTGGAGGGACGACGACTGGAGAAAAGACATGAGGCGCCTCGATACCCTGTTCCCATACCAGCACCCCGAAGCCGCAACGTACCAGGACCGACACCCCTGTCCCCCAGCGGAGAGGAACCCATGCAGTTGGGAGGGGTTTGACAGTGCCTGACGGATGAGGAGAAGGAGAGGCGGAGGAGAGAGAATCTCTGTCTGTGTTGCGCTAAACCTGGGCATCTAGCCCGGAATTGTGGGGCGAAGGTGGGGAAGCCCGAGCCGTCGGGAAACTGAACAACCCAGCTCTCGAAGAGGCCGGAGGGTTGGGGGCCGCTATTGTCAAAAGGCCTGCAGTGACACAGCGCCCCTCGCCGGGGGTCCTGATATTGCCTGTTCGGATTACGATGCCCAAGGGGGAAAGTTTTAAGACAGAAGCCATGATAGACAGTGGGGCATCCACTTGTTTTATGGATGCAGAGTTGGTGACCCGCTACGCGATCCCCACCTGGGAGCTAGAAAAGCCTTTAGCTGTGGAGACCATTGACGGAAGGCCTTTGAAGTCCGGGGGTGTGACACGCGCGACTCAAGAATTGGAGATGGAAATCCCAGGGCATTCAGAGACTATTTCGTTCTATGTGTCTCATCTCTCAAGTTTCTCAGTGATCCTGGGGATGCCGTGGTTGGCGAAACATGGACCTCAGATCCATTGGGAGGAAGCGGTGGTGGTGTTTACTTCCCAGTATTGCCATGAGAATTGCCAACCCCCGACGACAGGAGCCATTCTGGCCGGGGCCGAACAAAGCCCCGAGGGAGTGGTGTTGCCAGACAAGTATAAAGAATTCCAGGACGTGTTCAATGAGCGGGAAGCGGAGAACCTACCCCCACATCGCCCGTATGACTGCGCCATAGACCTAGTCCCGGGCGCTAGCATCCCAGCAGGGAGAATTTACTCACTCACGGAAACAGAGAGAGAGGCGCAATGGGAGTTCCTGGAGAAGAACCTGAAGCGAGGGTTCATTCGACCCTCACAGTCACCTGCGGCAGCGCCTTTGCTGTTCGTCAAGAAAAAAGGGGGGGAGCTCCGGCCGTGCCATGACTACCGCGCATTAAATCAAATCACTATACCTAACAGCTACCCCCTGCCCCTCATTCCGGAGCTGCTGGATCGGTTGCGTTCGGCCAAGGTTTTTACCAAGCTGGATCTGAGAGGAGCGTACAACCTGGTGCGGATGAAGCAAGGCCATGAATGGAAGACCGCATTTCTTACCTCGCAGGGTCAGTTTGAATACCTAGTGATGCCGTTCGGATTGTCCGTCTCACCTGGAGTGTTCCAGAAGTTCATGAACCAGGTGTTCTGAGACCTCCTAGACTCCTACATTATCATTTATCTGGATGACATCTTGATATTTTCAAAAGACCCACAGGATCACAAAAGACATGTAAAAACAGTGCTACAGAGACTGAGGGAGAACAGGCTGTACGCGAAGCTCGAGAAGTGTGGCTTTGATCTGACTGCTTTGGATTTCTTAGGATACTGAATCTCCCCGGAGGGGATAGAGATGGATCCAGGAAAAGTGAGCTGTGTGTTGGAATGGAGTCAGCCTAAAACCAAGAAAGATGTCCAACGCTTCCTGGGATTCGCTAACTATTACCGGAAGTTCATTCCGGGCTTCTCCAAGCTGACGGCCCCAGTGACAGACTGCCTACGGGGAAAGAAGGCGTTCCGGTGGACGGCGGAGGCCACGAAGGCCTTTGAGGAATTAAAGAAGTGTTTCTCGGAAGAGCCGATCCTGAAGTTCACCGACCCCATGCAACCCTATATAGTGGAGTGTGACGCCTCAGACTTTGCCATCGGAGGAATTTTGTTACAACAGGGAGAGGAAGGAGAGGGACTGCGCCCCTGCGCATACTTTTCAAGGAAGCTAACGGACCCCGAGCAAAATTACACTGTTTTGGAAAAAGAGCTCCTTGCGATTAAAGAAGCATTCGCCCACTGGAGACAGTACCTGGAGGGGGCCCAACACCAAATTGAGGTTAGATCGGACCATAAGAACCTCGAGAGCTTGCAGACAGCTAGGAAGTTGAACCAGCGACAGATACGGTGGGCACAGTTCTTCTCTAGGTTTAACTTCCGGATTACTTACTACCCCCAAGCCAAGAACCAGAGGGCTGACACGCTCTCTCCCAACTGCCGGGATATTTGGAAGAGAAAGCCCCAAATGTTCAACAATACATCATCCCCCCAGAGACAGTGTTCGCGGATGCGTGTCAAGAATCCTGGGAAAAGGAACGTAAAGAAGCTCAAGCAAAAGACCATTACGCGCAACAATGTCTGGCTGACTTGGATCTACCTGCCAAAAAGGAGAGCGGATTACACGAAAGCAATGGACTCTTGTGCTACCGATCAGCGAGGTATGTGTCTCCTAGAGAGATAAGGACCCAGGTGTTGAGGCAGTGCCACGAATCCCCGGCGACAGGCCACTTTGGCATTTTCAAAACCATCCAAACGGTCGCCAGGGATTTTTGGTGGCCGCAAATGAGGAAAGAAATAGAAAACTACATCCAGACCTGCCCAGTCTGTTTGAGGATAAAGCATGCACCAGGGAAACCAGCTGGGTTACTTGAACCTTTGGCCACACCGCGGGCCCCCTGGAAGGCGCTTTTGATGGACTTTATAACAGACCTCCCTGACTCCCAAGGGATGTCGACCATCCTGGTGGTGGTAGACACTCTAAGATGGCTCATTTCCTGCCGTGTGCAGGAGTACCGAGCGCAGAAGCGACGGCTAAACTGTTCGTGAGAGAGGTATACCGCTTGCACGGATTGCCCGACAGCATAGTTTCAGATCGAGGGACTCAGTTTAGCACCAAGTTCTGTGGAAGTGTGGCTAGGCACGGAGCTAAAGATGTCGTCCTCGCATCACCCCCAGACCGATGGGCAGACGGAGCGCCTCAACTCGATCCTGGAAGGGTATTTACGCTGCTATATCTCGTATCAGCAAAATGACTGGAAGTCTTACTTGCATCTAGCAGAGTTCGCCTATAATAATGCCTTGCACTCCAGCACACGCCAAACACCCTTCTTCGCAAACTATGGGCTTCAACCCAAGGCCTTCCCTAGCTCCCGCAAAACGCTGATGGTGCCGGCGGCCGAGGATTTCGTCCAGGAATTACAGGCTATGCAACAGCTATTGCGCGCCCAGTTGGATGAGGCCAAGGAGAATTACAAACGTGTAGCGGATCAGCACCGCCAGGAGGGATCCCCGATCCAAGTAGGAGACCAGGTCTGGCTATCAACTCAGTTCTTACCCATGCCGGGTAAGTACAGAAAATTACAAGACAGGAGGGTGGGTCCTTTTGAGGTGGAGGCGCAAATCAATCCCGTAGCCTACCGGTTGAAACTGCCACCCACATTCAAGGTGCACCCAGTTTTTCATTGCTCCCTACTCACTAAAGAACACTCCCCAAGCCCCCTCAGGCCAGAGGTGCAACCAGGTGCCCCTCTAGCGATAAACGGGCAGACGGAGTTCGAAGTGGAAAGTATCTTGGATTCCAGAAAGAGAAGAAATCGACTGCAGTATCTCATACACTGGGTGGGCTACGGCCCGGCGGAAAGGTCGTGGGAGAATGCGGAGGACGTCCACACCCTCGACTTGGTCCGGGACTTTCACCAGCAGTACCCCCAAAGACCCAGACCTGAGGGGTGGAGGGAGGAAAGCCTTGGGGGGGGATACTGTCGAGACTTTGGATCGGGATCCTGAAGACGATGTGGGAGAGAGTGGGGAGGGGGATTTGGAATTCCAGGAGTTGCAGTTAGGGAGTGAAGAGGCTAAGGACTTTGCTTCCCTGCCAACCACCCAGGAATTTCCAGCCCCCACCGGCACTGCTGACGCAGTGTAGAGCTGACACCACCACAGTAAACCTTCAGTTAAAAATCCCTGCTTTGTCTATTCCCTTTTAGTTCTGCTGCCACCATTTTTTGCAGTACCTTTATTCACCTTAAGCAATATAATTTATTAAAACTTATTTATAACAAAATATGTTTACTTGAAGGGAAGTTGTATAAGAAAACTTGGTTTGAGAGTTGATATAAGATTAATTAAACTTAATTAATATAAGATTAATGAAACTCTGGACAAGAGGTTACTGTAAGAACAGAATATGGAGAAACCGAATGGTTCCCAGTTGGAAAGGGTATGAGACAGGAGTGTATTTTATTACCCTATTTGTTTAATCTCTATGCAGAACATATCATACAGAAAGTGGGACTGGACCAAGATGAAGGATGTGTGAAAATTGGAGGGAGAAATATCAATAATGTAAGATATGTCGACGATACCATACTACTAGCAGAAACCAGTAATGATTTGAAACGAATGCTGTTGAAAGTTAAAGTGGAAAGCACAAAAGCAGGACTACAGCTGAACGTCAAGAAGACTAAATAATGACAACAGAAGATTTATGTAACTTTAAAGTTGACAACTCAAGAATTATCAATACCTCGGGACAGTCATTAACCAAAATGGAGACAATAGTCAAGAAATCAGAAGAAGGCTAGGACTGGAGAGGCAGCTATGAGAGAACTAGAAAAGGTCCTCAAATGCAAAGATGTATTACTGAACTATAAAGTCAGGATCATTCAGACCATGGTATTCCCGATCTCTATGTATGGATGTGAAAGTTGGACAGTGAAAAAAGTGGGTAACAGAAAAATCAGCTGATTTGAAATGTGGTGTTGGAGGAGAGCTTTACAGATATCATGGACCATGAAAAAGACAAATTGCTGGTTGTTAGAACAAATTGAACTATCATTAGTAGCAAAAATTATGAAACTGAGGTTATCACACTTTGGACACATCAGGAGAAGACATGATTCACTAGAAAAGACAATAATGCTGGAAAAAACAGAAGGAAGTAGAAAAAGAGGAAGACCAAACAAGAGATGGATTGATTCCATAAAGGAATCCACAGACCTGAACTTACAAGATCTGAACAGGGTGGTTTATAAGAGGTGCTATTGGAGGTCGCTGATTCATAGGGTTGCCATAAGTCGTAATCGACTTGAAGGCACATAACAACAGGCCCTGTACATAAAAGCCGAAACCTCATATGTACATCACCGTCACCTTAGCAATGGTGAGCAATTGTGACAGTTTAAACTGTCACGTGGCAGAATGCCAGCAGAACCCATATACCATATATCTCTTCTCTGGCTCTAGGGGAGTAAAAACATGGTTTTTCTGCTTCACACAGTTCACTATTTACATACCAGACAGTATTTACCTCATAACAGTGTTCTTAGACTTAAAGTTTACCTCATGCAAATATGGGTTTTCCTCAGTGGCCATTAATACATCTTGTGGCAATGAATTTCATTGCTTAACTATGTACTCTGTGAAGAAGTACTTCCTTTTGTATGTCCTGGATCTTCCAACATTTAGCTTCATTGGATAACCTTGGTTTCTAATGTTATGTGAGGAGTAAATCTCTATATCAGCTTTCTCCACACACCTCTATAATGCCTCCCTTACTAACTTTTTATCTAAACTAAGAAGCTCTGGATATTATAACTTTCCACATAAGGGGGCTATTCCAGCCTAGGGATCATTTTGACTCGGAATCATTTTGGTTGTCCTTTTCTGAATCGGCAATGGAACCGACTGCCTAGGGAGGTGGTGGGATCCCCTTCGCTGGATGTCTTCAAGCAGAGGCTGGACAGCTATCTACGGGATATGCTGTAGCTGTGGATTTCCTGCTGTGAGCAGGGGGTTGGACTCGATGGCCTACAAGGCCCCTTCCAACTCTATGATTCTATGATTCAAGCTCCACAATATCCTTTCGAGGTGTGGAGACCAGAACTGTACACAGTATTCCAAGTTCACTCACACTATAGCTTTGTATAACAGCATTATGATAATTAGCAGTTTTTGTTTCCATTCCCTTTTCCTAATGATCCCTAACATGGAATTTGCCTTTTCAACATCTTCCAAAACACTGGGGCAACATTTTCCATTGAGTTATCCTCCACAACTCAAGTTTTCTTTCCTGATCCTGATCAGTCACTGTCAGTTCAGACCTCATAAGCGTATATGTAAAGTTTTGGATTTTCCCCTCAATATGCATCATTCTACACTTGCTTATATTGAACTGAATCTGTCATTTTAATGCCCATCAATTTCCCCTTCTACCCAATTATTAAAGATGCAAGAGACCTACCCAATTTGCATCTGGGCATCTTAATCTCGAAAGAATTATCTGTGAAGGAAAAGCATATCTGACTCCACTCCATTGCCTTTAACAGCTGCCTCACATGCAGAAATCCAACTGATGCAGCTTTAACAAGCATGAGAGGGAAGGATTTACTGTTGAATTTCAGTGGTTATACAGTTGTTAAAGGTACAGTTGCCCTGTTAGGGGAAAAATGGCATCCCAAATTAACATGTATACAGTGCCAACAATATATTAAGTTCTTACAAATGTTGCTAGCTTTGTTTTTAAAATTTTAACTAATTCCAGAAAACCACACCTGCCTTTTTCTCTGCATGCCTTTAGAGCAGCCTGCTTCAATTAGCTATTGACAGGCAGATATAGACTGCCAGGGAGTTATGGCACTGCGAGATCTGGTTTTCTCAGCACGTGGAAGAACAAGACCAGAATGTTGATTAGTTTCTAAGACAGCAAGTGAAGTTGGGGAGGGAATTCCCAAGAATCTCATAATTCAGGGGGACTAATTCAGTGTAACTCAGTGTAATGACTCACCAGTGATGGAAGGGATGCATTTAGAATTCCACATAGGATTTTGCAAAAATAAAAATAAAAAAGGTAGGTGTGTAAAAAATTGTTTTTTTTTTTTTTAAAAAGTGTAATGTTTTTCCATTATTACAGGTCTGTAGCGATCAACCAGTTTACAGTCACTGGCTATCCTAAAGAGAAATTTGAAATGTTTTGGTCAAAGCAGTGACTCAGCACAGTGAACCAAGATCTTTAGTAAATCACCGCCACCCTGAGCTGTAACTGCCCCAGCCTCACTCTGCAGTTTGATGACAGCAGCAAGATTCCCAGAACCACACATTTATTATTTTCAAGAGGAATGTACAGTGTGTGTGTGTGTATGTCTGTGTGTAGAGAGAACAATGGAGTGGAAGATGAGTCAGGGGGTAGAATTAGGACAACCTTGTATTACTTAGCCAGTACTTGCATTTTGCTCAAAGGCAGTAGCTAAGCTTTCACGCTAGGAAAAAAATGGCAAGACTGCCGCAGTCTGCAACTTCTAGCTACAGTGAGATGCGGGGAGTGTGACCTGTGCTGTAGATTTGGTTGGGGTTGGGGAGAAGCTGAATGTTGGAAGATTCAGGACAGATGAAATAAAATATTTCTTCACACAATGCATAGTTAAGCTATGGAATTTGCTCCCAAAAGAGGTAGTGATAGCTGAAAACTTGGATAGCTTTAAAAAAGGGGATTAGACAAATTCATGGAGGATAAAGCTACTAGCCATGAAGGCTATGTTCTCCAGTGGCTATGTTCTCCAGTGTCGGAGGCAGTATGCTTCTGAATACCCGTTGCTGGAAATGGCAGGAGGGGAGAGTGCTCCTGCACTCAGGTCCTGCTCATGGGCTTCCCACGGGCATCTGGTTGGCCACTGCGTGAACAGGATGCTAGACTAGATGGGTCACTGACCTGATCCAGCAGGGCTCTTCTTATATTTTTATGAAAGAGAAAAAAATGTAGGATTTGTTATCAAATTAATTGAGTACATAACATCTGCACTCTAAAGCACAACTCGAGCCACTTCAAGCTATTTTACCCTCCCCTTGCATTGACTCTGTCACTGGAATGGGAGTGGGGAGAGGTAATGGAACCATTCTGTTACCAGTCATATTCATTACCCCATGCCCCATTGTTCCATATAGGGGAATAGAAGTAATAATAAATAATAAATAATAATAAATTTAATTTCTGTGTCGCCTATCTGGCCAATGGCCACCCTAGGCGATGTACAAAATCATTAAAATACAATTAATAAAATACAGTGATACAATATAAAACAGTGTAAAATCAATAAATCTGCAACAACAGTATTAAAAGAGGGCAGGAGGCATTACAGTTATAGCAGTTAACCCTCCCCAGAAACCCCGAAGGCCTGTTGAAAGAGCCAGGTCTTTAAGGCTTTCCGAAATACATTTAGGGAAGAGGCATGCCGGAGATCTTGTGGGAGGGAGTTCCAAAGAGTGGGGGCCGCCACTGAGAATGCCCTCTCTCTAGTACCCGCCAATCTGGCTGTTTTTGTTGGCGGGATTGAGAGAAGGCCCTGTGTGGCCGATCTTGTCGGGCGGCATAATTGGTGGCGTTGAAGGCGCTCCGTGAGATAAACTGGGCCGAAACAGTGTAGGGATTTAAAGGTCAATACCAACACCTTGAATTGGGCTCGGAAAACAACTGGAAGCCAGTGTAAATTGAACAACACTGGTGTGATGTGATCCCGGCGGCGACTATTCGTAAGTAATTGAGCCGCCGCGTTTTGTATAAGTTGTAATTTCCGAACCGTTTTCAAGGGTAACCCCACGTAGAGCGCATTACAGTAGTCCAAACGAGAGGTGACCAGGGCGTGTACCACTTGTGGGAGCTGGTGATCAGGAAGGTAGGGTTGCAGCCTTCGTATGAGGTGTAGTTGATACCAGGCTGCCCGGCTCACTGCCGAAATCTGAGCCTCCATGGACAGCCTGGAATCAAGCACAACCCCAAGGCTGCGGACCTGGTCCTTCAGGGGTAGACTCACCCCGTTGAACTTCAGGTCAATATCGCCCAACCTTCCTTTGTCCCCCACAAGTAGTACCTCGGTCTTATCAGGATTCAGCTTCAGCTTGTTCCTTCCCATCCATCCACTCACGGATTCCAGGCACTTGGACAAGGTCTCCACAGCCGACTCTGGTGAAGATTTAAATGAGAGATAGAGCTGAGTGTCATCCGCATATTGATGACACTGCAGCCCAAATCTCCTGATGATTGTCCCCAGCGGTTTCATATATATGTTAAATAGCATGGGAGAGAGGATAAAGCCCTGTGGCACACCACAATTGAGAGACCAAGGGTCTGAAACCTCTTCCCCCAACGCTACCTGTTGGTACCTGCCGGAGAGAAAGGAATGGAACCACTGTAATACAGTGCCTCCAATTCCCAATCCCTCCAGGCGAAGTAAAAGGATACTGTGGTCGACAGTATCAAAAGCCGCTGAGAGATCGAGGAGGACAAGAAAGGTGAATTTTCCCCTGTCTAATGCCCTCCTCAAATCATCTACCAGAGCGACCAAGGCTGTTTCAGTTCCGTGACCAGTCCTGAAACCCGATTGGTATGGATCCAAGTAATCCGTTTCATCCAAGTGTGCTGACAACTGGTTGGCCACCACTCGCTCAATGACCTTGCCCAGAAATGGCAGGTTCGAAATTGGGCGGAAGTTATTGAACACTTGGGGATCCAAGGAGGGCTTCTTTAAGATGGGCTTTACAATTGCCTCCTTGAAGACTGATGGCATCACACCCTCTTTCAAGGATGCGTTTACCACCACTTTGATCCCCTCGCCCAATTTCTCTCTGCAGCTCATAAGGAGCCACGAAGGGCAAGGATCAGTAAGACAACTGGTTGGCTTCACAGATGAAAGCACCTTGTCCACTTCCTCAGAAGGGAGAAGCCGAAACCGATCCCAATCCACCGGCATGCAACTGGCCAACTCTGGTTCATCCACTGTGTCCACGGCGCACGGGATCGAGCTCCGTAAGTGTTCGATTTTATCAGCGAAGTGCTTTGCTAATAAGTCACAGGAGGCCTTTGACTGTTCCATGGGTTCCTGAGCAACTGGACCGACCAGGCTTCGGACCACCTGGAACAGCCTCCTGGGACAGCATTCCGCAGACGCAATAGAGGCAGCAAAGAAAGCCTTCTTTCCTGCCTTTATTGCCACTTGGTAGGCAGCTACTGCTGCTCTAACCTGTGTCCGGACATCTTCGGAGCGAGATTTCTGCCACCGGCGCTCTAGTCGTCTCACCTCCTGTCTCAGACTACGCAACCGCGGTGTATACCATGGTGCTAGCTGAGTTCTATTCAGGGGGAGAGGACGTTTCGGAGCCACCCGGTCTAATGCCCTGGTGATCCCCACGTTCCACTCCTTCACCAGGGTTTCGACCGGGCAACCTTCGGCAGGTTCCAATTCCCCAAGTGCAGTCAGGAATCCATCCGGATCCATCAGGCGCCTGGGGCGGACCATTTTAATAGGTCCTTCGCCCCTGCGGAGGGGGCATGGCAACGAGAAGTCCATATTTACCAGGTAGTGGTCTGACCATGACACAGGAGTGGCGTGAATCACTCCCAACTTCAGACCACTTCTCTCCTCTCCCAGGACAAACACAAGGTCGAGAGCATGACCGGCTACATGGGTGGGCCCAGTATTACTTAGGTGCAGTTCCCAGGAAGCCATGGTTTCCAGGAAATCCCGAGGGGCTCCTATGAGAGCAGCCTCAGCATGCACGTTAAAGTCACCCAGCACTAACAGCTCTGGGGACAATGCCCGTACAGCCGAGACCACCTCGAAGGGAGCAGAAGGACATCTGTGTATTTATTTTTATAGTTTGAAGGAAAATAGAATAGCACAATGAATCTAGAAAACTGCCTTAAACAGGGACTTCCGGGAAGTGGTGCTGGCTGGTGGTTGTCTCTGAGGGAGCTCTGCCTCAGAGGAAGCTTTTTTCAGGTTAAAAGTCAGCCAAGAGGAATCTTGGACTGGCTTAAATGTTCTCCAAGGTACAGGAGAACCGATCAGATCTTCCACAAGACTTCGTTGAGCTGTCGGCGGCTGGAATTGATCAGGAAATTCCTGAGATAAGAAGGCAAGCCGATCGGCTGAAGACGGAGTCAGGATTTTCACGCAAGCTGGACTGGAATGAAGCGAAGCGTTTTTTCTTTTCTTAAAAAAAAAACGTTCTTAACCAGCGAGCCCACTTCTGCCTAAACCTTATCATTTGGCTTAAATTACTGCAATAAAAGGGATTTGTTTATGAATCAGCAATTGAGAAACCTGGGTGAGTCATACTTTTTCTCTTTTAAATATAATTAAGGAAGAAAGAAAATATAAACAACTTATTTACTTTTCTACGACAAAAAGCTGGCTTGAATTTGGACTTTTAAAGTTTAAAAACGGATGAGAGGTAATTATTATATTTTGGACTATTTTTCTCTTTGGACTATTTCTTGTTGGATGAATCCGCTGCTCGTATATGCTACTAATTGTTTAGTCTTGGCAACCAGAATTGTTTTGCATTCTTGGATGCAGATAAGGACTGTGTTGTGCTGGCTGGATTCCAATTACAGGCCTGGAATATTAACTCTTCTTTTTGGTGGAGGGAAAAAAAGAAGAAATAGACTGCCCTTAGGTTCTGAAACAGTGATTAATTTTAGAAATTAAAGGCCTCTTTTTGAAAATGACAACTAAAAAAACAACTAAGGCCCAGGGGCGAAGAGGTTCTATTGATACACAGGAAGAGGATATACCCCCAGAAATGTTTCAAAAAATAATGGAAGGGATTAATGCTATAAAACAGGAAATTAAACAGGAAATGAAAATTGAATTGACAGATATAAAAGACTATATTAAAACACAAGTGGATGAGATTAAAGGGACAATTGGGCAAATAAAGGAGGATGCAAAAAATACTAAAGAAAAGGTACAAACCTTGGAGAATAGAACAGATATACTAAATCTGGAACTAGAAAAAAATTTGGACTATTTAGCTATGACTGAAATGAGAAATAAAGAGCATTGTTTGAGATTCCGTGCAATCCCTGAGGAAACAGGTGAAGACATTAGAGACAAAATTGTTAATGCTTTAGTAAAATTTCTGGACTTGAATGAAGATAGGATGGAATTTGAAATAGACAAAGTTTATAGAATTAACTCCAGATATGCAACAATGAAAAAAATTCCAAGAGATGTGCTTGTTCACTTCGTAAAGAAAACGACCAGAGATATGGTTTTACAGCAACACTTTAAATATACCTTTAAAATTGATGGTAAGGAAATACTGGTGATGAAGGAAATTCCTATTAGACTTTTACGTAAGAGAAAAGAATATGCTTTCCTTACAGAAAAACTTAAGCAATGCAAAATTCAATTTAGGTGGGACGTTCCAGAAGGAGTGATTTTTACATTCAGACAACAGAAATATAGATTGAATACTGTTCAAAAAGCAAGGGACTTCTTGAGAAAAGCTTCAAAAGATATGGAAGAAGATAAACTCAAAGATATGGATACAGTTCCTGGGAAACAAAGTCAACAAGGATACGCAGAGGAGGGGAAGGAAGATGATGGATCAAAAGGAGCATCAGGCAAATTTTAAAATACACGCTTAACGATGGATTACAAATACCTAACTTGGAATATAAATGGAGCCAACACGGCGCAGAAGAGAAAGAAAGTGTTTCATTATTTGAAAAAATTAAAATTGGATATAATTTGTCTACAAGAAACTCATATTCAGAAGAAAGATTCTAAATATTTGATTTGTAAAAATTTGGGTGAAGAATTTATTTCAGCTGGACCAAAAAAAAAAAATGGAGTTGTTCTCTATATTAACCCACAATTGCTTCCTAAATTGGTATTATTGGACGATAGTGGTAGATTTGTGGGGGTTGAAATTACTTTACAAGGTACTAACATTTTGATAGTGGGTATTTATGCCCCCAATGAAGATAAAACAAGGTTTTATACAGGACTTATGGAAAAATTGTCAGAGTTTTCATATGAGCATTGGTGTGTCATGGGTGACTGGAATGGGGTAATCTCACCAAAAATTGATAGGCTTTCTGAAAAAAATATCAAAGAGACACAAGGTAAATTACCGAAGATTTGTTTTGAACTCATGGAACATCTAGAATTGGTGGATACCTGGAGATATATAAATGATAATGCAAAGGAATTTACTTATTTTTCAGAAAGACATAAAACATTTTCGAGGATTGATATGATTTGGATGTCAAAAATTTTAGCGAAGGATATTTTTAAAATGGATATATTACCAAAAACTTTTTCGGACCATAATCCTGTGATATTAACTTTAAAAAAAAAAAATCTTGGATTTAGATGGAGACTAAATGAATCTTTACTACAGAATGATAAAGTAGTACAAGAATGTAAGAAGAAATTAAAGGAGTTCTTTGAATATAATTTACATAAAGGAACAAGTGAAAATATTGTTTGGGATACAAGTAAGGCATTTATGAGGGGATACTTTATTAAATGTAATTCTGAATTAAAAAAAAAGAAACAACAGAAAATGCAATTAATTTTGGAAGAAATAAAACAAAAAGAGGAAGAATTGAAAAAGAATCCAGCTAAAGTTTCTATTGTAAATCAAATTAAAATGTTACAGAAGCAAGTATCAATGTTGACAGTTAGAGAAATTGAAAGGAAATTAAATTTTGCTAAACAAAGGACTTTTGAATTTGCAAATAAACCTGGGAAATGGTTAGCATATAAATTAAGAAAAGAACGTCAAAAAAATATTATTTTAAAGATACAAGAAGGAGATGAGACGCTGACAGACAATGTAAAAATCAAAAAGATTTTTCATCAATATTACTCAACATTGTATAAGTGTCAAGAAATTCCATCTGAAAAAATAGAAGAGTATTTATTTAAACAGAATTTGCCTAAAATTACAGATTTTCAGAGACAAGTTATTAATGGCCCTATTACGTCAAGAGAGATATCTGAAGCTATAAATAAAATTAAATTAGGAAAGGCACCAGGACCAGATGGGCTATCTGCAATGTATTATAAATGTTTGGAGGAAGAACTCCTGCTACCTTTACAGTCTACAATGAATTCTATTTTGCAAGAGGGAAAGATACCGGATAGTTGGAAAAATGCTAATATAACATTAATACCTAAAGAGGACCAAGATTTAACTAAAACAAAAAATTATCGGCCAATATCTCTACTGAATAATGACTATAAAATTTTTACAATGATTTTGGCTGAAAGATTGAAAATAATATTGCAACAATTTATTCAGGAAGATCAATCAGGGTTTTTACCTAAAAGACAATTACGTGACAACGTCAGGAATGTTTTGAATGTGTTGGAATATTTAGAACAACGAAATGATAAACAAGCAGCTCTGATTTTTTTAGATGCTGAAAAAGCATTTGATAATTTGAATTGGAAATTTATGTTCCAGGTTTTGGAGCAAATGGACTTTGGAGACAACTTTATAAAATGGATTAGATCGATTTATACATCACAGAAGGCCCAGATAATTGTTAATGGAGACTTAACGGACTCATGTGAAATACAAAAGGGTACAAGACAGGGATGTCCATTATCTCCCCTTTTATTTATTCTGGTTTTAGAAGTGTTGCTTAGAGATATAAGGCAAGATAAAAGGATTTCGGGATTAAAAATAAAAAAAGAAGAATATAAATTGAGAGCATTTGCTGATGATTTGATAATTGTACTAGAAAACCCTTTGGAAGGAATTCATATACTGATGGACAAATTAAAAGAATTTGGACCTTTAGCAGGATTTAAGATCAACAATCAAAAAACAAAGATGTTGGTGAAAAATTTAACTTTAAGGGAACAGAAAGAGTTAATGGACAAGACAGATTTTACAATAGAAAAAAAGTTGAAATATCTAGGCATCATTATGACAAATAAAAACTCAAAGTTGTTTCACAATAATTACGAAAAATTATGGACAGAGATTAAGAAAGACTTGCTAAGATGGGATAAACTACAACTGTCATTAATGGGTAGAATATCTGTGATAAAAATGAATGTATTACCAAGAATGATGTTTTTGTTTCAAACAATACCTGTAATATCCTCTGATTTACCTTTTAAACAATGGCAAAAAGATATTTCTAAATTTGTATGGCAAGGAAAAAAACCAAGAGTTAAATTTAAATTACTTCAAGACGCTAAAGAAAGAGGAGGACTGGGATTACCAAATTTGAGACTTTATTTTGCTGCCTGCTGTTTAGTCTGGATAAAGGAATGGATCTTATTGAGGAATAAAAGACTATTGGATTTGGAGGGCCACAATCTGAAGTGGGGATGGCATGGATATCTATGGTATGACAAAGTAAAAGTAAATGTAGACTTTAATAATCATTTTATAAGACGTCCTCTGTTGAAAATATGGAATAGATACAAACCAAGGTTTTATTCGAAAATACCATTATGTGTCTCAAGTCAAGAAGCGTTTTATAGAAGAGAAATGTCTGGAAAAGAGAAATGGTTAACTTATCAAGAACTATTAGAAAATGTACATGGAGAATACATAATGAAAGAGAGAGAACAATTGATAAAGGAAGGATATAGTTTTCATTGGTTTGCATATTTACAATTGTTAGAAAGATATAAAATGGACAAGAAAATGTATGGGTTTGAAATAAATAAATCTGATTTTGAAATAGGTTTGTGTACAAATGATGAAAACATAATTGCAAAAATGTATAAACTTTTATTGAAAATGGATATGGAGGAAGAACAAGTAAAAGAGTGCATGGTAAAGTGGGCAAAAAATTTTGGTCATAACATACAAATGGATCAATGGGAAAATATGTGGAAAAAAGGCTTGAAATTTACATTATGTTATAATTTTAAAGAAAATTTTTATAAAATGATGTACCGTTGGTACATGACTCCAGAAAAGCTGTCAAAAATGTATAGTAATGTCTCTAATGTTTGTTGGAAATGTAAACAACAAGAAGGATCTTTTTATCATATGTGGTGGTCATGTAAAAAGGCGAAATTATTTTGGGCACAGATAGGTAGGAAGATGCAAAAAATTCTAAAGATAAATATTCAGTCAAAACCAGAATTTTTTTTATTGGGTTTTATGGATAAACAAATAGAAAAGAAATATGGAAGAATAATATTATATATGATTACGGCAGCAAGATTATTATATGCACAAAAGTGGAAAATGGAATCAACACCAACAATGGAAGAATGGTTATTGAAATTAATGGACTTAGTAGAAATGGATAAATTGACATGTTTACTTAGAGAAAAATCGACAGATACATTTCTTAAGGAATGGAAACCTCTCTTAGACTTTTTGTTGAAAGATCAAAATAAAATGATGATACTGGGATTTGACGATTAATTAAGACAGCCTATGGAGAAAAGGGACTCTGTATGTATACATTAAGGGACAGGTTTGATGTATATTATATACTTATAGCTGATCTGCGACAAATCGGAAGTCAACTATTTTATTTTCTTTTTTTTGTTGATGTATTGTTATGTCTTTTTGACTTTGTTTTGTTTGTTTTTGGAAAAATTTGAATAAAAAAAATTATTAAAAAAAAAAAAAAATAGAAAACTGCCTTAAACAAAGTCACCACTGGTTCATCTAGGCCAGTATTGTCTACTCTGATTGGCAGTGGCTCCCGAGTCTCATACTGAGTGTCTTTCACATTCTTAACTAACCAGATGCTTTTGACCCAAGAATGGGAAATGTGTGGCCCTCCAGATGTTGCTGGAATCCAACTCCCATCAGCCACAACCAGCATGGCCAATGGTCAGGAACTATACGAGTTGTAGTCCGGCAACATCTGGAGGACCAGAGGTCCCCTATGCCTGTTTTAACAAGTAGCCCTTCTGTGTGCAGCCCCATATAGCCCCAGACCATACTGTTCCATGAGTATGGCTTTTATCCTCTCAGTGATTCTAAGAGATAGGCAAGGCTGAGAAAGAGTGACTGATCCAAGTGAGCTTCATCGCTGAGGGGCGATGTGAACCTGGGTCTCCCCAGCCCTAGTCTGACATTCTAACCTAGCCTTCCCCAGCCTGGTGCCCTCCATATTTTTTCAATGGCAACTCCCATCAGCTCCAGCTAGCACAGTCAGTAATCAGGGACGATGGTAACTGTAGAGGTCTAGAGGTCACCAGATTGCAGAAGGCTGATTTACAATATACTTGCTCATTCTCCCTCTGTACCCCATGACTCTTTTGAATTGTAAAACCTATGCATTGAACTAGAATCTGCATTTTGTCATTAGAGTGGCCAGTACCAGGGGAATACCTATACCTTTCAACAGACCTTATGGAAGGGTTGTAGCACAGTGATAAAGCATATGCTCTGAAGGTCCCAAGTTCAATCCCTGGCATCTCCAGATGAGACTGGGAATGTCCTGCCTGAAATCATGGGGTGTCACTTTCAGTCAATGTAGACATTTCTGAGCTAAATGGACCAATGGTCTGACTCAGTATAAGGCAACTTCCTATGTTTGTTGGTCCATTGAGCTATGTTCTTTGGACCATTGAAGCTGGGATCTTCTGCATGCAGACTTGTGTCTACGGCCAGAGCTTGGAAAAGTTACTTTTTTGAACTACAACTCCCATCAGCCCAATCCAGTGGCCATGCTGGCTGGGGCTGATGGGAGTTGTAGTTCAAAAAAGTAAATTTTCCAAGCTCTGGGGTCCATGCCACATCTCCTAACTCTGGTGGGGCTTACTGAAAAATGGAGTGGCCTAATGCAAAAGAGAGCAAGTCTCTTGCCCTTTTAACAGTTGATTAGAAGATCAGTAGGTGCAGCTTGACTTGCAAGCCTGATCTGTTAACATTCACTCTTTGCACAACTATTAAAGGGACAGGAGCCCTTTTGCATCTGGCCACCGTCTCTGTTCATCAAATGATTAATGACTAGGGAGGGGAGATTCACATCCCCATCATGCACTGGGCTTCATCAACCACAACATGGTGTCTAAGGCTGCATATACATTATACATTTAAAGCATATGCTTCCCTCCAAAGAATCTTAGGAACTGTAATCTACCCCTCATAGGGCTACAATTTCCAGCACCCTTAAACTACAGTTCTCTGGATTCTTTGTGGGAAGTCATGTGCTCTAAATGTATGTTGTGTATGCAGCCTAAGTTGCTTTTTTCTTTTGCTGCTGCTGGTAAAATTTGTGGGGTCTTTGACGGGAGGGAACAAAAACATTTCCTGTGATGGTGGTTCTAGTGATTATGCCCCCAAACTGGGAGTCTGCCATCCTTATTCTAAAGTCTTCCATCTGTGTGTTGGCCAATTTAGCATTACTTATATTGACTTAAAAGCCCATGTTAAGATTGATCACACTGTGTAAAGCCAGCCTAAATTAGTGGAGCTGATCTCTGCCAACAGGCCCTGGAAATCATACAGAGTTTTGGATTGGTGAGGTTGGACTTCATACAGGGAAAGCTTACTTTAAATGGGGCAGAGTGCACCGAACTTTTATCCTGGACTGTTTGTTGCAACAAAGAAAGGGCTGCCAAGTGCAGTCGACCTCACACACAGGTGTGCTTCAGATCTCAGGCAAACAAATCAAGGGGGGAGTTTGGAAAACCTCTTTCAAAGAAGAAAGGGAGTGAACACACAATAAAGTCAGTTATTCTCTGCAGGCATGAATCCCCAAGAGATGACCATGGCATGGTTTTGGAGTTTGGGCATCCAAAAGTTGATCAACAGAGAAAACTGTAAGCACATTTACCTCTGTCTTTAGCCCCCATGTGTGCTTTGATGTGTGCCTAAAGCTGCTGAGCAAGCAGAATTTTACAAGGGCTTCGCCCCTGCACTTCCAATGGAGGCCTTGTTTGAAGGCAGAGCCAGTGTAGTATAGTGGTTAGACTGTTGGGCTCGGTCCTGGGAAACCAGGGCTCAAATCCCCTATTGGCCATGCAGCTCACTGGGTGACCTTGGGCCAGTCACTGTCTCTTAGCCTAACCTACCTCACAAGGTTGTTGTGAGGATAAAATTGGGAGGGGGAGAACCATGTTTGTATGTCACCTTGAGCTCCTTGGATGAAAGGTGGGATATAAATGTAAAAAGAATGAATGGATGAATAAATAAATAAATAGCAGCTTCCAAGTGGTTTTTTTAGCAACATATGAAGCTGCCTTATACTGAGTCAGACCATTGGTCCATCTACCTCAGTACTGTCTACCCTGATTAGCAGAGGCTCTCCAGGGTTTCAGGCAGAATCTCTCTCAGCCCTACCTGGAGATGCCCGGGATCAAACCTGGGACCTTCTGCATGGAAAGCAGATGCTCTTCCATTGAGCCACAACCCTTTCCCCCAAAGGGAAAGGACCATGGCAGGGAGATAAACAGGTAAACTTTATATTCCTGCCACAGTCCTGAGGCTGCCTTGGGCTTTTCCTAACCGGCTATTTTCATAACCAAAACAAGTGCATCATGTCCAGTTTGGCCCTTAGGCTGCAGCCCTATGTGGACTTACCTGAGAATCACAAGTGGGAGAGGGCTGTTGTGCTTAGGTCCTGCTTGCGGGCTTCCCATAGACATCTGGTTAGTCACTGTGAGAACAGAATAATGGTCAAGATGGGCCACTGGCTTGATCCAGCAGGGCTCTTCTTATGTTCTTAATTAGTCCCACTGAACTCAATGGAGCTTATTTCTGAACAGAGATGCATAGCACTGCATCCTCGGTGAATGAATGAAAAACATCAAGGAGACTTTTATAAATCTTTTGCATAACATTTTTTCTTCTATTCTTTCAGGGATATGTACTTCCTCTCTTTTACATAGCTGTACACATTAGTCTGGGGCCTCTCCAGACATCCTTATTGTCGTGCATTCATGATTATTTGTGCTCAGATGGTATCGGGACAGTTACATGTGATCCTGCTTTCAATACTGTTTATGCCTGAACAAGGTTTGGGGTGGACATACTGCTTAATTTCCAATCAGTGCATGTCCCATAACTTCTTGCTAAAATCCTGTAACTTTTCATACTACAAAAGTTCCTATGGGGTGGGTTGTTGTCCCGCTTTTGTTTCCCTGGAGTGCCCTTTCAGATGGCAATAACGTGGTTACACTAGGGAAGCATCACAAAACAACTAACTCTTAAGGGAGAATTATGTGTGAACGGTCCAGTATAAATCCACCCCTCATGCACTATTATTGCATCAGTGACATATTGCAAAACAAATAAAAGATAAAAAAATAACTTTGACGGGTCTCCTGATCTTTTAAAAAGGAACAAAATGCCATCTCTTCCTCTGCTACAGACAGGTTATTGGGCTGCCAAAAATTGCTTCTTGTAGGACTACTATGCCTTTGAAAATTGCCTGGCAGCAGAAATTCATCACATGATGCTTTGCCAACATGGCAATACTGTCAAGGGTAAAGTGACATCTGATGAATTCCTGCTGTTCAGTCAACTTTTAAGATCATTGGAACCATACAAGAAAATGAAACAAAACGTTGGCTGTCCTCCGCCATTCATTACGCAAAGAAAAGTTATTGTGCTTCTAGTCTGAGTCTTTGGAAATAGAGCGGGATATAAATGTATTAAATAAATAAATAAATAAATAGTGATGGACTGGGCTTAGTGCAAGTTTAGTGCTGTCTGTGGGAAAATATGTATCTCAGAGTGGGGTCTAGAAAGGCCATACTACCAATGAGAGGTCTATTAATGGAATGATACAATACATTTAAAAAAAATTATAATGACAAGAATATTATTATTGCAGCAATAAAATAATGACAAAAAAGCAACGAGGCAAATTTGTAATAGGGAATACAAAAAAGAAAGGGAAAGAAAATAAAAACTGGGACACTGTATCCTTGAACATTAGCAACAAGGAATATTTTCACACAGAAGCAATGGGGAACATAGAGAGAGAGAGAGAGAGAGAGAGAATGGGGAAACCTTATTGAATGCGTCTTGAAGGTGGTTTGAAGGAGTGGGTAGTGCCAGCGGCCTTGAAAGATGCGTTGGTGCACCCATCCTCAAGAGGTCATCTTTACACCCTCACAACTACAGCCCAGAGCAGATATACCCTTTTCAGCTAAGGCAGTGGCCAGGCAGGTTCAGGAGTGCTTGGAGGAAATGGATTCTCCAGACATGTTTCAATCAGGCTTCAATCCTGGGTGCAACACTGAAGCAGTGTTGGTCAATCTGGTTGATGAACCAGATGAGAGAAAAGAGAGAGAAAGAGAGATTGTGATCCTGTTGATTTTCTTGGATGTCTCGAGGCTTTTTGATATTGACCATAATACCCTCCTGGAGTGGCTCTGTGAGGTGGGAGTTTGTAACATGGCGATATGGTGGTTCTGCTTCTACCTGCAAGACCGCTTCCAGAGAGAAGCATTGGGAGACTTCTCCTTGGCTCCCTTGGGGCTTGTGCTCTGGGGTCCCACAGGGTTTCACCTTGTCCCCCACGCTTTTTAACATCTATATGAAGTTGCTGGAGAATGGCATTCAGGAATTTGGAGCCAGGTGTCATCCAGTATGTACATGGCACTCAACTCTATCTCTTCACACCCTGATGCTTCAGTGCAGCAGGTATAATGCTATAAATCCTCTACCATTGCCTACACACTCCCATCCCCAAATTAACAAGCTCCAAATACTTTGCCTGTTTGTCATAGAGAAGGTGCACTGGTAAATTTGGTTGCTCTTTTCTTCCAATTTTCCAGCTCTACAATATCCTTTTTAAAAAAATGGTGACCAGAACTGTATTCTTTTATTTATATGTATTTATTTTGGTGTTATGCTGCCTTTCCGGGTTAACCTTCCCAAGGCACCTCACAACATATTGAAAGTAGTATCTAACTAACCCTCCCTGTCAGTGTGAGGATTTTTGGCTGCACAATGAGAATTTTGCTTCTCTCCTCTCCCCGGAAACGCCACATGTCCTGCCCATGTGTGCTCCGGAGAGCTGGGGAAACCCCTAGAACAGATTTAGGAGGTGTGCAGGGAGAGGAGGGGGGAAGTCCCATTGTGCAAGCAGAAATCCTTGTGCTAATGGGACATGGTTCTTAATGCTACTTTGAATACAACCCTACATTTCATTATAACACACAACAATCTATACTACCACAATCTAAAAATATAGAATCGTAGATCTGGAAGAAATCCTCTGTAGAACTGACATTTACTTACTTACTTATTTATTAAATTTATATCCCACCCTTCCTCAGAGTCAAACTTGATAAATTCTCCAACGTGTTGGAGGTAGGGCCATGATTTAGGTTTTTTGGACCAACATTGACACTAAATGCTTTTTGGCATTTAATGTGCATGATGGTTAATATGATCACCACTATCCTTTTATTTAAACACAAACAACAGTGACAACCAAACTAACAATGCAACCCTAAGGATGTAAACTCCTACGTTGTTCAATAAACCTTACTCACTGGTCAGCACAAATAAGAGAGCATTCTTACCTGGGGGAGTAAGTCCCACTGAACTGAGTGATGATACTTGCTGTCGAGTAGACCCATGTATAGGATTGCACTGTAAGTCAAGAAAACAAAAATGTAAAAAGCGGTATGCTAATATTCCAAGGAAGTAAAGGATTCTTATAGTAAGGCCCCTGCTGGATCAGACCAAATACCCCATGCCTATGAGATGCCTGCAAGCAGGTGCTCATCCCAACAGCATTCTCTCCACTTGTATTCCTTAGCAAGTGGTATTCAGATGCATGCTGCCTCCAGCATATACACAGCCATCACTACTAAATGGCCTTTTATAGTTTTATCCTCCACGAATTTGTAGAATCCCTTTTCAAAGCCACCCAAGTTGGTGGTCACCACTGCATCAAGTGGCAGTGAACTTCGTAGTTTAACCATGAGCTCTTATGTTTTGTCTATCCCCAATCTTCCATTCAGCTTCCTTGGATGACCTCTGAGGATCTATTATTATGAGAGAACGAGAAAAAATTATCTCCATTCTTTCTCCACACCAATGCATAATCTTATATACCTCTATCACATTCCTCCCTACAGTCTTTAACCCCCTAAACTAAAAAGCCCAAGTGTTGTAACTTTCCTTTATAGGGGAGTTGCTCCAACCACTTTATTGGCTCGGTTGCCCCTTTCTGAAGCTTTTCAGCTCTACGGTATGCTTTTTGAGGTGAGGTGACCAGAATTGTACACAGCATTTCAAGAGTGGTTGCACTATAGATTTGTATAATAGCATTATGCTATTTGCAGTTTTGTTTTCAATCCCTTTCCTGATGAATCCCTAGTTTGCCTTTTTCACAGCTCCTGAACAATGGAGCGGCCTTGTTTCTCATCAGGCACCACCACTTCAGGCCCCACAAGCAGGGATGGGGAACTTCCAGCCTGGGAGTTGAAATGCAGCCCTCTGCTGGCCCTCAGAACTCTTCCCAGGCCACACCCCCTCTGCCCAGGCCACGCCCTTACACCTGATGTCATAAATGGAGGAGGTAAAGAGGGGGCTAGATCGAAAGGGAGTAGGCCTACGCCCTTTCTAATGGTAAAGGTAAAGGTGCCCCGGACTTGTAGTGCAAGTCGTTTCTGACTCTTAGGGTTACATCTTGTGATGTTTACTAGGCAGACCATATATATGGGGCAGTAGTGGAGGCTTGTTGCCTGATTTTAAACTGTGTGGGCAAGAATTGGTCACATGCCATCATTGTGACATCAAGTGATTGACAGGTGGTCAGCTCCATTCACTTGCCAAAGCAGGCCTGCAGAGGGGCTAGATCCAGTTCCCTACCCCTCCTCTCGACTTTCCCTGTCAACTTCCTTTTTACAGCCCTCCTCATCTGGTGGAAGGTTCCTCTTTTGAAAGCAAATGTGACCGTGTTGGGCTTTCATGGGAAGCGGTCACTGATATGTATGCTGAATTTGACAGCACTCTGTTAGCTGTTCCAAATCAGTTCCAACAACCCTTTGTACCTCTCTCCAGGTCCCCAATGCATCTTAAAATGAATTCCAGGATCGCCTCCCCATTGGTCAGAAGGGGAGGGGGCACAATTTTGTTTGTGTGTGTTTGAGTGAAAAAGCAAGTCTTTGTGTGCAGCCTGAGTCTGTGTGTATTGCGTGAGAGTGTTAGTGTGTGGTTTGAGCATATGAGAGTGAGTTGAGTGTGCATGTGTTGAGCCTGTTGTATGTGTTGAGCGTTTGTGTGTGTTTGAAGTAAGTGTGTATGTGTTGAGGTTTGAGCAAATGAGTGTGCTATGTGTGTTGTGCATGTTGAGTGTGTTTGTGTGCGTGAGAGTGTTTGCATGGAGTGAGTGAAGTATGTGAGTGTGTATTGAGTCAGTGTTTGTTTTAAGTATGTGTGCGAGGTTTGAGCATATGAGTATTATGTGTATTGAGTGTGTCTGTGTCTCTGTGTTGTGCATGTTGAGTGTTTGAAGCATGTGAGTGTGTGTGTGTGCTGAGTCAGTGTTTGTGTTTAAGCATGTGAGTGTGAGCATATGAGAGTATTGTGCGTGTTGAGTGTGTTTGTGTGTTTCGAGTGAGTGTGTTTTAAGTATGTGTGAGTGTGTTGAGGGAATGTGAGTGCGCAGTTTGAGCACGTGAGAGTGTTGTGTGAGCGTGTTGAGGGAGTGTGTTGAGAGTGCGTACTTTCAACATAAAAGAGTGTTGCGTGTGTGCTGAGCCTGTGAGAGCGTTGTATTGAGTGTCTGTGAGAAATTATTGTCGTTGGTGTCGTTATTTCAAAATCTGTTTGAATGGAAACTGGGAGAGGAGACTGCCGGGCGGTTGGACCCCGCGAGCGTTCCCGGGAGGAGGCGGAGCGTGTGTGTCTGCGCGAGTGAGTTAAAGGGAGGCTGGAGGAACTGGGAGCAGCGGCGGCGGCAGTAGTAGCGCGGCCAGCTCCCAAAGCCCGGCCGGTCCCGCTCCTCTGCTCCAAAGGAAGCGCGGAGGCCGAGCGCCGAGGCGGCTGGAGTTGCTGCTGGCAACCCCGCCACCTCCTCCTATCGCGTCTCCATTCATAGCCGAGGCAGACGGGAGCTCAATGGGCTGATTCCCTGCGAGACCAGCAAGGAGGCGGCGGCGGCGGCGCCTCCAAGCAACAGCAGCAGCAGCAGCAGCCCGCGTAGGCCTCGGCTCCGGCCAGCCGCTCCGCTTGCAACCTTCCAGGCATGTAAGTGCCCACCGCGACGTTTCCGGGCTAGAGATGGGGAGGAAGCGGCTGCGGGGCCTGCATAGCCTTGTTTACCCCCCCCCCCCGGTGCATTGTCTGGAGTGCCTTTTCCGAGTACCGCTGCGCTCTTCCTTTCAGCGTCTCCCCCTCCCCTTCGCCCCGTGCCTTGTGGCTGTTTGTTTGGCCGCTTGCAAACCTCCCATTGCAAAAGTGACCCTCGTCGTCGCTCTCCTCCTCCTCCTTACAGGCCTTGCCCGATCTTTTTTTTATATACATAATTTTTTTTAGTGCATTGCAGTGGCGGCGATTGCTGCTTCTTACTTGCTCCTGCGGATGCAGCTGGGCGCCAGGCTTTGAAAATGCTCCCCAAAAGCGCGAGAGGAAAGGGGAGAAAGAAACGAGAAGGGAAACCTGCTCTTTGTTGCGTGCATGGAGAGCGCGCTAAGGGCTTTTTGCCCCTGTCGAAACTTGTATTCTTTTCTTTTTGAGGCTGTGGGAGGCTCATCTGACTGCTCTGATCTAGCTTGTGGGGCAGTGGCTCGCAGTGGGTCCTAGGCTTGATCAGATGCTCTTTAGGCATTGTCAGTCAGTTTGCTGTCTCCACCCACCCCCTTTCTCTATGCGGCGTTTGTTTACCTCCGGTTTCTCCATTGCTGGCTACAGCTGTTTGAGAAGGAAGAGGCTTAGATCCTTGCTTCTTCTCTTCCTTGCTCAATTCTGAGGTAGCTGCGTCTCTGCCTACCCATCAGAAGGAGGGTATGCATTTTCCTGTTTTTTTAAAAATTGCATATTTCCTATTTCTCTCCCCCCCCCCACTCCAGTGCCAAAAAATAAATTACTTGTTCTTCCACCGGCATACATATCACCCCCTTCCCTTCTGGATTGGCAACCTGATCGTGATGAAAGACAACAGGGGTGATCCACACGTGACGTTACCCTTTTTTGACTGTACACCTAACAAAAAGGAATGAGTGAGTCAAAGCTGTGAATCATTCTGGGAACGCTTGTTGGACCCTCTCCCCCCATATTGGTTGCAGCTCCCCATACGGTGTGTGCACAGTGGTAAAGCCAGATCTGTGGACCGTGGCCCCCTAATTAGCCTGTGGAGGTAATGATAGAGCCAGTGTTCGCTTTTTAAAGTAACTTACCAGTAAGTTTAGATTTTTGCTAACCTCCCTAACCCAGTCAAATTTACTTGGGAAAAGTAGTGAACATACAGTCTTGGACGATAGTGTTTACTATCCTTCTGAAATATCTAAAAGTATGATATCTACCATCCTGGCCATGTTACAATTGAGGTAAGAGGCCCCATTGATTTCCACAGAATTCATTTGGGCATAACTCTGTAAGACCTCTGGGTTGCTGTTTTGTTTTGGGGCTTGCTCATGTTACAAGTTTTTTCAACCCATGCAAGGCAGTCCTGACAAGTTCTAGAATCTAGATACTCATTCCTGTGAGCAAACATGATGCGTGAACAAGGCAGCCATGGATGGGGTTGGCTCAAGTGCAACAGTCAACAGGGAATACTGCTATATTATGGCTGCCTGTTTCACATGAGAACCACTGAGGTATCGTGGGAGAGAGGCTCAGTAGAGGGCCAGGAAGACACTGGTTCCAATTCTTGCTCTGAGACAGCAACACTGGGAGACTCTCGGATGGCCATCACTCTCAATCTAACCTACTTCACAGGGTTGTTATGAGGATAAACTGGAGTGTGTGTGTGTGAAGGGCTGTGTATGCTGCCTCAGAGGAAGGGCTGGATAAAAAAGTAAACAAAGTTACATTGTCCATGGAAGTGCATACCCGAGGAAGGTCAGGGTCAGACCTCTACTAACTTGGAGAAAACCCTTGCTGCATGAACAGGGTATGATTACTGTCAGAGTTTTGGAAGGCTGCAATCCTACACCCACTTACTTAGGTGTAAGCCCCACTGACTTCAGTGGCATTTGCATCTGTATAAGACAGCGTTGTTAATTTGTTTGGGTAGTTTTTTTTCTTTGTCTTTTCTCTGGTGAGAGAATACAAAGGATAGATCCCTTGTGACATTGTGTATGCTTGCATATTTACATGTTAGTACTGTGGCATTTAAAATTCAGGATCTCTCTTCCATTTTTTTTTTGGAATAGGCTGGCCAGGTTAATTATCACCATAGTATTTGTTTACAGTTAAATGTGCTCGATAGGCTGTGTTGCTAGTAGAATGTAGCTGTTTTAACTTCCTGCTTCAAATTCACAATAGTTTCATTTAATTATCTTGGGCCAGTTGTATTTTGAATGTGTAAAACCTTTGTGCCAGAGATTATTGCTTTTGGAGTAGGTGAAATGCTACAGAGGAAATATAAGGAGTTGGTGTAAGGTATACCAACTCAAGTAAGTCTGTCTGATCTTCCTATATATAATTGTTATCCTGCAACCTTTGAAGGCACTCGGGAAGGTTACTTGAGGTTTTATCCTTTCAACAACCTTGTGAAGTATGTTAGGCTGAAAGAGAGAGTGTAACTGGCTCAAGGTCCCAAAGTGAGCTTTATATCCAAGCAGGGACTTGATCCCGAATTTCCCCAACCATTCCAAGTTCAGTGCTCTATTCTTTGTACCACATTGCCACATGGCTGTCCGACATGCACACAATCATCTTGCATGATAAAGCTTTCTCAATTTACTTCATTGGGATTATGCACAAAACTGCCACATTGAACTGAATGGGCCATGTTGGTCACCCAAGTTGAGGCAGATCTTTCTCTGAGGGTTGATTTGTTTTTATGTTGCATATTTTCAGCTTAGGTATGAAAAATACCAGTGTTTAAATGGCAAAATGGATGCATGGCACCATCAATTGTGAATGGGACATAGATTTTAAGAGCCCAACCTTCACTGCCAAATGTGTAGAAGAAACAAAATGTAAAGAATTGGGCACATATATCCATGTACTATGTGGGAAAATGAGCAATTTAATGTGCCATTTATAACTAAGTGCGCCATGCATATGGAGAAGGGCCACAGCTCAGTGGTAGAGTATCTGCCTTGCATGCAGAAGGTCCCAAGTTCAATCCTTGGCATCTCCAGGTAGGGCTAGGAGAGAATCTTGTCTGAAATCCTGGAGAGCCGCTGCCAGTCAGCACTGAGCTAGATGGACCAATGGTCTGACTCGGTATAAGGTAGCTTCCTATATTCCTATATATCTTGTTTTAAGGTTGCATACTTAATAAGAGTTCAAAAAATAAAAGTGTGAAGCAGCCTTCAGTGTTTTCCTCTCAGTCTATACATGCAAGAGAGTAAGACTTTACTAGTAGTAATTACTTTTACTAGGAGTAATTACTTCTGTAATTAAATAGATAAGATTTGTCTTTCATTCTGTGAAGAAAATAAAAAGCATATGATTTTAATTATACAGCCACAAGAGTGGCTGTATACTATAGTCAGCATGGATTTTTCACATTCTGCAATGTTAAATTGAAAATAACCCCCATACCATTCTGATGCTTCCCATGAGCTCATTTTAAAACAAAACCTTATGAAACTAATAGTTCTGAACTCAGAAACACTTGCTTAACAACACTTTAAATGTTCATGGCGATACACAAAACTGTCACAGAATCGAGAATTCAAAGTGTAAAAAGAGAGGGGGAAAACCAGACCCCTTTTGGACTTTTTTCTGTCAGAGTTCTCACAATTTGTTGAAATTAATTAAAAATCAGCCATGTTTACAGAGTATCTGTAGTCCTATTAATGACCTTGCCCCATACTCTGACCTTCATCATCTGCAGTTTAAAAGTTAAAAAAAAATGCCTCTCTGATTTTTAATTAATTTTGCATTGAATGCAATGATAGTGTTGGACATGCTCAGTAAGAACCAACTGTCAGTGTTCTAAAAGCCAGACTCACAGCTGCTTGGCTTGGCTAATCAGGGGGCCACACCAGACCTTTATTTCACTTGAGACAGTCATGGCTTCCCCCAAAGAATTCTGGGAAGTGTAGTTTGTGAAGGGTGCTGAGAGGAGACTCCTATTTCCCTAACAGAATTCCAGTGGCCAGAGTGGTTTAACAGTCACCCTCTCTGATTGAAGTACTATGATGGGATTATTGCGTCTCCTAGCAATTCTCAGCACCCTTCACTAACTACACTTCCCAGGATTGGGGGAAGCCATGACTGTCTAAAGTGGAATAAAGGCCTGGTTTGGATGTGGCCAGTGACAGCTTTGGTTTAAATTTGGATGGGAAGCTACATGTGCTTGCTGTAGAATAAAAAAGTAGGGGAAACCCTGAAAAACAGTGATACTGTTCACAATGTTTTCCTTTTGGAAAGGAAAGGGGCTTCCCCTCTGCCCAGTGTCCACTCATCCAATCTCATCTCCTCCCCATTCCTGCCTTTCCTTCCACCCCCTCCTTGCCTCTCCCCCAGGTCAGTTTCACCTATCCTAAGCATGATTGCAGAGAGCCAGTGTGGTGTAGTGGTTAGAGTGTTGGACTACGACCTGGGAGACTAGGGTTTGAATCCCCACACAGCCATTCAGCGCACTGGGTGACTTTGGGCCAGTCACTGCCTCTCAGCCTCAGAGAAAGGCAATGGTAAAACCATCTGTGAATATCGCATACATAGGGTCGCCGTAAGTCGGAATCGACTTGAAGGCAGTCCATTTCCATTTCAAGCATGATTGCACAGGAGTAAATCCCACTGAACTCAAAAAGCATGCAAATGATGAAACTTGCCCTGCCCTCCCCTCCTGTTCCCTACTATCCCCTCCCTCTTGCCCCTCTAGAGTCATTGCTTAAGTAGCAACATATAGTAATCAGTCTGATTTTACATCAAACTGTAGTTTCAGATTCGACTGTTAATGTGCCCAAAACAGAAATAGAGCATAACCTCCAGTCTGAAACAAAAAATGCTGTCTTCACCATCATATGACACTGACCAATAAAAAGGCTTTGAAATTAATAAAAATAAATTTGACACAGATATCTAGGATGAATAATGAGAGAATTTGGAGATGGCAGGAGTTGCCACCACTCACCATATGCTCAGAGGCACATGTTACCAAATTCTTCCAAGCTACACAGGAAGTGAACTGGACTATGAAAGACCAACCCAAAGTATGTTTGCATTTTGACAAATTTGTAGGACAGTACAATATCTCAGAGAGGAGGTCAGGTCTCCTGCTCCCTTGGTGCATTCACTATAGCTGCCCAATTTCCCTGCTTTTTAAAGTTTGATAGAAATATCTGTTGGCTATAGGTACGTTCTTAAACCACAAGAGGGTTTTTTTTTTTGCCTATTAGTGAATTAAATACTTCTGCATGCTGTCCGTATGACCCAAAGCAGCCATATGCACATGACGTAGTGTATTCTCTGGGAAGGGAAATTATTGAGGAATGCACAGGGATTTCTCATTATGTAAGGAATGAGAATTCCCCAACTCATGGTAGAGAATAGGGAAGTCCTGATGCCCACAAGTACCACAAAATACATAGGAAGTGTTCAATTGCGCATTGTAGTCTGTTTAGAGAAGGGACTATAGCTTGTGCTCTGTAGAAGGTGTCGGGGTTAAATCCCTTGCACCTTCTATTTATGTATTTATTTATTGTATTGTATTTGTATACCGCCCCATAGCCAAAGCTCTCTGGGCGGTTTACAGCAACTAAAAACACCAAAAACAGATATACAAATTTAAAACACATCTTTTAAAAACAATTTAAAACACAATTTAATTTTTTTAAAACAATTTAAAAAACACATGCTAAAAAGTTTAGCCACAGATGTTGCTGGACTGCAACTCCCATCAGCCCCAGCCAGCATGGCCAATGGTCAGGAATTATGGGAACTGTAGTCCAGCAACATCTGTGGCCCAAAGGTTGCACAAGGCTGGTTTAAGGGATTTAATCCGGCGCCTTCTATCTGGTAGCATGGCTTGAGACTTTTGCCTGAGATCTTGAAATGCTTCTACCACAATAGGAGTAGCTGTTATTGGGCTGCGAATGACCTGAATCGGTATAAGGTGGGCTTCACAGGTTTGCATTTCTACAATTCATCCATATAACAGTTTTGCAGAGTGTGGAAAGTTTATTTTTTATCCTTTCATTTGGAGAGTGGAACCAAAACACCTGTTTGATATTCTAGCACCAACCTTTCTTTTTCTTATGAAGCCCTACAGTTTAGAGCATCAGGTTTGCAACCTTCTGTGCCAGCGCTCCACTGCAGTAATGCTCATTATCAGTTTGCACTGCAGACTTCTGAAGGGCTGATATGAGCTGGCTGGGTGGCAGAGCACCTGCTTTGCATGCAGAAGGTCGCAGGCTCAGTCTCTTGCATCTCCAGGTAAGGCTGAGAAAGACCCCTGCCTGAAACCCTAGAGAGCTGCTGCCAGTCAGAGTAGACAGTACTAAGCTCGGTGGACCAATGGTGCGACTCTGTATAAAGCATCTTCCTAGGGGAAAGCCTTCAGGCTTCAGTTTCACCAGCCAAGCATGGAGCTTTTGAGATAGCCGACCGATGACAGCTGTGGTTTCTGAAAATCTGCCCTGGTGTGCATCTGCGACACCTCCAGAGGGCCACTGCAGTGCTGGCATAATGCCGGGATTTGTGATGTGCTAGAGCAGCATTTACAATGCTGAGTCCTTTGCGTGCATATACTGGGGATGCAAGTGTATTCTAACGGTACAAAAATGCCTGATAGTACCAGTGCAGCCAATAGAATATCCTTGTCCATAGATGTATTCAAGACTGGATGTAATCTCTGTGCTGCCTGTTGTCTTCCTGTGCCTGGAACATCTCCCTTTCTTCCTGTTGAACATTTTTTTCTCTTCTAATTCCTCAGCTGTTCTGACTTCCTCGTTCACCATCTCTGCCTTTCTGGCTCGACTGCTGTTGTCCTCGCTCTTAACTTTCCTCTTCCAACAAGCCTTTTAAGTTGAGACCTATCCCAGTCTGCGTCTGTGTTAGAATTGCTTTTAATATGTCTCTTAATATCTTTAACCCTTTTTTAAAAAAAGATGTTTTAAAAGTTTTTTTTAATGTTTTTAACGTTGTTTTGTTTTAATGTATTTTAAGGTCTTTTTATGATGTTTTAAAGTGTTTGTAGTGTTTCTGTTTGCCACGCTGGGCTCCTGCTGGAAGGAAGGGTGGGGTATAAATAAAATAATAAATAAATAAACTGTTGGCCCTGTAACCTTTTCTTCTGCCTTGGCTGGTTGGCACTGCATGGGGAGTTGTTCTACAAGACATGACCCACACGTGCAACAGGAAAAAGGATTGGAACGGACTTAATTTTGTCAGGGATGAGTTGCAGAGGGGCATCCTGTCTGTAAATGCACACCACCCCATCTAACAGCCCCCTCCTTGTGGTGAACTTGCATATTGGTAAAGTCCAGAATTCTCCCATATTCTTGGTTCTCATTCTGTGTAACCAGGAGCATAGGAAGTTGCCTTATACCAAGCTAGACCAATGGTCTGTCTAGCTCAGTATTGTCTGTTTTTGTTGTTATGTACCTTCAAGACGACTATGACTTATGGCGACCCTATGAATCGGCGACCTCCAAGAGCATCTGTTATAAATCGCCCTGTTCAGATCTTGTAAGTTCAGGTCTGTGGCTTCTTTTATGGAATCAATCCATCTCTTGTTTGGTCTTCCTCTTTTTCTACTCACGTCTGTTTCCCCCAGCACTGTCTACCAGCCTTTTTCAACCAATGTGCCTCCAGATGTTGTTGGACCACAACTCCCATTAGCCTCAGCCAGCATTGCCAGTGGTCAGGAAAGATGGGAGTTGTGGTCCAACAACATCTGGAGGCACACTGGTTGGGAAAGGCTGGTCTATACTGTCTCCTTATTTGCTACTCAGTCTTGTCTGCACTGGCAATGGCTCTCCAGAGATTCAGGGCAGGGCCTCTCCCAGCCCTACCTGGGGATGCCCAGGACTGAATGTGGGATCTGCATGCAAACCAGATGCTCTAGCACTGAGCTACGGGCCTTCCCTATTTGGGCCTATTTTAAATGTGAAAACCTTTATTCAACCTTAATCTATATTCATTTGAAAAGCTTTACTGATTTTTACCCGTGATTTTTACCTGTGTTTTAATGATGTTTTATGTATGTTTGCTTTTTAATAGTTTTATGGATTTTAGATGTGCTTTGTCTATCATTTTATTATGTTCATGCTTAAGTGGCTTATAAATCTTTCTAAAAATATAAAATAAAGACAAGAACATAAGAGCATCCTGCTGGATCAGGCCATTGGCCCCTCTAGTCCAGCATCCTGTTCTCACAGTGGCCAACCAGATGCCCTAATGCAGCCTTTCCCAACTAGTGTGCCTCTAGATGTTGTTGGACCACAACTCCCATCTTTCCTGACCATTCGGCAATGCTGGCTGAGGCTGATGGGAGTTGTGGTCCAACAACATCTGGAGGCACACTGGTTGAAAAAGGCTGCCCTAATGGGAAGCCCACAAGCAGGACATGAGCACAACAGCACTCTCCCCTCTTGTATTTTCTAGCAACTGGTGTTCAGAAGCATGCTGAATGACTATGGAATCACTACGAGCCACTGATAGCCTTATCCTCCCTGTATTTGTCTAATCCTCTTTTAAAGCCATCCGAATAAATTGTTTCAGCCAGGTTGCTAAAACCTGTGCATGCAATGATATATACATCTCTGGGCCGTTAATGTTGCACATCTTGGCACACGGGTTGATCCCATGTGGATTTTGTTGATCCAGGATCATATTTAAATTAGGCTTTCTAAATTGGCTCTAAGTAGCAGCAGCAAAAAAACAAAAACACTGTAAACAAGTCTGTTTGCTCTTTTGCTGGCCTGGTAGGTTGGTACAGTACAGCTTCCTCCAAAGCCGTTAGTATCTTTGGTTTTCTGAAACATCTCAATTTCTCAGGGTTATATCCGGCACTGTGCAAGTGGAGTTCCACTCAGGCAGTAGGACTTCCCCTTCCCCTATACACCCCCAAAATCAGCTCCCTACCCTCTTGAGCAGATTTTGAGGGTGCTCATGGGGTGGCAGGGAGAGGAGGGGGTAGTTCTGTTGCACAAGCACTAGAGATGTGAAGACCTGGAAAACTTGGGGGGGGGCTTTTTTGTTTCTTCCCCAAAACAGGAGAAACTTTTTTTCTGAGTTCTGGGTTTCCCTCCCCAGACCTTCACATTTCTAGTGAGCAGAACAGAAAGTCTTGGATGCAACCCTGACTCTTCTTTTCTCATTGTATCTGTGTATCTGTTGTCTTACCAGTATGCAAACTTTCCTCTAGCTTTATCTGGAAATCTTGATTCATCCAAATAGTGCTGGAAGACATCTAAAGCTCAAATAACCAGGGACCAGCCCCCTCGCCCGGTTCTTTGACAGGTTCCTTAGCCTCCGTTTTTGGAAGGCTACTTGAAGGGATATCATTTGGCAGAAATAAATAAATAGTAAAGTTCTGGGAGTGGGGCTCGTGGATTTCATTATGGGCCCCCTCCACCCTCCCTCCCGCATAATTCCAGTATTGAAGTCTTCTCAGATCACTTGGAGATCAGTAGCTGGATGCCCCAAGGCCAAATCTGGCTGTATGTTGAGTGCTGGCCTTATCAGTTGCCAGCTCAGAAGCAAGAGCAGTGTAGATGTAATGAGTGGTGGGTGTAGAGTTAATTTTTGTGGTGGTAGTGGGGAGGCAGCTAGGAGATCACATTAATTGCCATGTTTTAAATGATGGGATTTTGATAGCTGGAATGAGCCTAAGAATAATCCTGTGGTTTCAATTAAGCTTGGCTTTCTTGAAAGCAAGCCCCCTGAGGCTCATATACGATGCATGAACAGGAGCTATCACTCCTGTGAGTTAACACTTACTCAGCTGTGGAACCAAATTATAGTGCAGAGTAGAGATGGGGAGGGAAGGGTGCTCCTTTCCTTCCAGAATATTCTACCCTGGATGCCAGGGGATCAAGAGTTGAATCTCTAACTTGCATCTCTTGCTTGCACACTCTTGTGTTTATAAGATAGATGAAAATCCCTGGCTGATATATGGGGAGGGGTCCGTAGCCGAGTGGCAGAGCACACGCTGTGCTTGCAGAAGGTTCCTGGTCAATCCCCAGCATCTCTAGCTAGCTGGAGCAGGTGAGTGGGAGACATTTGGAAGGGCCATAGCCCAGTGGTAGGGCATCTGCTTTGCCTGCAGAAGGTCCCAAGCATTCCCAGGTAGGGCTGGGAGAGACTCCTGCCCGAAACCCTAGAGAGACAGTAGTGAGGTGGAGGGACCTGTGGCCTGATGGAGTATCAGGCAACTTCCTGTGTTCTGCCTGAAGATCCCGGAGAACTGTTACTGGTTGGGTTAGACCAGCCTTTCCTAACTAGTGGGCCACCAGGTGTTGTTGGACCACAATTCCCATCTTTCCTGACCATTGGCAATGCTGACTGAGGCTGATGGGAGTTGTGGTCCCACAACACCTGGTGGCCCACTAGTTGGGAAAGGCTGGGTTAGACAGTATTAGGCTCTGATGGACAAATAATTTGACCTGTAGCAAGACAACTGTCAATGTTAAGCTATGCTTATCTGGAGAAAATGAAACGGGAATGGTCATAGCTCAGTGGTAGAGCTTCTGCTTCGCATGCAGAAGACCCCAAGTTCAATCCCTGGCATCTCCAGGTATGGCTGGAAAAGACTGCTGATCAGAATCCACCAAGAGCCACTGCCAGTTATTGTGGACCGGTGGTTCCCAAACTTCTTTTCCTGCAGACCCTTTAAAACTGCTGTTAGTCTTAGCTGGGACCACTTAATGATATTTCTGCCTGTTGTAACAATTATAATGCACTGTGCTAGATGCTGTGTGATTTTTTTTTTTAGTATTTTGATTGTTTTATTCTTTATCGTATTGCAGTTGCCTTCCATGGAACTCAAACTTTAATACAATCTAAGAAATAAAAGAAGCAATCAAAATACAATTACAAATCAATATGAATATTTAATGTGATGCATGCGCCATCTCCTGTCTTCAATCACAAATCCGCAGACATGCCACGGACCACAGTTTGGCAACTCCTGGCGTACACAATACTGTGCTGGGTAGAGCAGTGATCTGACTTGGTAGAAAGCAGCTTCCCATGACATAGGGAGGATCTCTTTGGCTGTTTACAGTGTTAAAACATAAAACACCATTTAAAAAAAATAAAAGTAAAAATGCAGACAATCCTTCCAGTGATTGGCTAATGAAAAATAAAAATTAAACAGCTACAAAGGCCTGTTAGTATAAAAAGTTTTCTAAGAGATGTCTGAAAGTCCGAAGCAAGGATACCTGCCGAATTGCTTTTGGAAGAGTGTTGTACAGCAAGGGACTGGCGATACTAAATTCTCAACTGGTCAGGTCTCTGTAACACGGGGGACAATTAACAGCATTCCTTTGGATATGATAGCTGTCTTCAAATATTTTTCACACAGAAAATGGAGCAGGCTTGACTTCTTTTGCCCTAGAGGGCAAGACTAGAGCAAGCAGATAAGAATTGCTGGGAGGCAGATTTTGGCTAAACATTAGGGGAAACTTTCTAATGAAAAGAGCTGTTTGACAGTGGAACAGACTGCCTCAGGAGGCGATGGGGTCTGCTTCACTGGAGGTGTTTAAGCAGAGGTTGGGCCGCCATCTGTCAGGGATGCTGCAGTTGCATCCTGCACTGCAGATTCCTGGCTGGATTAGATGATCTCCAAAGTTCCTTCCAGTTCCATAATTCTATGTGGTTGAAAGTCTCACTCTGCGGCATTGGGCAGATCTCTACCTCTGTGCTTAATTTATCTCACAGGGGAATTGTGCAGAGAAACAGAATAAAGCCCAACTAAGCCACCTTGAACTCTAGAAAGCCAGCAGTAAGAAATGAATGTGATCCCCAAAAGGCTCATTGGAGGGAATGGGGTGGGGAGAACCAAAATGTATGGAGGGAGGGTGGAAGCTCAGAGAGATGGGGTAACACAGTGAGAGAAAGCACCATGCAATGTTACAAACTCCCCTAATGTGAGGTCAAGCATATGAGCCCAATGGGAATAGCCCCCCCACAGAAAAACATTACCTGGTTTAAACAAACCACAGTTTCCCAGATTCAGATGTCACAGGAAACAGTGGTTTGCTTCAAACTGGAAGCAGATACTACCCAGCACTGCAGCAGGTGGAAAGCTTACAAGTCCAATATTCACTGTGGCAAACCATGATTGTCCCTTTGCATCTGAACAGGGCTAGAATGTGAAGTGCTTCAATGTATGTGGGGGGGGGATTCAAGTCACCCTCTGCTGTACTGTTTGGCATCCACCTACGACATCCCCTACCATCCAGAGGTTTAAAAAACCGCTTCCTTAGAACATGTCTATTTAACCCTTATTTGGAAACAGATTTAGGCTGGAGACTCCCAGGCAGCTTGTTCCGCTAATTAATTGACATTAAAGCAGCATGTTCGTGACGCCCAGTGTTCTTTATATCTGAAAAGGGCTGAACTATGGCAGTCCACAGATTTTTAGTAGTCATAAAATGGAGAACTGTTGCTAGAGAGAGATGGGCAGGGCCAGAGGCAAAAGTGGGTGGAGCAATAGATGCAGCCTTTGCAGTTGTGCATTAGGCTGTGTTACAGCCATGCAAAAGCCAGAGGTTTCTACACTTCCACCCTCCCTCCATACATACACAATATGCACATCCTTCTCTGTTCAGGCAAGTAGGAGGCATTATCACAGTTCACCGACACGTTTTAGCCTGGCAAAAACACTTAAGCCTGGTGTGGAGCAGGACAGTGAGGAGTGTGGTCCAGGAAAGAGGGGTGTGTGATCTAGGGAAGAATTGGAGAGTCCTGAAGGGCTGCATTTGGCCCATGGGCTAGATGTTCCCCACCCCTGCTGTACACTAATGAAGACCTTCCTACTGGGTGATGTGAGCTTTTTTAAAGAATCTTGACAATCCTTGCTAGGGGCAGATGGTTGCTGTTCCCAGCTTAGTATCTGCAGAATACGGGGACCTGCTGAGAATACGAAAGTCTGTTGTTGCCAGTTTAACTGAAAGGACCTCTGTAGCTTCCTACCCAGACAAGATGTACCAAGCACCCTCTCTGGCATCTTTCTTGTGTTGCTACAGTGTTACTGCCATGTGCTTCTCCTCCAAAAGGTGGGACAGCGTGCTGCTGAACCAATAGGCGAACCCAGAAAGAGGTTTTTTAAAAAAATAAATCTGCTGCCTTCTGGTGTCAGAGTGCAACAAGCTGCATCCCTGAATAGATAGTTGTTGTTGTTGGAAAAACAACCCCTTTTCTTCCTCTGTTGAGATGGTTAAATGGAGATTTTGCAATATTGGATTGTCTCTTCCAACCAACACTCTGTGGTCTGTTTGCAGCTTGAATACTTCGGTCAGCGCATGAATAAATTAGCACAATATAAATGGCAGTGAGGCATAAGCACTGCTTAGTTCCTTGCCTGTTCTTTATTAAGCCATGAGACTAGGGGAGAGAGTGGCTGCATTTTTTTGGTACTGAGTAAACTAGGAGTTGTTTTATATCTTTGCACTTTGATTTACTTCTGTATCTTTGGCACGGCTCTGTCACGTGGTCACTGGCTAGACAAGCAGGCCGCAGTCACCTCGGCTGACCCCTGTTCTCTGTAACTCTAGGAACTGTTCCCAAGTGAGGTCACTCTCCATCCCAGATTTATTTGTTCATTTATTTTTATAAACTGCCCCGTCATTCGTCCAGCAAGAGCACTCTTTTTCTTCTACATAAATGAGTGCAAGGATGAGAACTTTTTTCAAGGAATAGATGCCGCGTGGGAAGCGCATCATGTGCCGCAAGGCCAGGTTTAGATTTTGCATAGCTGCATATTAACATGCTCCTTTGTATGCAGCCTTTTCAGGATAGAGGTTGGCTGTTGGCTGGTATGTTGCATTGACTTTACAACATTGTTGCTCTGAAGAGGTTCTTTCTCAACTGTGAACTGTTTTGACCCTCGTAAATTTTTTTTTTTTTGGAGTGGGGGGTTCTCAAAAACTCCACATTTGAATTAATGTTCCTTCTGTCCATCCCTGTCTTTAACAAGATAACCTTTTGTAAAAGAGCTGATGCCCATCAGGAAGTCTGTTTACTATAACTGGGCACCTCTTAGCAGGGTTGTGGAGTCGGTATGTCAAACCTTCAAGTCCAATTCCGACTCCAACTCCTTCATAAATGGCAAATGTATATTAATTTTTCTACTGTCTAACTCAGACTGTGACTCCTTCATAAATAGCAAATGTATATTAATGTATTAATATTAATAAATTAATATTAATATTAAAATATTAATTTTATTTTGAAGTTGGAGTCAGTACATTTCTACCGACTCCACCCAAAATTGCTTCTGACTCCACCCAAAATTGCTTCCAACTCCACGACTCCGACTCCACAGCCCTGCCTCTTAGTCCCCACTTGGTTCAGGTGTTTGGGTATTGCACTCACTGGAGTGCTCTGTATCGCTCTATTTTGAACCTGTTGGAACCCAGTGGGAGCAAGATATCGTTTTCAGTCTATCTAGATCACTGTTCTTTAAACTTGGGTCCCCAGATATTGTTGGACTGCATCTCCCATCAACCCCAGCCAGCTTAGCCAGTGACCCAGGATGATGGGAGTTGTAGTCCAACAACATCTGGGTACCCATGGTTAAAGAACAGGGACTTAGATCACTTACCATTGCCTCCTCTTCCCATATCCCTGCTTTTCAACCATGTTTGTTGTTTTGTCTCTTTGGAGACAGTGAGGATCTTTGTGGGAAATACAAGGCAATGCTATCTCAAAGGGAAGCTCCCCCCCCCCATTTTCATTGAGAGGGTTTTCGAACCTAGAGTGAGAATCAGGCATGGTCCAAGGGCCACTCTGTCTAATCCTTGTCTGAATGTGATGGTCCCTTTGTGAAATATTTGAGCGGACCACCCACTCACTTCTGAATTGCTGCTGGAGAAATCCTGGATTCAGCTGTGACATTCACTCACAGTTCGTGGTGTAACTTGGGAGATGGCTTCTCTTTGCCTTGCCTTCTCCAAAACAGATAATTATTCACATCTCATTCCATCTTTCTACCTATACTTATTTTCCAAATCTACGTGTGCCTGAACTGTCCTGTTAGTCCAAGCTTTTGATGTGGGTTTCCAGGAAAATTTTAAACTGGAAAAATGTCAGGGGGGGGGAATTGTAAGCCTGTTAAAGTAATTTGCATTGGAAAATTTTCTGATGCCCTTGAGTAAGTGTGGGGAACCTTTGGCCCTCCAGATATTGCTGAACTGCAACTCCCATCAGCCCCAGGAAGCATGCCCAATGGCCAGGGACAATGGGAGTTTAATTCAGCAACATCTGGAGGTACAAAAGTTCCCCACATCTGCCCTTCTGTTCCAACTGTTGGGTTGAACTATAGGAAACGGCCTAATCCAAGGTGGGTCATGACAGCAGCACTCCCATCATACAAATATTTGGATAAAAAAATAAAGAAATGGGTCCCCAAATGCTTGTTTTGGTTAAAGATGGTTCCCAGGTGTGAAAAGGTTGAAGTCTACTCCCTTAGAAAACAATCTAATTGACCAAGTTTATGTTACTATTATGTATTGCATTTATATACCGCCCCATAGCCAAAGCTGTCTGGGTGGTTTACAACAATTGAAAACATTAAAAACAAGTATACAAATTTAAAAAACACATTAAAAAAAAAAACAATTTAAAAACACATACTAAAATGCCTGGGAGAAGAGGAAAGTCTTGACCAGGTGCCGAACAGATAAATGTTGGCACCAGGCGCATCTCGTACAAAACATCATTCCATAATTTGGGGGCCACCACTGAGAAGGCCCTCTCCCTTGTTGCCAGCCTCCGAGCCTCCTTCGGAGTAGGCACCCAGAGGAGGGCCTTTGATGTTTAGCATAGTGTACGGGTGGGTTTGTGTCAGGAGAGGCATTCCATCAGGTATTGTGGTCCCAGGAAGTGTAAGGCTTTATAGGTTAAAACCAGCACCTTGAATTGAGCTCGGAAACATACAGGCAGCCAATGCAAGCAGGCCAGAATTGGCAGTCCCACGTAGAGTGCATTGCAGTAATCTAACTTGGAGGTTAGCAGAGGATGGACAACTGAAGCCAGGTTATTCCTGTCCAGATAGGGGCGTAGCTGGGCCGCCAACCGGAGCTGGTAGAAGGCACTCTGTGCCACCGAGGCTATCTGAGCCTCAAGTAACAGAGATGGTTCTAGGAGAACCCCCAAGCTACGGACCTGCTCCTTCAGGCCCCCCACATTCAGATCACCAGCTCCATGTCCAGATGCAAAAACCAAATCTAGAGTATGCCCTGCTACATGTGTTGGGCCAATGGCATATTGGAACAGTCCCATGGTTGTCATGGAGACCATGAAATCCTGAGCCGCTCTGGATAAGGTGGCCTCGGCATGGATGTTAACATCCCCCAGAACCAACAGTCTGGGGGATCTCAACAGTACACCTGAGACCACCTCCATCAGCTCAACTAGGGAGTCTGTTGGGCAGTGGGGTGGGCAGTACACCAACAGAATCCCCAGTCTGTCCCGCTGACCCAACATAAGGTGCAAACACTCCAGACCAGTAGTCACATGGACAGGGTGCTTGCAGAGGGAGATGGCACTCCTAGAGACCACAGCAACCCCCCCAACCCTCAGGTTTACCCTGATGCTGGAGCAGGTACCCTGGTGGGCATAGCTGGGAGAGACTGACTCCTCCCTGCTCACCCACCCAGGTCTCGGTTATACAGGCCAGATTGGCTGCCTCATCCACAATTAAATCATGAATGAGGGAGATCTTATTATGCACCAATCTGGCATATAGGAGCAGCATCTGGAGGTCTGAGAGCTGGCTGATAGGGCAACCAACAAACCTACAGGTGTGGGGAGGACTGGAACAAGGCACAGTCGTTAAGTGCCTGGGCCGTGTTCCCCTTACCTGGCAAGTCCTCACAATGCCATATCTCCCTGTACCTGTCACTACGCTAATTGGGCCCCCCTCAGATCTCCCCACTTGGCTCTGAGTCCTCTCTCCCAGGCACTTGACTCAAGACCTGCAAGTCCCACAAAAAGCCAGGCAGTCTGCAGAGCAGGAGCCACCTGAGCCAGCCAGTTTATGTATTCCCTCCAGGGAAGGGACAGGTGGTCAATATCAGCAACAGCTAGCTGAGTACCTGGAGGCCTGGTCCTGCAAGGCATGACAACCTGCAGCACAGAAGTCCAACAGGGAGAGGGGAGTGGTGGTAGCCGAGCAGCAGCAAGCAAGCAGGCAGCAGCGAACGGCTCTCCTTCTTCCCTGGGCGGTGGTGGTCCCCATCCTCCTGCAGGCACTGGGTCTTTTACTTGTATTTAATAAAACAAAGCTTTGAAACTGCAGCACTTCCCTAATATTTTATTTACAGTTGGTATCTATTCTCAGTTATTAATAAACTTCTGAAATGGATTCCCCACCCCTGAAAAATAAAGCACTGGAAAAAATTCCATCCCAGTCACTGGTCCAAGCCCCAGTGATTTGCATTTGAGCTGGTCCCCCTGAAATGATGATGATTATGAATTTTTATTTACTTAATGTATATGCCACTCTTCCTCCCAAAGGAACCCAGAGCAGCAAACATCTCAGTAATGTAAAACATTTAGAAAAGGATTCTAAAAACAGTTCAAAAACATTCAACCAGTGATCTCGGGGTTGCCAGGAACATTGTCTTTCAGCCGTCAAATCCCTGGGTAAACAGGAATGTTTCTAACTTCCTTCTGAAAGACAATAATGGGGAAGACAGATGCAGCTCGCCAGGGAGGGCATTCTACAAACAAGGAACTGCCACTGAAAAGGCCCTGTCACGGGTCAGCACCAACCAGGCAGCCCAAAGTGGTTCACTAACAAGACCCCACCTGCCAATTATAGGGTCCAAGACAGTTGGTACTGGGGATGGTGCTCTTTTAGGTATTTCAGCCCCAAGCCAAGTCTTCTGCTATATTTTTGCTTGTTTCTTTGGCACCCCCATTCACTCCATATAAGGCAGTCTCTTCCTATCTTTGTTTTAGGAACTGTTTTATCTTTGTTGGCTTGGGTAGCCTGTGCAGCTTGTAACAACTAACCATCATACCTCTTTATACTACTGTACTGGTGTTTCAAGCAGCAAAGACATCCTACTCACTGCTGTCGACTGGTTTATGTAAATAAACATTTACATTCATTTAAACCGTCTTGCTTATTTTGTGGAAATTAGCCAAAAAAAACACCAGCAAATGACAACATTGGTCATTCTAAATTAATCATGTCCGTTACAATAATGTCTTTGGTACACAACTGTTTCCAGTAAAGCTTCTCAAAAGTGACAATTCCCTGAACACACATGTACACAAGTATAGAAACACGAGCATAACAGGCTGGGTTACAGGGTTGTAGTCAACTAACTTTTACTCAGAGTAGACCCATTAAAATTAATGGGCCTAAGTTAGTTATGGCCATTAATTTCAATGGGTATATTTAGTTAATTGAATACCATAAGAACACAAGAAGATCCTGCTGGATCAAGCCACTGGCCCATTTAGTCCAGCATCCTGTTCTCACAATGGCCAACCAGTTGCCCATGGGAAAACACAAGCAGGACCTGACTGCAAAGAGCATTCTCCTCTCCTGCAGTTTCCAGCAACTAGTATTTGGAAGCATACCTCTTCTGACCATGGAGGCAGAGTATAGCCATCATGGCTAGTAGCCACTGATAGCCTTTTCCTCCATAGTTATATCTTATGGGGGGGGGGGCTGCCTTTGAAATAGTCTGGAAATGTTGGTTGAAAAGATCACAGTTTGTTTATTGATGGGGACTGATAAACATGGTCATATTATACCAGTGTTCCAAAATCCGCACTGGCTTGTAATCTGTTTCTGGGTCCAGTTCAAAGTGCCGGTTTCAATCACCAAAGCCATCAATAGTTTGGGGCCAGGCTACCTGGAGGTCACCTTCTTCCAGATAGCCAGCACTTTGAGATCTTCCTCAATGGACCTTCTCAAGGTTCTCCTGCCTAATAAAATGAGGTGGGTGGCAACCAGGGAGAGGGTCTTTCCAGTGTTGGTGACCCACCTACAGAATGCCCTCCCCAGAGAGGATTGTCTGGTGCCTAAGCCATGGTCTTTCAAGTGCCTGATAAAGAAAGTATTGTTTGTTTTATTTATTAATTGCTTCCCATGAGGCATACATTTACAATATAACAACATATTAAAAACTTACATGTATAAAAACAGTTAAAACAATTGCATATATAAAAACAATTTTTAAAATGTTAAAAACATATTAAAGTAGCAATAACGCATACATAAAATCAATTCAAATCCAAGATGAATACAAACTGGCATAAAGATTTTAGAAGGCTTGTTGAAAGAGGAACGTCTTTAGCAGGTGCTGAAAAGACAATACAGAAGATGCCCGTCTGATAAGCGGGAAGAGGGGCTGCCATGGACCTCCTGATAGGACAGTATCTGCAGGAGGGCATCTCCTGCAGAATGCAGGGATCGGTTAGGTATGTAGGAGATGACACAATCTCTTACATACCCTGGTCCCAAGTTGTATAGTGTGTTGTGCACCCATACCAACACCTTGGACCTAACCCGGCAGCTAATTGGCTGGCAACTAATTTTTAGGAAACTAGCAAGCTGCCTTATACCAAGTCAGACCATTGGTTCATCTAACTCAGTACTGTCTACCCTGACTTGCTGTGGCTCTCCAGGGATTCAGGTAGGTGTCTCTCCCAGACCTATCTGGGTACTGAGCCTGGGACCTTCTGCCTGCAAACAGATGCTCTGCCACTGAGCTACAGTCCTTCCTGGTCTATTAATTACAATCTCTCTAGTACTTCAAGGTGGTTGCTTTGCACTAATTTCCCCCTTGTTGAGTTTTGTGCCGGTTTTAAATTGTTTGAATTCTTTGGGCCTCTGTGTTCTGTCCTGGTTTTCATTGTTTGCTGGGCTTTTTGCTGTTGAGATTAATTTTATTGGGTTGGTTTTAGTTTTTATTGTGGACTGCATTTTCAAAAAATGTTGTTCTGTGTAAACCGAACAGAGAACATGAATGGTGAGAAGTATGTTGTTGTTATGTGCCTTCAAGTCGATTATGGCTATGAATCGGCGACCTCCAATAGCATCTGTTATAAACCACTCTGTTCAGATCTTGTAAGTTCAGGTCTGTGGCTTCCTTTATGGAATAAATCCATCTCTTGTTTGGCCTTCCTCTTTTTCTACTCCCTTCTGTTTTTCCCAGCATTATTGTCTTTTCTAGTGAATCATGTCTTCTCATTATGTGTCCAGAGTGTGATAACAAGCTGTCCTCCAACACTGCATTTCAAATGAGTTGATTTTTCTTTTACCCACTTTTTTTACTGTCCAACTTTTACATCCATGCATAGAGATGGGGAATACCATGGTCTGAATGATCCTGACTTTAGTGTTCAGTGATACATCTTTGCATTTAAGGACCTTCTCTAATTCTCTCATAGCTGCCCTCCCCAGTGCTAGCCTTCTTCTGATTTCTTGACTATTGTCTCCATTTTGGTTAATGACTGTGCCAAGGTATTGATAATCCGTGACAAGTTCAATGTCCTTGTTCTCAATTTTAAAGTTACATAAATCTTCTGTTATATAATAAATGAAATCTTAGTAGACAAAATGATCGAGAGATGTAGTAAGAGTGAATGGAAAGGTTCCCCCCCCCATAACATTCAACTTTGTGGGTTGGGGTCATTCAACTACAGTAGATTCAGAGTAGACAAACAAGGAAGTACTTCACACTATGCATGATTATAGAGTTCACTGCCATGTGATGCAGTGGTGGCCGTTGGCATAGGAGGGTTTCATCAGCCTGGTCCTCTCCAGAAGTTGTTGAGCTCCCATCATCCCCAGCCAACATGGCCACTGGTCAGGGCACTGAGACGTGTAACGTCTGAAGGGCCACAGGTTTCTCATCTCTCATCTGTGAATACAGCATTGTATTTAATAACTTGGTAGCCATAGGTAGCCTGAAATTCCATGCAGGTGAGTGAACAGGCTGTCAGAGGGAGAGACTGACTGCTATGGTTTCTGTTCTAGCTGTGGAGCAAAGGAAAGTCTCTTCCTCCATGACTTGCATGGAAATGCAGCAGGATGGCCGAGGGGAGACAGCATGATAATGTCTCTCTTCCACAAACCCGCTTGGTGGAAGTCATTTAGCCTAGGAGATGAGTAGCCTGGCTTCCCCCCCCCCCCATTGCTAACTGTCCTGCCCAAAGTTGAGAGTCTCAGTGGTGTTTTCTCTTTTTATTAAAGTAATAGACAAATGCAGTGCAGAGCACCTCATGAAACTAGCTACTCTTTCTAGGAGCTTTTTTCTAACACCAGCTATACAGCCTTTCCCAACCAGTGTGCCTCCAGATGTTGTTGGACCACAATTCCCATCTTTCCTGACCATTGGCAATGCTAGCTGAGGCTGATGGGAGTTGTGGTCCAACAACATCTGGAGGCACACTGTTTGGGAAAGGCTGAGCTAACATGACTTCACAACTACAGATATTGACTCAGCAACTGGGTCTCCCTCCCCCTGAGTCTGCTTAAGTAGGTTGGGAATGCGCTCGCAAACGGAGGCTCCTCCTTAGTTGACTCTGTTGAATTTCCCGCTTTGAGCGTCTTCACGAGTGGGGCGAAGGTAGACCCTCGGCCAGTCTGTTGTCTTCCCCCTCTGATGGAGGGGGGCTGCTAATTGTCAGTTCAGGCATGGGAGGTGGAAGTGTTCCCGGCTGGGAAGCGTCTAACAGGCCTTGCTGAGCTCCCGCATGGGGGCCTGGAGTTGCGGGGGCTGTCGAGTCCAAGGCAGGGGTTGGGGCGCCCTCTAAGTCCGTTCCGTTGCCAGCCCCCTCTCCAAGCGATTTGTTCCAGTCCGTGTCCTCATCCTGTGTCTCGCCCCTGCCCATCCACTCTCACAACGTTAACTGTACTGGAGGAGTGCATGGAAATGCTGGCTGCTAACCTCTTCAGAGGCTAGTTTTTGTGGACTGTTTTACAAGGCTGTCTGTTTAGCAGTATGCAAGCGTTCAAAAGGTTTTTGTGTTATGCATTACCAGTCCCACCCTTGTATGATAGCCCACTGTTCATAATGGAGATGAGCGGGGTGGGATGGGATGGGGAGGCTGAGAGAATACTGGGTCGCCTTTTCAGTGTACTGCCTTCAAGTTGATTCCGACTTATGGCGATTCCATGAATAGGGTTGTCATGGTAAGCGGTATACAGAGGTGGTTTACCATTGCCTCCTTCTGAGGCTGAGAGGCAGCCCAAGGTCACCCAGTCAGTTCATGGGTGTGTGGGGATTCGAACCCTGGTCTCCCAGGTCGTAGTCCAATACTCTAACCACCAGGGCTGTGGAGTTGGTACACCAAACGTTCGACTCCGACTCCTCTATTTTTCTACTGTCCAACTCCGACCGACTCCACCCTAAATTGCTTCCGACACCACAGCCCTGGAAAGGGCTGTAAATGTCTTTTTAAATTGGAAGCTCTCATAGGAGCATTTTGATCGCTGCCTGAATATGCGCTGATCTTTGCATCACAGCATTTGTTTTCATCTGGGTCCTGTGTCATACACTGACACACAAAATGTTTTCCATCTTGAGTTATGGTGAAATGCTCAACTACAGCTGACTTCATGGGAAGCTTCTTTGACATTTTGAATTTATATTTTTAAAAATTTGTCAATCAAAATTTATTTTGAAATCGGAGTCGGTACATTTCTTCCGACTCCGACTCCACCCAAAATTGCTTCCGACTCCACGACTCCAACTCCGACTCCACAGCCCTGCTAACCACTACACCACATTGTACATAAATAGTGAGCTGGTGACTGGGATAAAATCACTACGTCTGATTCTACTTCACAGTTTCTAGTGGTCAAGATGGGGCTAGTGTCAATCCCCACAAACCCTTCCTTGGCCTTCCTGGTGATTAGCAGAAGTGCAGAAAATCACAGAAAATATGCACATTGCCCTAATTCGCCTAATGCAAGTAGAGGGGACTCCTGTAAACGAGGGAAGAGGATTCTTTTTCACTCTGAGGACCACATTCCCTTCTGGGCAGCCTTCTGAGGGTCCCATGCCAGTGTTGGGTGGAGCCAGAGGCAAAAGTGGGTGGAGCAATGAATGTAAACACTACCTCTGTACAGTAGGCTACTTTTTACACATACAGTACTCTCACATCCTTTTATGTCCTCTATCCAGACAAACAAGATGCATCATCAGAGTCCAAGGTAACGTTCCATCCAGGCAAAAACACTGATGGGGAATGCAGAGACGGGCCAGTGAAGGGTGTGGCCTTGGGAAAGGGGTTGTGGCCGGGGAAAGTTCCAAGAGAGGCCTTGAGGGCCACTTTTAGCCCCTAGGCCTGAGGTTTCCCCCAGCTGTAAATAAACCCAACAAAAGTTACCAGCCTAGAAATGCTCATACTTGCTTGCTTAATAGCCTGGGGTAAAAGAAATGGAGAACTTTGCCTCTGCTGTGGAGACCCACTTCATTTCTGTGGTGGGTGCAGAGGAGAGATGGAGCTCTCCATTCCTCCTGCACCAGCTTGCTAGCACTCCTGTGTGGAATTCCGTGTTCCCTCTGGCTACCAGCCCCAGTGCCCAAAATACATCACTTAAATGTACTTGTAGCTGAGTGGATTCTGTTGAAAAACCTGGATGGAAGTCACGGCTTGTTTTTCTAGATGGGACCTGCTGCCTGATGTTGAAGTCGGCAGATGGTGAACGCATGAGCCAGAGCAACAGAGCTTTAGCAAAGGGAAGAATTAATACTGAGAATGAGGGTTTTGAAAGAATGGGAAGCCGTGTGTGTGTGTTGTCTGGTTTCCTCACAGAGTTTCAGTTCTTCAGTGAATTTGCATACATTTACATCCACTTGTGCTAAGTTACCTTATAGGAAAATTAGCTTATAGCCAGGAATTGGGAGTTGCTAAGGCGCTGGTATGTGTTTTTTGTTTTGATTTGCATCATCTTCTTGACTCGTAACTATGGGGAAAGGATCTGTTCTAGCCGTGCTCTAAATTGCATTCACTTTTAATCATAAAAGTGGATGCAATTTAAAACCAAGCATTAAAAACACAGTAATAACAAGAAGCGCTTAAGAGTAACCTGCAGAGGAAAATGAAACTGACCAGTGCAGTGTCATCAGCAAATCCAGTACCTTTAAAGACTGTAGAACATAGGAAGCTGCCTTATACTGAGTCAGACCTTTGGTCCATCTAGATCACTAATGTCTACACTGACTGGCAGTGGCTCTCCAGAGTTTCAGGCAGGATTCTCTCCTAGCCCTATCTGGAGATGCCAGGGATTGACCCTTGAACCTTCTGCGTGCTCTACTACCGATCTGGTTCAGGTGATCATATCTTGGCATAATAAATCTTTTGTCCATATGCTTCATCCACATGCCACCTATTTCTTTCTCTTCTTTTTGGGGTGCTGTGAAAGGTCAGGAAGTCTTCAGTTAAACATAGTTCACCAGTACCTCTGAAATTATGGTTACCAGGTGTGGAACAAGCTAGGATTTTAAATTGTGGCTTGAAGCTTGTCTGTGACCCTAGCTTGCTCTGAATCGTGTAACCATAGATTCTCAGTTCTAATACAATGGGAAACTGGTTAATTGAAAACTTCCTGGGTTAACTAAAACATTGAGGAGGGAAGGGGCTACAGTAACATATATTCATGAATAGGCAAAAAACCTTGAAGTTTAAGAACGTACCTATAGCCAACAGATATTTCTATCAAACTTTAAAAAGCAGGGAAATTGGGCAGCTATAGTGAATGCACCAGGGGAGCAGGAGACCTGACCTCCTCTCTGAGATACTGTACTGCCCTACAAGTGTGTAAAATGCAAACACAATTTGGGTTGATCTTTCACAGTCCACTAATAGGTTTTTTGCCTATTAGTGAATTTCTCTGCTTTTTAATCTGGGAAGTAAAAATGGGATCCTGTGCAAGTTTGCTGAAAATGGATTGATCATTTGCATGCTTATTGAGTTCGATGGGATTTACTCCCTTGCAATTATGCTTAAGATAGGTGAAAATTGACGACAGGGGAGAAGGAGAAGGGGGAGGGAGGGAGGATTGGAGTGGGGATGGGAGAGGAGAGGGGGAGGGCGAAGAGGGGAGCTGGAGGGAGAAGGAGGGCAAGGGGGAGGGGAAGAGGAGGTGGGAGGGGCGGGAGGGAAGGGCAGGTTTGATCATTTGCATGCGTGAATTCAGTGGGGTTTATTCTTGTGCAGTTATGCACAGAATAGGTGAACCTGATGTGTGGGAGGGGCAGGGAGGAAGGGTGGGGGAGGGGAAGAGATTGGGCAGAGGGAAAGCCCCTTTCCTTTCCAAAAGAAAAACATTGATAACGGTATCATTAACTTTCTGGGGTTTCACCTACCTTTTTATTCTATAGCAGACAAATGTAGTCTCCCACCCAAATTTACACCAAAGCTGTCCTTGGCCACATCTGCAACAGACATTTATTCTACTTTAAACAGTCTTGGCTTCCTCCAAAGAGTCTTGGGAAGTGTAGTTTGTGAAGCATGCTGAGAGTTGTTAAGAGACATCCTATTCCCTCACAGAGGTACAGTCACCAGAATTCTCTGGGAAGAGGGGCTGACTGTTAAGCCACTCTGTCCACTGGACCTCTGTGAGGGGAATAGGGTATCTCCTGGCAATTTTCAGCTCCCTTCACACACTACACTTCCCAGGATCCTTTCAGGGAAGCCACTGTTTAAAGTGGAATAAATGTCTGGTGTGGGTTTGGCCCTCTGATTAGCCAAGCCAAGCAGCTGTTAATCTGGCTTTTAGAACACAGACATGTGGTTCTTACTGAGCATGCTTGCACTGTCATAGACTCCAGTGTTAATTTTCTTAAATTAATTAAAAATCAGCAAGGCATTTTTAAAAACTTTTACACTGCAGAAGATGAAGGCCAGAGTATGGGGCAAGGTTAGAAATAGTATTACATGTACTCTGTGAACATGACTGATCTTTAATTAATTTCAACAAATTATGAGACTCCTGACAGAAAAAAGCCCAACAGCAGTCTGGATTTTTTTCCTCTTGTTTTACACTTTGAACTCTGAATTCTTTCTGCGTGTTTTGTGTATCACAACGAAACCTTAGAGGGTTGTTAAGCAAGCATTTCTGAGTTTAGGACTGTAAGTTTGTAAGATTTTGTTTTGAAACGAGTTTATGGGAATCAGCAGAATAGCATGGGGGCATTTTCAGTTTAACATGGTGGAATGTGAAAAATCGATGCTGGCTATTGTATACAACTGCTCTTGTGGCTGTATAATCATTACAGCATAGGCTCAAGGTTCTTTGTATTTTGGTTTATTATGTAGGTTTTCTGGGAAATTTGAATGGGGAAATTTTCCAATGCAAAGTAATGTGCTTTGGAAAAAAACTTTTTGCATTGGAAAACTTTCTGATGTCCTAGAGATTAATCTAATTTGGTGTATTTGTCTTGTATTTAATAAAAAAAGGTTAAACACTGTGAAACATCCACCTTGCCTGATACTTATTTGCAGTTGACATCCATTTATTGTCACTAAGCAACTTTGTGAAATGGAAAACGTTTATGAAACTTCATGAAATGAAAATTATCTGTGGAAAAACACATTTTTCCCTGCTTTGAACAATGTTCTGCCCCGCATGACTTTTATGAAGCCAAGATACAATTGTCTGAACTGGGTGTGTGCCTGCCTAAATCGGCAAGGGTGAATTGGATACTCTCTGGGTTTAAATCCTCTGAATTTATTAGGGGAGAGATAGTCACCTATGGCCCTCTGGATGTTGCTGGAGTCTACCTCCTGTCGTCCTGGACAATTGGCCATCCCTGACCGTGTTTGCTGGGCCTGAATGGAGTTGGAGTCCAACAACATCTGGAGGGCCACATGTTTCCCCATTTTTGTCTTAGGCAAACCACTACCTTTTGTCTTCTGTTCCCAATCTGCAATAGGGAATGCGGCTGACACTTTTGGTGAGGCTTTGTTAGATGCTGAAGACAATCCAAGCTAAGATGGGCATGGGGCCCATAACATTATCCCTTTGCTAGACTTCCATGAATGTGAAGGCTTATATATGGGAGGAGTGAGTAGCTTTATGCAGTTTTAGAGAACAACTCACTTATCAATGAGTTGCTTGCAAATTGGAGGGGATGGATGTGGCTGGGCCTGGGCTAAGACTTGATGTTGTTATATGCCTTCAAGTTGATTACAACTTACGGCAACCCTATGAATCTTTTGGATATATTCATAGGGTTTTCATGGTAAGAGGTATTAAGAGATAGTTTACCATTGCCTTCCTCTAAGCCTATGGCATCTGGTATTCCCAGGCGGCCTTCCATCCAAGTACTAACCAGGCCTGACCCTGCTTAGCTTCCGAGATCAGATGAGATTGGGCATGCTCAGGGTAGTATAGCCATAGGCTAAGACTTCATACTAAGGCTTAAAATTATGGAGATGGTTCTTGGTGGAATCTCAGGAGCCATATGAACATAGGAAGAGCCTGCTGGATTGGGCCAGTGGCCCATCTAGTCCAGCATCCTGTTCTCACAGTGGCCAACCAGTTGCCCATGGGAAACCCACAAGCGTTTTCTAGCAACTGGTATTTGGAAGCATACTGCCTCTGACTATGCCAGAAAGGGTGGGGAGGGGAACAGCTGGGCAGGGACTCCCGTAGTCAGGGCATGTTGTTTTACGAGCCCACAAAACTTCCTGCCTTCCTCCATGAATCACAGTAGAAAAGTTATTTATTATTTCACCTATTTATAAAATGTAGGAAGCTGCCTTATACTTACTCAGACAATTGTTCCATCAAGGTCAGTATTGTCTACACTGACTGGCAGTGGCTCTACAAGGTTTCGGGCAGGCGTCTCTCCCAGTCCTATCTGGAGATACCGGGGATTGAACCTGGGACCTTCTGCTTGCAAGGCAGATGCTCTGCCACTGAGCTATGGCCTTTCCCAATCACACTACTTAATCAACAAAGTTTCTAAGTGGTGTACATTAAAAATTACAAAAAAGCAAACAGTGGATACAATAATGTTAAATTAATTATAAAAACAGATTAATTATATGCACATTAAGCAAATGCATGGGAATTTACATATATTTAAACAGGTTGCAGAATCCCAGCTTTTCTAGGGTATAGAATTTTGTGTTAATGTATAGTACACATTTACACACATATCTGGGTATTCGTCAAAGTCTCTGCTATCTGTCTCCCCTCCCCTAACCCATTCATTACCAGTGTCTGTACTGTTTTACCTCTCTTGAGTTCTCTTCCTCAAATCCATCCCAAAAAAATGACAAGTCCTTTGGCTGTGATTCTCTTGGAAGCTTAGGGGAAGGTGCCCATATGCTAGTTTAATCTCCGTATTTCTGGGCTCCCTTGGTGCACAGTCCAGGCAATCCTGCCCTTACACATATATGTTCCTATTTAATAAGTGACTCATTGCTTGGTCCTCCCTCTGGATTCGAATGGCAGATGATTTCTAAGAACTCATTTTTCACGTGAAGCCAACTACTGTTGATAGCTTTGTAACACCTGATGGATAAGATCCCAAGCTGACAACTGATGCGAAGACCTCAGTGGGATAGTTTTACCATCCCATCTGTACGTACAGAAATTTGAACAGATTATATGAACAGGAAGGTTTTTGTACCATAGTCATCAGGACTAGACCACTTCCCAGTAGATTACTAACTGGGACCTGGCCGATCAAATGCATCGGGGAGAAGGGTTCTAACCTAACTGTTTGGTCAGCATGGAAGCATTCTTCAAAGCAGGAAGTCTGTTTGTTTGGGGGGAAGGGAATATTGCATATTTGAAAGCTGCTCACTCCCAATTGCTTGTTTTGGTGCAGGCAAGGTTAGACTAGGACCCCTCTGCCTGATTTGTCCCATAATCTCATTCAATGATTGATGGGTCGCCAAGGTAGTGCTTGACGAGGCCTTCCCTGGCATCCACAGGGTCCCATTCTCCCACTACTCTCCCTGATTAAATTAGGTTTGAAAGAAGTCTTCTGTTGAAGCCAATAGTACTTGGAGGCGGGATGGTTTTCAAGCCTAACTGCAGTGTGTGGACTTCGGGGTCATGTTGTTCTCCAGGAAGAGTGCCCCTCAATAGGTTTGAAAAAAGCAAAAAATACTTGCTGTTGATGATGGGGAGAGTGAGTTTGTGGTTGCAGTGTGTGGTTATGGCATGTCCCTGGTGCATGCAACAGTTCTTCTGGTTTGCAAATGTGCCCGCAAGCTTGAAAAGGAGCCTGCGACCACACTTTGTTTATATGGTATAGTTTCTGAACCATCATCAAAGGCAGCCTCACATAAAATGCATTTTGGTGAACTCAACAGGATACTACCAGAGCAAGAGTGATTGTGCCCAAAATATCCCTGTTTAGGAGAGGCTGTAGTTGCTGCACCAGCATTAACTGATCGAGGAAGGTCATTGCCACTGCAGACTTAAACCTCCAATGATAGATTGACTGACGCTACAAATTTCAAACCTGGTTCTACAAGGGGAAGCGTAGCTCCATCCAAAACAGGTCAAATGTCATGGGCTGGCACAAGCAAATGACTCACCAGAGACATCTCAGTCTTATTCAGATTGAGCTTCAGTTTTTTGTTTCTTAGCCAAACCATGCTAACCCTGGACACCGCTTAGAAAAGAAACAAATTTCCACAACTTCACCTGAATTTCATGAAAAGGCAAAACAGAATGATGATTGTAATCTGTATGATGATGATGCCACATTACAAAACTCTGGATAACCTCATTCAGCATCTTCAGTAAGATGCCCCTTTCACAAAGAGGCATTGATTATGTCCTGGATGCAGGTGGTCAGCCCTGCTATCTTTGGTGTAATAAGGCAGAGTGGACAAGGATTGAGCAGGCAGGTGGCATGGCATGCTCCTTCAAACACCTTGTCCATGTCCTTGGACTTCAGTAACTGAAAGTCATTCTACACCACAGGATTAAGCGGTTCTCTGGGCACATTCTCTAAGTGAATTTGGATTCCTGCACTGAGCAAGAGGTTGGATTTGATGGCCTCATAGGACCCTTCCAGCTTTACTATTCTATGATTGTAAGCATGGCTGTGGAGTCGGTACGCCAAACCTTCAACTCTGTGTCAGCTGAGGTAGAATTGGACACCATGGCCACTGAAAAAATGAGAGCTCACGTCAGTAGTTCCGTGGGACCCTTGTCCCAAAGGGCTCTTTGTCACCCCTTGGCTTCAAGGGAGGCAGAGTGTGCTTTAGATCTGTCTTGCAAGCCTGTGGCTGGGCGGGATGCCTTGCAGCCCTCCTGCATCTTTGGACAGCTGGCGTCCGACGGCCAACAGCAGCAGGGGAGTGAGCCCCTTGTCAAAGACGAACAAGAGTCCTTGTCGGATGGGGAGGATGGGGAGGTGAGGAGCCTGGAAAGCCACTGCTTTGGGACATAAGAACATAAGAAGAGCCTGCTGGATCAGGCCAGTGGCCCATCTAGTCCAGCATCCTGTTCTCACAGTAGCCAACCAGGTGCCTGGGGGAATCCCGCAAGCAGGACCCCAGTGCAAGAACACTCTCCCCTCCTGAGGCTTCCGGCAACTGGTTTTCAGAAGCATGCTGCCTCTGACTAGGGTGGCAGAGCACAGCCATCATGGCTAGTAGCCATTGATAGCCCTGTCCTCCATGAATTTGTCTAATCTTCTTTTAAAGCCATCCAAGCTGGTGGCCATTACTGCATCTTGTGGGAGCAAATTCCATAGTTTAACTATGCGCTGAGTAAAGAAGTACTTCCTTTTGTCTGTCCTGAATCTTCCAACATTCAGCTTCTTTGAATGTCCACGAGTTCTAGTATTATGAGAGAGGGAGAAGAACTTTTCTCTATCCACTTTCTCAATGCCATGCATAATTTTATACATTTCTATCATGTCTCCTCTGACCCGCCTTTTCTCTAAACTAAAAAGCCCCAAATGCTGCAACCTTTCCTCGTAAGGGAGTCGCTCCATCCCCTTGATCATTCTGGTTGCCCTCTTCTGAACCTTTTCCAACTCTATAATATCCTTTTTGAGATGAGGCGACCAGAACTGTACACAGTATTCCAAATGCGGCCGCACCATAGATTTATACAACGGCATTATGATATCGGCTGTTTTATTTTCAATACCTTTCCTAATTATTGCTAGCATGGAATTTGCCTTTTTCACAGCTGCCGCACACTGGGTCGACATTTTCATCGTGCTGTCCACTACAACCCCGAGGTCTCTCTCCTGGTCGGTCACCGCCAGTTCAGACCCCATGAGCGTATATGTGAAATTAAGATTTTTTGCTCCAATATGCATAATTTTACACTTGTTTATATTGAATTGCATTTGCCATTTTTCTGCCCATTCACTCAGTTTGGAGAGGTCTGTTTGGAGCTCTTCGCAATCCCTTTTTGTTTTAACAACCCTGAACAATTTAGTGTCGTCAGCAAACTTGGCCACTTCACTGCTCACTCCTAATTCTAGGTCATTAATAAACAAGTTGAAAAGTACAGGTCCCAATACCGATCCTTGAGGGACTCCACTTTCTACAGCCCTCCATTGGGAGAACTGTCCGTTTATTCCTACTCTCTGCTTTCTGCTTCTTAACCAATTCCTTATCCACAAGAGGACCTCTCCTCTTATTCCATGACTGCTAAGCTTCCTCAGAAGTCTTTGGTGAGGTACCTTGTCAGATGCTTTTTGAAAGTCTAAGTACACTATGTCCACTGGATCACCTCTATCTATATGCTTGTTGACACTCTCAAAGAATTCTAATAGGTTACTGAGACAGGACTTTCCCTTGCAGAAGCCATGCTGGCTCTGCTTCATCAAGGCTTGTTCTTCTATGTGCTTGGTTAATCTAGCTTTAATAATACTTTCTACCAGTTTTCCAGGGACAGAAGTTAAGCTAACTGGCCTGTAATTTCCGGGATCCCCTCTGGATCCCTTTTTGAAGATTGGCGTTACATTTGCCACTTTCCAGTCCTCAGGCACGGAGGAGGACCCAAGGGACAAGTTACATATTTTAGTTAGCAGATCAGCAATTTCACCTTTGAGTTCTTTGAGAACTCTCGGGTGGATGCCATCCGGGCCCGGTGATTTGTCAGTTTTTATATTGTCCATTAAGCTTAGAACTTCCTCTCTCGTTACCACTATTTGTCTTAGTTCCTCTCTGCCACAAGCCTTATGATGGGGCTAGGAAGCATGTTTGCAGGGAACGGCGATTCCCACGTGCCGGAGGAAGACGTTGACCAAGAGTGGGAGGAAAGCGAAGATGACATGGCTTCCTCCGACATCTCAGCATCGGAGGTCTTGATGCCACCAGGCCATATCTGTATTTGTCCGCTTTGCAGCAAAGTCTTCCCCAGCCCGCATGTCCTCCAGTTGCATCTCACTTCTCACTTCTGTGACAAGGACGGCTCGAGAACCAGGCTCTCTCCCGACGGCTCGGTGCCCACTTGTGCGCTCTGCGGCAAGACCCTGTGTGCTTTCACACTGCACTTTATTCCGTTATTCTGACGATTTATTTCCTATTAATTTGCGCATAAAATTTGAGCTTTCACATGACATAACGGGTAGCTCCGGAATTCTGGTGGAATGTAGTGGAAGTTTAGCGCTAAATACTGCAATAAATGATACCTCAAAAATTCCGATAGCAAGGCCGGGGACACGGAAGATCGCGGGAGTTTTGCGCTAGCTGCCACTGCTCATGTCACAGGCATCCCAGCATGGAGTGCGTTCCCACCCTTACCAACGGCCCTCGTCGTGCCTCCCAGCCGATCCCAGCTGCTCCTGAGAGAGGAGCCTGTGCTGCAGAGCCTCTGCTGCTGCTGCTGCGCTGCTGCACCTCTCAGCTGAACGCATTCGCACCTCTTTCAACCCCCCCCACACACCGAAAGAACAGGCCTCAAACCAGCTCATCCGGTGTCGCGTGAGGCTGAATGAGGGGGGGGGCGAGAGAAAAACTGTGCTCTGTGTGAACGACTGTTGCGCAAAATGCCGGTATAACAGGTACTGCAGTGTGAAAGGGATTTTTTAAATACGAAACGAAGTGCTACCTTTTTAATCCGGAAAACTAGTGCTATTAGCCCCATGTGTGAAATCACCCCCTCTCCTGCATGTACACCTTGAAAAGGCACGAGAGGACTCACTCGGGGGAGAAGCCATACACCTGCGGCCAGTGCGGCAAGAGCTTCCAGTACTCCCACAACCTCAGCCGCCATGCGGTGGTGCATACAGGAGAGAAGCCGCATGGCTGCAAGTGGTGCGAGAGACACTTCACTCAGTCGGGCGACTTATAAAGACACATCCGCAAATTTCATTGTGGCCTTGTGAAGTCACTGGTGGTTTGAGGAAAGTTCTTCTTGTTGACAAAAGACTTCATGTGCTCTTTATGCCGATTCACTTGGGGCAAACGATATGAGCAAGGAGGGTGGGATAATGTAGGTCTACATTTCATGGGGGAAGGTGGCCCTTATGCGCCACATCTCTCCCACCCATGGCCCTCTGTAAGCCTGCACCTACTGCAAGTCACGTTCTGTGTTTTTTTCCCTCTCTGTGACAGGTAAGGTGAATCTTGGTCTGTAAAACTGCTTAATCCAAAATCCTTGGATAGAAGCTGATTTAATCCCATTGGTTGGCTTAATAGGTGCATGGGGTGGGTTGCTTTGTGCACCCCTGGTTTTGATGGTGCTCTCTTGCTAAGCTGGAAGTGGTTTTTTTAAAAAAAAGTTCTTAAAGAGAAAGAGAATGTGAACCTTGATCCAAAGCTGCACCTTAAGTGGTCAGACTGTGCTGTCTATTCAGCAACCACCTCCTCTCCCCCTCCCCCCAAAAATACTGCTCATGTCTACATTGCAGCTGCCTCAGGTGGGCAATTTTGGAATATAATGACTTCTGTTTCTCTCCCATTCTGGATGTAACTTTTTATTTTAATATGCTCCAGACAAATGGAGTTTTGGTGGGGGGGGTGTCTGGAAGAAAGGCATGTGCCCCTAGGGGAATGTCTAGAATCCTCATGATAACTCAAAAGAGGTCTGGAAATCAGTGTAGGGCAGTTGTGGAAATTCTCTTGACCTTTATCGGCAGGTGTCTTTTGAAACCTTTCCTGCTGAGTTAAGCTCACCTGGCTGCTGTTGTATTTTGCCTTTCATACTATGTTTTCATCTCCACCTGAACTTGCAATTCTTGTGAATGGCATTGAAATATTCTACAGCTGCCGGGTGCAATCTCTCATGCCTGATTCTGAAAAGACCCCAACATGTGGGTTTTATACGGATTGGGATGCCCTATTGCTAGGGTAGCCAGCTGCAAAAGAAGTCAGGGCTCCTGCGCCTTTAATAGTTGCCTATCAAGCTACACCTGCTGGAATTCCCTGATCCAGGGCTGTGGAGTTGGTACACCAAACCTTCAACTCCGACTCCTCTATTTTTCTACTCCTCTATTTTTTACTGTAGTAAAATGGTAGCACAAGGCATTTCATCAACACCACGTGAATCATCAGGCTAGATTGATAGAACATAAAATATATTTATTTGATTAAAATTTCTGAACAGGAAAACTTTCCTAAATTCCTATGAAAGTTACTTTGAAGTCGAAGTTGGTACATTTCTACCGACTCTGACTCCACCCAAAATTGCTTTTGACTCCACAGCCCTGATTGTAAGTGGCACAACTTGGCAGTTCAAAGTTGCTATGGATGCAAGTGATTTTTAATCTCTTAAGAACTTTGCTAATAAGTAATAGCAGGTTTCCACAGCGTTTACATCTGGATTACTCAACATGGTGGCCTCTAGATGTTGGTGGACACCAATTCCCATCATCCATAACCACTGGCCGTGTTGGCTGAGGCTGATGGGAATTGGAGTTCATCAACATCTGGAGGGCATCACATTGGCTTCCCTTGATCTACAATAATCAGCTTGTTGGACAAATTAAAGAAAGCTGCGCATGGAAGAGCTCATTGGATGGCAGGAACGTGATGGTTATAGCAGACAAGTAGGTTCTAAGATAAACTCTTGCTTGGTGTTTGGTCTTATGCCACTTTATCAGTCATGGAGAATCTTGGAAATGGTAGTTTATTAAGGGTGCTAGGAGTTATAGCTCTGTGAGGTCAGCCCTTTAATGAACTACAGTTCCCAGGGTTCTCCATGACCGTTAAAAGTGGTATAAGAGTATTTTAAATATTTGGTGTTGATGTGACCTTGATAACTGGAAAGACATACCTCTATCCAGATACAGAGAGAATACTTGGGAGCAATTGCATCACTCACCTGGATCGTCTTGGTGCTCCGCAGAGTGACCAGAGCTCTGATTTGTGCTAGGTGGACACCTGCACCCCACCCCCAAGAGAGCACTTAGGAGTCCGTTTTGGTCCATTGGCCCTTGAGGGTGGGGCAAGGTTGCTCCATCATGTGGCTTCAGACTATCCCTTGTTTATCTCATAGTGCATAGTTTTGCTAGCGGGAATAGTACACACCCTCTGGAGTAAGTCTTACAGAAATATCTAACACATTTCCTCACCTTTATGTGGACTTAGCTACGTAGAAGATTTGCGAAAGAAGATAGCAAATCAAACCATGCGTTTATTTTATTAACAGCGATTGATATCCTGCCTTTCTGGATATAAATCAAGGGTGGGGGGCCTTTTTTCAGCTTTCCTTCCTGGGCGACCGTGGGACTCATGCCATTGGTGGGCAGGGCCAGAGGCAAAAGTGCATGGATCAATGAATGTAAACTTAAACTTTACCTTTGTACGGCACTTTCAGAACACACATACACAAATACACACACCATTCTGACAAGCATTATCAGAGTTCAAGGGCACATTCCAGACAGACAGAAACACTCAGGGTTCAAAGCAGGGCCACAGAGGTATGGCCTGGAGAGAGTTCCAAGGGCCACATGAAGAGCCCGGAGGGCCACATTTGGCCACTGGGCTTGAGGTTCTCCACCACCGATATAAAACCTACCAAGCCAGCTGACAACTAACATTCAATAATATATTAAAAACTTATTGGGATTCTTCCTGCAGGGCAGTTGCTGGCAGCTTGCCCTGTGGGGGTGAGTGGGTGCAGCGGAAAGTCTATCTAGAGCAGGCATTGAGGCGGTCTTTGCCTGCCTGCCTTTTCCCTTTTGCTTTGGCAAAGCTTAAACAATAGTTCGATTTTAAAAAATTGTTGCTGGGGAAAAATGCACTTTGATAACTTTTTCTTGTGGAAGGTCTCGTGCTCTCTCTGGCTGATAGGGTTTGTACTAGCATTGAGGCTGCTTCTGTATTTTGCCTGGCTACTTGAATACACAGGAATCCCCAAACAATTACGTCAGCTTCCCCTGTTTGCTTTGGGGTGGTTCTCCTTGTGTGTTTGTGTGTACTTTCCATTGCGTTGTGCATGTGTGTGTTATTAAGCAAAATAGCTTTTATTCTGGCTCTGTATTTATAATGACATTTGCATCTTTTACTACCTGTTTGGGTTAATTCATGGTTTGTTGTTGCCCCTCCCCAATCCTTTGTCTTTCAGGAACAGCTGAGAAACGGAACACGGGGAGAAGAACTGCTTTCTGTGCAGTGTTGCAGGCAAACGTCTGGCTTCCATTGCTAGCTCAAGGGCCCCTCTGTCATTATGAATGAAGTTGCGATAGTGAAAGAAGGCTGGCTCCACAAGCGCGGTAAGACCTGACTTTTCCTCTTCTCTAACCAGTCTCCTGGTATAGTCTGAAGGCACTTGAGGCCGTCACCTTACTGAAGCTAAGCATGTCCCAGTCTAGGTTGGTGCCTGGATGGGAGACCTTTTGGGGACCCACACCTATGATAACCCTGGGTTCCATGATTAGGGTTGGGTAGGGAAAGGTGAGAGATAAGAAAACAAAACAAATTAAATCTGGAGAAACATACTCTCCCTGGGTCACCCCACTCACAGGCTTCTGAACAGGACAGGTTCTGGGCTGAATATAGACACAAGTAACTAAGAAACTAAATTTAAATAGTATGTGTTGGGGTCATTTTGACCCCTGTCGCCTTAGGTGCATGTGGGTGGAATTCCCCCCCCCAAAAGCTGTATGAGTAAAAACATTGGGCAAGATCCAGTGTTGCGCAAGCAGCCTTTCCCTTCCTCTTCTCAGATCTGGTTCAGCTTTATGGTTTGTTTCCTCTGAGCATGTGTGGGAGATGACTGAAGCAGGGGCGAGTCACCAGGCCATCTTAGATGTCCAGTGAGGACTGGGCCACTTACAGCTTTTGAGGCCTTAATAAAAAATTAAAATGATGACACATGTGACTAGCAGTGGTTGACTATAATAAAGAGGATGCATTCATCATGGTCTAATCTTATGCCATCAGAATTTACACTTTTTGTTAATATTTATGAGCATTCAAAACTCTTTAATGTGACAAAATCTATCAGTTAACCAAAAATTGTATCTTTTTCTAATGCACATGCTTTATTTGCTTAAATCTGCAGCTCTAAAATGAGATAGCGTGTCACATTTTGATCTAATGTGTATAAAAACAAGTTGCAAAACTTATCAAATGGCAAAAAATTACCAAGTGTCAACATTTGAGGCCACCTTTGAGCTTGAGGCCCAGGCCAAATGGCCCTCCTGGCCCCCCTCTGATTGGCCCTGTGAGTTAGCCACAAATTATGGCTAACTATGCAGTGTTAATATGGTCTGTGAGGATGTAATGCAGCCCAGAGACATTATTTCCCGAAAGGCCTCTCACTGCATTCCATTCTGGAAATGCCTTCTCCCCAGTTGGCGTTCCTACCTGGATGTTGGCTCGTTTGAAATTCAGCAGCATCTTTAATGTCTGCACATTATTTTAGTAATTAATGCCCTGCCCTTTTAAGGAACTCGGGAAGGTGATATGTATGGACTTATCCCACTTTATTGTTATAAAAAACAAAACACTTCCTCCCCTCCCCCATGAGCTAGGTTAGGCTGAGAGTTAATGAATTTCATGGCTGGAGAGGGATCTGAACCCAGGCTTCTGGGGTCCTAATGCAGCATATTCTGTATTATGCTGTGCTGCCTTTTCCCAAGCTTTGCCTTGGAGACCACCCATTTACTGTGTTTCTGGTTTCAGCAATGACTTTCTTGTAACACAGTTTTAATCTTGTGTTAACACTGTTCACGATTGTGGCCTGTGTTTTGCTTTGTTTGTGAGTGTGCCTTTTTTATAGTGGCTTTCCATTCACAACAATGGCTATGTTAAAAAAATATACTAGGAATGAACAAAAAAACCCAAACTCAGCTGGCTTTGAAAGAGCATCAAGGTTTTGAGTACAGCAACCACAGGATGTTTCCAAAACCAGTGTCTGATATTCTGAGCTTGTGAAACATGTTCAAACTATAATTGCTGCAAGGAATGCTTACAGAAAGAAAATACCGATTGTGAACTGTGGGTTGTATCCAGTGTTAGTCATATTCAGAGTAGATCCATTGAAATTAATAGACATAGTCTCAATTTTAGCAGGTCTACTCTGAGTAGAACTTCATTGGATGCTTGTTAACATAACTCTGTACATTTGTTAAAAATTCTCTCTTAAAGGAAAAGGAAAAGTGGGTGGAGCTACTAGTGTTTTTTAAGGTATCCATGCTTCCCTTTTTAATTGCAATTTAACCGATATGTGCATAAAAGGAAATGTTGGATTCCAGTTTGTGAATAATTACTGTGCCTGAACGTGCAAGTTTTCCCCATCATTTCATGGACCGCTTGGTAGTTTAAGCGGATTAAAGGATCCTTCAGTTCTTATCTGTACAGGATAGCATACTTGCTGTTTAAATTCGGTTCTTCATCCAGCTGTAGTTGTATTTAGATTGCTGCTATGGTTCACATGCAGCTCAGGTTGCAAAATGTGTTGGTACCCTTGTGGATTGAAGGCATTGGCTTAAGCTTTTAATTTATGTGTGTTGGTATTACACTGAATTCCAGATTCTGTTTTATCTGTTGTTTTTTCATATATATTTTTTCTAAACAGAAGATGTGCAGGTTATGGGTTAAACTGTGTTCCCTAATCTTCTCTTTGGAACCTCATTAAGTATCTAGTCCTCATGGTTGCTTCAGAAATCTAGGATAGTATGTTGGAAAGATTCCATTGCTGGAAGTTTTTTTTCTTTCATAAGGATTCCCCCAATGTGTTCATATTGTTAAACCTTCAACTTTTTACATTCTAGCCTTTTCATTAAAGGGCTAAACCTAGGCCAGGGGTTCCCACACTGTGGTCCGTAAGCTTCATTCAGGTAGTCTGCTGCATGTCTGCATTAAAATACTAATATTGATTGTTCATTGTATTTTTGTTGCTTCTTTTATATTATATTCTTATATGTTATTGTATTACCATTTGACTTCTGTGGGATGCAAATTGTAATACAGTGTAATACAAAATAAGAGGTAAAAGAAGCAATGAAAATACAATTAAAAATCATACAGCATCTAATTAATATTGCTACAGCAGGCAGAAAAATCATTAAGTGGTCCACTAAGATGATCAGCAGTTTTCAAGTGGGCTGCGGGGGGTGGGGGAGTTTTGGCACCACTGATCTAGGCTGTATTTGGGGATTACTAGCACCCATCTATTTGGTCATTCAAATCAATAAGTTAAAAAGTCATCCAATTGCCTGCTGCAGTCAGGCATATATTTCATCTGAATTCAGGAGTGCTGTGGAGTGTCCCTCTAAGCACATTGCCGAATTTTTGTTTACGTGTGTGGCAGTGTAAGACATTTCCACTGTGGCCTCTGTATGCCTTTCTCCTGCAGTAAATGGAGAAATGAAATGAGACTCCTTCCTCTGTCTCTGTCATGGTAATTCCTGGCAAGGCCATGAGTCAGTCACTTAAAGGAAGTGCTACTTCCAGAACAGCAAATGTTTTGTTTGTGGAAAGACCAGTCATCTCCCTGACCTCAAGCCAGCAGCTTGCGGATCTCATGAATGAAATCTTCAGTGGGCGTTGAGGAGCACTGTGGCCCTAATTGCAACAGCCCAGGGTTTAGTCATCTCGAGATAACAGCAGCAGTTATTACCAACAGCTTCCTCCGTTTCTCTTGGTGAATGCAGAGCACATGAAAGCGCATCGCAGAAGCTGTAGCGTGGGGAAGGGAAGGGAGGGACAGAGTTGCTAGGAACAGAGGAAGTTGTCTTGTACAGCTTGGTATTTATCTACTCTGACTGGCAGTGGCTGTCCAGTTTTTCAGGCAGGAGTCTTTCCTAGCCTTACTCAGGACTGCCAGGGATTGGACCTGTGAGCTTCTGTGTGTAGAGCGTGTGCTCTCTCATTGAGCTACAGCCCTTCCCTGCTGCAGCCACAAGTGTGGAGAAAGTTGGAGCATGGTGGAGTAAGAGTGTTTTTCTGTGTGCCCTGCGTGCGCAGAAATCTCACCTGAAGTGCTTGAGGAGAGAAGAAATAATGATGGTTGGAGGCACTGCATTTGATTTTACACTCCTTTGTATCCTAATAGAATTTTTTTAAGGTGGCACCACAATGGTAGAACACCCTCCCTGGGGAAGTTCTCTGCTTTCCTTCCCTGCTGCCATTGAAGTTCCAGGCCAAAGTGGCCTTTTTGGGAAAGGCCGTAGCTCACTGGTAGAGTATTTGCTAAGAGGGTCCCTGGTTCAATCCCTGACATCGCCAGGTAGGGATTATTCCTTTATTTAATTCATTTATACCCCTCTCTTCCTCCCCAAAGGATGGAAGAGACCCCTATCTGAAACCCTGGAGCTGCTACCAATCAGTGTAGGCTGACCTCGATGAACCAATGGTCTGACTCAGTATGAGGCAGCTTCCTGTGTTCCTATGACTTTTTTCAAGGTTTTTAATGTTCTGACTGGTCTCTCATGAGAACTGATGACAGTTGGAATTCTAGTTGTGCTTTTCTTATTCCTTTTTTTTTTAATGTCTTGTCATCGTCTTCGAAGCATTTATCAAAAGGTGGGCTACAAATGATTTAATTAATTAACAGAGCACACCCTGGGAATGTAAGCACTATGCCATAAGCTCTCCACAAATTAAAAACATACTCCAGTAAAATTAGGTAAGTGTCTGAGGAGAAAGGTAGGTGTGGAAAACCTTTGTGGAGGAATTTATAAATGTGGGCGCTTAGATTATTAGATTTATTTTATTTATTATTTGATTTATATCCCTCCCTTCCTCCCAGCAGGAGCCCAGGGCGGCAAACAAAAGCATTAAAAACACTTGAAAACGTCGTAAGAACAGACTTTAAAATACATTAAAACAAAACTTAGATCCCACGTTTCTTCCAAAGACCTCAAGTTGGTGAATACGACCCCTCTGCCCACTCTTGTCCTCACAATAACCCTGTGAGGTAAGGGAGACGTGTGATGGTGGTTGGCTCAAGGTCACCCAGTGAGCTTCATGGCCGAGTGGGGATTAGAATCTGGGCCTGCCTAGTTCTGGTCTGATACTGAGGCCCCATTTGCACTATACATTTAAAGCAGTATTATATCTCTGTAAACAATCATTGCTTCCTCCAGCGAATCCTGGGGGTGCATTCAACTAAGTCTTGCTCGGAGGACACTCACGGAATTAAATAATATCTATTAACTTCAGTGGATGTATTCTAAGTAGCACTAACATTAAATACCACCCCTGGGAACTGTAGTTCGTTAAGGGTGCTGAGAGTTGTTAGGAGATCTCTATTCCTTTCACAGAGCTACAATTCCCAAGTTCCCTGGGAAGAGGGACTGACTGTTAAACAACTCAGGGGGAATAAGGGTCTCCTAGCAACAGTCAGCCACCGTAGCAAACTACACTTCCCAGGATTCTTTGTGGGAACCCATGCATGCTTAAAGTGGTAAGATTGGACTTGATGGCCTTACAGGCCCCTTCCAACTCTACTGTTCTATGATTCTATGATACTGCTTTAAATGCATAGTGCAGATGGGGCCAGAGAGCCAAGACGCTACAGTCAAATTAAGGAGAGATGAATGTGCCCTTTTTATAACAAAACAAAGACAGGGAATTGCAACATGTGTAGTGAATGATATAAGGAAATTCAACGGTTATGTTGTGGCAAATGCAAGGGAACTTCAGATAAGCTGACGTAACCACCCCAAGACCTCCTTGTAGCTGCACTGACTGTCTAAGGGAGTTATGGGGGCGTGGGGGGGTGATGTTCGTGGTGCAAGAGGGTAATTCTTCCATTGGTCTCTTGGCCGGGACAGTCTGTGAAACTTAGTGTGGCTGAAGGAAGAGGAACGGATTACAGTGAATACACCAGAAGACTTGTGGTTTTCTTACCCTTTTCTATTTCAACAGTAAAACTGAGCTTTTGGTGACTGGCAGAATGCTGGAGATACCAAGCGGGGGTGAACTTACAAAACCTCTGAGAAAGACGAACTGATGATGACTTGATCCATCAAGTCTTGCAGGAGAGGGCAAACTAAAAGCATCTTTGACCATTAGAGGTGGTCTTTCTTTGACTCTTTGCCTTTATGCATCCCTCACAGCCGGGATGGGGAACATTCCAGATATTCCAGATATTGCTGGACTACAGCTCCCAGCAACCCCAGGCAGCATAGCCAGCAATCAGAATGATGGGAGTTGTAATTCAGCAGCAGCATCTGGAAGGCCACTGGTTCTCTGTCCCTGGCGTAGATATCACTACTACAGTATGCTGTAGTGCAGGGATGGCGAATCTGTGGCCCTCCAGATGTTGCTGCACTATAGCTCCTGGGAAGAGGGATTGATTGTCAGATCACTCTTGGAACTGTAGCTCTGTGAGGGGAATCGGGGTCTCCTAACAACTCTCAGCACCCTTAACAAACTACACTTCTCAGGTTCTTTGGGGGCCGCCATGACTGTTTAAAGTGGTACGATACTGCATGAAATGTACAGTATAGTGTAGATGGGACCCGATTCTGGGATTTTGTGTTCAGTACTAGATTGGAACTGAGCTCGCAGTCCTTTCACACAGAAGTCCACTCCTGGTTAGCTTTTGTTTTTAAAACGGTTTTAAGTCTACTTGCTGCAGGAGTCACTTCTTGGCCACTGTGAGAACAGGATGCTGTGCTAGATGAGCCATTGGCCTGATCCAGAAGGCATTTTCCTATGCTCCTATGTTCTTTAGTTCTTATAACGATTGGATGTTCTCTGATATTAATCATTCTGTATTCTGTATTTGTTTTGTGTGTTTTATTATTGTATACCACCTGGAGACTTGTGTGGGAGCCAATATACTAATATTTAGGTGGGAAAGTTATTTTATCTCTGTTGCCAAACAGCTGGATGTCAGAAACGCTTGGTGATCTAATGAGAGAGCCAGTGTGCTGTAGTGGTTAGAGTGCTGGAGTAAGGCCAGGGAGACAAGGGCTCAAATCCCCACTTAGCCATTAAGCTTGCTGGGTGACCTTGGACTAGGCACGGTTCCTCGGCCTAACCTACCTCACAGGGTTGTTGTGAGGATAAAACTGAGAGGAGGAGAACTGCGTATGCCACCTTGGAGGAAAGGTGGGGTATAAATGTAATAAATAAATGAATAAAATTAATTCAAATCGCCCAGAGACCTACTAACGTATTGTAATGTTTGTTTTGCTCATGGGCTATGCGATCCTCCTCTCCCTCACTTAATACACCAAGCAGCTAGAGCATTGGTTCCCAGCCTTTATGAGTACGGGACCCCCTTTTTAAACTCAAAACATTTTGTGACCCCCCACATGCTAATTGTTGTAATTTTAGTATCTGTTAATTGAAAAAAAATACATAATGAAGTGTTAAGTAATGTCATTTTTTATTCATCTCAACAACAAATATGATGATATTTATTATCTTCCCTTCTCCAGAAAGTCCCAGGGCAGATTACAGAATAGAAACAACTTATAACAAAATTTGAAGGATAGTCAACTTAGGTAACTAGGGGCTTCACGCACCAACCTCATACACATACATGTACACGTACACACACACACCCAAAACACACACACACGCAGGAGCTCCCAAAACACACACATCCACACCCATACGCACACGCATGCAGGTGCGCATGCATACACACACTCACTCGCTCACTCACCCACCCACCAGAACAGGTCCCTCCCCAAATGAATCTGCTCAGATTCCACTTTAAATACTCATGGCTTCCCCCCCAAAAGCCTGGGAAGTATAGTTTATCAAGGGTGCTGAGAGTTGTTAGGAGGCTCCTGTTCTCCTCAGAGAGCTACAATTCCCTGAGTGGTTTAACGTTCCAACGGTTAGGAACCAATCAGCAAGAAAGGAAGCATGTTACAGTACCTACTGAAAAGAATCTTCTCAGTGGCTGACTCGCTCTGATTCACTCCAATCAGCAGGAAAAGGCAAGGAAGCAAGTTAGAAGACTCTTCTCAGTGGCTAACATATTCCCCTTTCATGCTAATAGGCCAGTAGGGCACTGGAGACCTAGGGGCCCTTCCGGGACCCTGCTTCCAAAAAGGTAAAGGGCAAAGACATCCTCACCACCACCATGGAGGACTACACCCTTGTCAGGGAGTAAGTACCACTGAACAGAATGGGCGTTTGCTTCTGAGTGTACATGTATAAGATTGCACTGTTAGTCATCAGATGCAGGGCTATCCCCTGTATAAGATTCCAGGTGTGAACCCCAGCACCTCTCTTTTTGGGACTATAAATGGGCTCCGTATTGGGTTTCAGCCAGCACTGCATGGCCAAGATGTTGCCTTTGTGGGAAGCCGCAGCTGGGAGCTGGGGCACGGCTGACGCCGCCTGCCAGCTGACCAGCGTGGGGCGGTCCCCCTGGCAGAAGTTCTCACAGCAGCGGCTGGAGCCCGGGAAGTGGCTGGGTCCAGCAGGCACCATGGTGCAGCTGTACAGCTTGTACCCGTTCGGCTCGCAGCAAGTGGTGCCTAGCAGGCAGGAGCCGGCACTCTTCTGCTGCGAGCGAGATGCGCTTCTGGTGGCTTGTGTTCCGGGTGCCTGTAAGGTGGAAGTCTTCGCTGTGGGCCGCCTGGAGTTCTGCGAGCCGCTGGGCTCTTTTAATACTCTGGGATGGGTGGTGCGTATGGCGTATAGTGAGGTGGGTAAGTGCAACCTAGCCAAGGTCCCAGAAGAGAGGATTTTATTTGTTTCATTTTTATTCCCCACACTTCTTTTTCCTACACAGCTGGTCAAGGCTACATGCAGGTCTCTCCTCCCTTCCCTCCCGCCCAGGCACGTCAGTTTGTCCTCACGGTGATCCTGTGAGGTAGGATTGCCCAGTGAGCTTCATGGCTGAGCAGGGACTTGAACCAAGAGTTTTTATGGATCACTGGTTTCTTTCTCGTAAGCAAGCTCGAATATGAATCCACTCACCCCACCTCCAGGGAGAAATCTGTCTCATGTACTGAAATCCTGAACATGCGTGCTGAAAAATAAATCCTCTAGTGTAGGAATGGAGAATCTGTAGCCCTCTAGATGTTGCTGGACTGCAACTCCCATCATGCCTGTCCATTGGCCACACTCGTTGGGGCTGATGGGAGTAGGAGTCCAACAACCTCTGGCTAGTAGGCAGGCAGGCAGGCTCTGTCCTCCCCGCCTCTGTACTTGCGGCGGCAGCAGCCTTGGCATTTCCTCTGCAGTCTGCACTCTTGTTCGCGGTCCCCCTTTTCGTTGGTTTGCAGCCCCCAGGTTGGGAATCACTGAGCTAGAGCATTGTGGGAATAGGTAAGAGTTTTGAAGGGCCATAGCTCAGTGGTTGAGCATCTGCTTTGCATGCAGAAGGTCCTGGGTTCAGTCCCCGCCATCTCCATGAAAAGCTGAGTGAGACTCCCTATCTGATATCCTGGAGAGCTGCTGCCAGTCAGTGTAGATACAATACTGAGCTAGATGGCCCAGTGGCCTTTCTCAGTGTAAGGCAGCTTCCTAAGGAATTGGGTATGTTTAGCTTGGTGGACAGAAGGCCTGTGATAATACTCTTGAAGGGCTTTTACTTGAAGGGCAAAATCTCGTTCTCTGCTGCTCCAGAGGGCAGGACTAGACCCAATAGGCTTAATTTGCAGGAGGGTAGATTTCGGTGGAACGCTAAGAGAAGCATCTTGATAAGAGCAGTTTAATAGTGGAACCAGCTAGTGGAGGAGTGTGATGTTCCTGTATTAATGTAAATATGGTAAGTGCTGTTTGTATAGAAGATACATGGTAAGTGGAATGAAAGAGGAGGGGGGAGTAGATGAGCAGTAGAATGCTGGATGATTGGCTGAGCGTTTGAATGGCTGAGAGTATAAATGGAAGAATGACAGTTGAATCTGAGAGGAGTTTTAGAGGTGTTTGAGAGGAGCTTGAGAGGTGTTTTGGGTTGTTTTGGTGGTGTTTGGAGGTGGGTGTTAGGTGGTGGATGTCAGGAGAGTGTGGAGAAAGAGGGAGTGGGAGTTCTAGTTAATGATAAGTCAAGTATCACAGGAATAGATGAAACCATATGCTTAAGTACCATTAGAAAAGTAATCTTGTTATTTCTGTTATTTAATAAATACTATTTTGGTTTACCGAAGGCCTGATCCTTGGCTGGGGTTTCACAGACCAGAAGGGAGGGTAAGGTAATCACCAAGGCTGAAGGGCAACAGTAACAAATGGTGGCAGCGGTGAAGAGGAGAATAATAACATTACAAGTATCCACAGCAACCCCGAGTTATATGAGTTATCTACATTGATACAAGGGGGTTGGGAACAGCATAAGCACGCAGTCACAAAAGTAACCGGGTAGAGAGAGACTCAGGCAAAGTCTCTGGGAACATTGGTTATAAGACGTGACTGGTGGTGCTGCCTAGCAGGGGGATCTAGTGAGATCTGTGCTAGAGCGGAGAGAGAAACCATAAAAAAGGACAGTCCGGACTGGTGGAGTCCCTGGTGGTGCCTAGTGAAAGGCAGTAGCCACAAGCAGGTAGGAACCTGACAGGGAGAGCCAGGGAAGGGTGCCACAAGGAGCCGTAGGCTCTCCCTTGCTAGGGGTTTTCAAGGAGAGGCTGGGCAGTCATCTCTTAGGACAGCCTTCTGTTAAGAGGGTGTTGTATCTGTGGATTTCCTGCATTGAGCAAGGGGTTGGACTAGATCACGGATGAGGAACCTGTGGCTCTCTGGATCCTGCTGGTCTACAGTTCCCATCATCTGTGGCCATTAGTCGTGCTTGCTGGGGCTGGTGGAACTTGGGAGTCCACTAACATCTGGAGGGCTGCAGGTTCCTCACCTCTGGACTACAAGGAAAACCCCTTGAACCCTGTTATTCTGCCGTTTGTATTTTTTTCTCATCTGAACTTTTTCTTGTAAAATAGTTCATCAAGCGCTGATTAGACCGGGCAGGTAGTTGAGAGAGGAATTAGGAATGCAGGTAATCCGCGAAGCATTTCAGTCTTTAGATGAGGGACATATTGCTTAGATATGGGTCAGCTTTGGGGCCTGTAGGGCTGCTTGCAAAATGGAAAAGCTGTTAGGGGCACAACACACATGTACAGAGAGAGCGAGTAACCTGTACTAACTAACTAACTAACTATTTATTTATTTGTTTGTTTATTTATTTATTTATTTATTTATTTATTTATTTATTTATTTATTTATTTATTTAACTTGTATACCGCCCCATAGCCGAAGCTCTCTGGGAGGTTTACAATAACTAAAAACAAATACAATTTAAAATACATCTTTTAAAAACAATTTAAAACACAATTTAAAAATTTAAAACAATATAGAACACATGCTAAAATGCCTGGGAGAAGAGGAAAGTCTTGACCTGGCGTTGAAAAGATAACAGTTTTGGCGCCAGGCACACCTCGTCAAATAGATCATTCCATAATTTGGGGGCCACCACTGAGAAGGCCCTCTCCCTTGTTGCCATTCTCCGAGCTTCCCTTGGAGTAGGCACCCGGAGGAGGGCCTTTGATCTTGAACGTAGTGTACGGGTGGGTTTGTATCAGGAGAGGCGTTCCATCAGGTATTGTGGTCCCAAGCTGTGTAAGGCTTTATAGGTCAGTATAATGACTACAATACCATGTTTTCTTCCTCAGTGGCCAAGGTGAGGATGGCTGTAGGTACCCCACAGGCAGGACCTGAGCGCAGTAGCCTTCTCGTGCTCACGTTCATGTTTGAAAGGCTTTAAAAGACGATTAGAGTAATACTGGAGGATAAGGCTATCAGTGGCTACTAGCCATGATGGTTATGCTCTGCCTCTGTTGTTGGAGGCAGCATGCTTCCAAATATTAGTAGCTGGAAACTGCAGGAGGGAAGAATGCTCTTGCTCTCAGGTTTTGCTTGCAGGCTTCCCTTGGGTGTCTGGTTGGCCACTATGAGAACAGGATGCTGGACTAGATGGGTCACTGGCCTCATCCAGCAGGGCTCTCCTTATGTTCCCGTAATTGGACAATCAGGTGTGGTACCAGCATCTTATTTAAGAAAATAAGATTAAACCTAATTCTTATAGAGTGATTTGCATCGGTTTTCTGCTGCCCTAGAGAGTGATTTAATTTAGCATCTTTATTTTTCTTGTATTTAGTAATCAAAGCAATAAAACGGTATCCCAAGTTCTTATTTCGCCCGCCCCCCCAATACAACACAAAGCATTTGACCTGAAATATTTGAGGGTGGAAACTAAGGCACACTTAAAATGCTTTAAATGTTAAATGGTGTAGAAATGTTTATTGGTATACTTGTGAAGACTTATACTAGGGATGGTTACATGAAAAGTATTAATTATAACTTTGAAATTGCCAAGATTGCCTAAAATTTTATTTGCGTTTGGCATTGGAAAACATTCATGGAAAATTTTCCACCCTATATCGTGTGTTTGTGTGTGACACACAGAGGGCATGCATGTGGATTCCTTTGTGTCTCTATATTATATAACAATCCTGAAAACAAGGTGAATTAATCTATTCTGTGTGGTGGAAGTTGAATACCAACTTGTTCTCTTTCAATATGCTTTTCTCTCTGTGTGTGTGTGTCTGTGTGTGTGTGTTTGGCAGAATGGATTCAATGGTAAATGTTTGGTTAGTGTCAGTCACTAGGGAAGTAAAGAACCGTCAGTATGTTTTGGAAACCAAAGGATGAGTTTAACTGTACACATTTGGTTTGTGTTAACATCATCATCAACAGCAATAATAGTTCTAGTGTTTAAAAGCAAAGCAGTGGTCAGAAAGGCCTAGAAGATGGTCTAAAGACACCAAATGCAACAACCTTTCTGAAGCTAAGCAGATCAGCCAGAAACTCTACATATGCAGCACTAAGCTCCATGGTGGATAGGCAGACTAGGAATGCTGTAAAGATGATTTGTTTCTCAAATTAAGGAGACAGTCCCTGCCAGAAAGTTGCAGACAGGTGATGGGGAGGAGGAGGGAGGGGAGGAGATTGGGTGAGTGGACACTGGGCAGAAGGAAAGCCCCTTTCTCTTCCAAAAGAAAAACATTGTTAACTGTATCATTATTTTGGGGGGTTTCCTCCACTTTTTATTCTCCAGCAGACAAATGTAGTCTCCCACCCAAATTTAATGGGGAAGGGGGAGCAATGCTAGTGAAATGCAGATCAAGTAGGGGAAAAAAAACTAAATTACCAGCTTTTGACAATTTCTCTTTTTTTGTTCAGAGTTGGAATGTGCCCTGTGAAATGTATAGTCTTACCTCTTCCTATAAGGCAGGATTATAGGTATGCAAAAATCTTTCTGATGAAGTAACTCTAGAGCAGCCTTTGCCAACCTAGTGCCCTGCCTTCAGATGTTTTGAACTGCAGCTGTGCCTGCTGGGGCTGATGAGAGTTGTAGTCCAAGGCATTTGGAGAGTACCAGCTTGATGAACGCTGCTGTATATCATAAAAGTTCATCAGTTCCTTGGGAAGAGTCCCACGTGGGGTGCAGCAACTGAGCAGGCAGTCTTGCCCCAATTCCCACCCTCTTAGCCTCGTGACAGTGCAGTGCAGATTGATAGAGGTTGTAGGCACCTACAGTTCTGATATTGCATTGCCTGTTGAAAACATTTTTGTTTTGCCAAGCATATTCAGAAAACTTATTTGATTCATTGTTGGCCATTTGCTTGGTGTTTTCTGTTTTAATTATTTTATTGTACGCTGCCATGATTTTTTTTATGAGTTGGCAGTTTATAAACATGCATATAAATTTTAAAAAATCAGTTGTCCTTCGTTAATAACAAAAATATTTTTTAAGCACCTAAAAGAAAACCCAGGTGCTGTAAGACATGCTCATGTGCTGAGAGTCACCCTCTTCTTTATTGACATCTCACATGTTCCCTTGCTCAGTTTGGTAACAGGAAACGGCTTCTTGCCTAAAAGTTCTGGACCTCACATTGTTTGTGAACCACACACGCCGTTTGGATAGTTGAAGGAACGGAAGAGCATTCATGTGCTCAGAACATGCTAGCATAATCCTGGTGGGCAGTTGTCATTGGCTAATGACAAAATAGAATTTCCGAAAATGAGGTGCGATTCCTGGAGTGGGTGAACAAGAGATCTGTGAAGAATCCAAGGTAGTGGTCATTGTGAGCAACTGAGGATGGAGAAGAGAGCTTCATTTCCACGAGTGTTTCAAACTGTAGTCCTGGCAGCTCCCCGCATGGAGCAGCTGCACACTTTGCTAAGGCTTCTTGGTTCTGTGTAAGAACATAACAAGGGCCTGCTGGATCAGGCCAGTGGCCCATCTGATCCAGCATTCTGTCCTCAGAGTGGCCAACCAGATGCCCATGGGAAGCCCGGAAGCAGGACCTGAGTGCAACAGCACCATCCCTACTTGCAATTCCCCAGCAAATAGTATTCATAGGCATGCCTCCTCTGATGGTGGAGGCAGAATATAGCCATTGATATCTAGTCCTCAGGACCCGGCAGCACCTGAAGTCCAAAGAGTACCCTAACCCTTTCCATTTTTCCACTGTTTTCCCTGAGGATTCTGTGGCATGTCCCAGGGCGCCCACTCAGTTCACCTGGGGCATGGCCTGTGCCTGTTGGTCTTAGCTGTTGCCCCGTGGACACCCCGGAACACTCCAGCACTCTTCTATGTCCATGTGTTGCTGTGGAAAATAGCTAGTGGTGGTTATGCTATCTTTCAAGGAACCATTACTGATCATTGCCTTTTGAGGAGGCCTAAGGTTACCCAGGTGCCTTTGGTAGAGTGTCACGTTAGCCACTGCAAGCCTGCATGTGCTCTTTGAGTTAATGTTTCTGCTGTTTCCTGCTTTGGGTGTGCAGACTGTACAGTGAATTGTGGGAAAGGAAGACTTGCTGCAAGATTGGCTTGTGACATGATTCCTGAAGATTTTTCTGTGATGCTCGTAATTGTGCCTCATGGATGCGTGTAAAATTATGAGTTCTTTATTAATATATTAGATTAAGATTTACTTCGATTTCTATTCTTATCCTGAGGGTCTGTGCGGGGGGGGGGGGGTGAGATGACACCATACCCATCTTGTGTTATCCTCATGTGAGTTAGGCTGCATTCAGTCATGGGGTTACCGTTTATTGCATTTGTTTTACTGATTATAATGGTAGTGCTTCTGTCCTGGTTTCTAACATTCCTGTTGCACTGCAGTTCCTGTTGCATTATGGAACTGTGGCTTTTTGTCCACATATAGTGACACATCACGCTAAATTTCATTCACACCAATGGGTGTGGTGTGACACAACAATGAAGGTCATTGGACATGTTGCTCCTCCCCCACCCTTTCAGCACCTGCACATTTCTGCTCTACCATGATTCCCCGAGGAAAACAGCAGAAAACAAGTGTATGCTGGCAATTAACATAGAGATGAGCGCTAAACTTCCCCTATATTCCACTAGATTTCCTGAAGTGGCTTTCACGTCATATGAAAGGTCAAATAAAGTGCAAAAATTATCAGGTAAGGAAGTGTTGGGGAAAACAGAATAAATGGCTGTCTGAATGCAGCCCTAGTGGCAGCTTTGACAGCTCTACAGAGCGTTTTATCTATAAGGAGATAAACGTTTGTCTTCTGTTCTGTTCCACATAAGAGCTATTCCAGACTAGGCTATTCCATCCTGTGTGGGATGGAGCATTTTCTAAAGCAGAAAACTAGCTTTGCCATTTCAAAGTTTTTAGCTTTGTTTACTAAATACAAGTAAAATAAACATGCCAGATTAGATTGCCCTGTAGGGCATCAGAAAAGTTTCCAGTGCAAACTGAAACCTTTCTGATGCAAATCACTCTAACTAGCATTGGAAAATTTTCTGGACGCTTTGTTTGCAAATCAGTTTTTTCTGGAAAGCCCACATCACAGGCTACCCCTGACTTATTTCTGTGATGTTATTGCACATACAAAGATACGTGAGTCAGACAGCATCTTATATCTGATCATGCCCATGTTGATTGGACTTTAGGAATAGGCAAAACTGCCAAAAGAGAGCATACTAGAAGTTAAATTCATTTTTACTGAAGAATAAAGAAGCAATATAATTCTTAACTTAAACTGTTTCATGTGCTTTATATGGAATATTACCCCTGAACTTACAGGGCCTGTAGAGTGCTGCGAAGGTATATATTATGGGACTTAAATCTTTAAGAAAGCTGCATTTTATAATAGCAGGTGAAGGTTTAAGAATGAATTACTGCAGAAAATAAATGGCGTAGAAAAAATTCACCAAGCAGCACAAAAATTTGCAGGGGAATTAGAATGTAATAGGTTGATGATAGGTTTAGATATCTTTTGAGGCTGAAAAATCCTGTTCTCAAAACAGATTGACTTTGAAAAGGGAAACAAGGCATGCATAAATTAACAGGATTACAAAAGAAATACCATTTTGGCAATCTTATTTGGATCAAGAACAAAAAATAAGTAGATCAACAAATAACATAGTTAATGAGTTTGTTATGAAGCAAGGAGATATAATGCCTGTCAAATAATTGAGATATAGAGTGAATGAATGGATTTGTACAAAATTTAAATATTCTAATATTAACTGAAGTGGATAAGGAAATGCTAAATGCAGAATTTTCGTTAGACAAAGCTCAGACAGTGGTCAAAAACAATAATATCAAATAAGGCACCTGGACTGGATGAATTTAATGCTGAACTCTGCCAAATTGTCATAATCAGTACCTATGATTTAGCTGGGTAATTGCTGTCATACTCTTTCATATTTTCCAAAGTCATGGAATGAAGGAAGTATATTGTTTTATCTGCAAGAAGGATAAAGATTCCACTTCTACCAATGTCTGGAAGGAGCCTATAAGGCTATCAAGTCCAACCCCCTGCTCAATGCAGGAATCCAACTTAAAGCATACGCGACAGGTGCCTGTCCAGCTGCCTCTTGAATGCCTCCAGTGTTGGAGAGCCCACCACCTCCCAAGGTCATTGGTTCCATTGTTGTTTTGTTCTAACAATTAGGAAGTGTTTCCTGATGTTCAGTCGAAATCTGGCTTCCTGTAATTTGAGCCCATTATTCCATGTTCTGTGCTCTGGGACGATTGAGAAGAGATCCTGGCCCACCTTTGTGTGACAGCCTTTCATGTACTTGAAGAGTGCTCTCATATCTCCCCTCAGTCTTCTCTTCTCCAGGCTAAACACACCCAGTTCTTTCAGTCTCGCCTCATAGGGCTATATTCCCAGTCCCTGATCATCCTTGTTTCCTTCCTCTGAACCTGTTCCAGTTTGTCTGCATCGCTTTTAAAGTGCAATGTCTCCAACTGGACGCTGTATTCAAGATGAGGCCTAACCAGTCCCAAACAGAGGGGAACTAGAACTTCACGTGATTTGGAAACTATACTTCCATTAATGCACCCTAAAATAGCATTTGCCTTTTTTGCAGCCACATTGCATTGTTGGCTCATATTCAACTTGTGACAAACAACAATCCCAAGATCCTTCTCACATGTCGTATTGTTAAGCCAATTATCTTCCATCTACAACTGTGCATTTGCTTTTTTCCCCCTAAGTGTAGAACTTTGCACTTATCCCTGTTGTTTTCAGCCCAATGCTCCAGCTTATCAAGATCATTTTGAATTTTGTTTCTGTCCTCCAGAGTATTAGCTGCCCCTCTCAATTTTGTATCATCCTCAAACTTGATAAGTGTTTCCTGTGCCGCCTCATCCAAGTAATTAATAAAAATGTTGAAGAGCACTGGGCTCAAGACCAAGTCTTGCGGTAACCTGCTCATTACCTCCCTCCAGTTTGAGAAGGAACCATTGATAAGCACCTCTTTGAGTACAATTCTGTAGCCAACTGTGGATCCACCTAATAGTTGTTCCATCCAGTCCACATTTAGCTAGCATGCTAATCTGAATATCATGGAGCACTTTGTCAAAAGCTTTGCTTAAGTTGAGATATATTATGTTCACAGCATTCCCACAGTCTACCAGGGAGGTTATCCAATCAAAAAATGAGATAAGATTAGTCTGGCAGGATTTGTTCTTGATAAATCCATGTTGGCTTCTAGTAATCACTGCATTGTGTTCCAGGTGCTTACAGACTGACCGCTTTATAATCTGCTCCAGAATTTGCCCAGGAATCAATGTCAGGCTGACTGATCTGTAGTTTCCTGGTTCCTCCGTTTTGCCCTTTTTTGAAGATAGGGACAACATTAGCCCCTCCACCCATCCTCCGCGATATTGCAAAGATAATAGACAGTGGTTCTGAGAGTTTTTCAGCTAGTTTCTTCAATACTCTAGGATGCAGTTCATCAGGCCCTGGAGATCTGAACTCGTTCAAAGTGATTAGGAATTCCTTGACCTTTAGTCTATGAATCTCAAACTGTAATTCTGCCCATTCAACTTCACAAATGTTAAACTAATTATTGGAGGGATTGGGGGGAAGGAAGGGGAAAGTGTTCATTTTATTGGGGGGAGAGAATGAAGTAACCCCACAGTATAATGGGCTTTTGTGACACAAGAAAAGTGCACTGTGCCAAAGTTATGGTAAGAATTTTGTAGGTTTTCTGGCTGATGGAACAGTTCCTTCCTCTGTTACAACTTTTTCCAGCATGAAAAGCACACACGAGTAGAATAGCTTATTTCCCTTTTTGAAATAAAAATACCCACTAAAAATGGACAATACAAACATTCATGTCTAAAATCAAGCCAGCCATTCACATGACTCTGCTAGTTTGACCGTAAACATGCTGTTGATGGTCTTTGCCCTGCAGAACAATCCTTTGGACTTCCTGCATCATTCAGAAAAGGAGTTGGCTGCTGTCATTGAAGCAACAGAGCAAGCGTGCGCCTGTGAATATTGGGTGGAGATATGTGCTTAAACAAAAACAACCCTCATCTGTAGATTTCCCTGGGTACTCTTGGGCAAGAGGAGACCACTTGCTCCCTCTGGCATCTGCTTCTGTGTTGAACATCTGTAAGGAGTGTAGAAGGTTGTTGCTTTTGATTGGGGATGCTAGAGAATTCTGACAACAATCAAACAATGGGAGCAGAAATTGCTGATGTTTGCTTATTTGTCCCATGACCAGAACAGAAATCAATCCAGCGAATATGATCGGTATCCACTGTTGTTGCTTTCAGTCCACAAACAATGTGTAATTGATTACTATGTAATTTCGCCAGAGCGGACATCGAGACAAATAATGCAGCTTTTGGTGGAAGACTAACTAATGGAACAGAAACAGTGCTGCATGCAAGAAATAGAGGATGGAACAGAAAACCAATGCCTTCTTACTTCCCTACTTTTACCACTTGATTCTTTTCCTGTTTTATTTATTTTAATTTTAAAACATTTATCTCCTGCCTTTTTGGCCAGTTGGTTCTCAAATCAGTTTGTTTATATAAAACAATATAATGATTGTGATAGTAGCCCAAATCCACTTCGTTACCAAGAAAAACTAAATCATGGCTAATAAAAAAGAAACTCTGCAAGATTGTCAATGAAAACCCCTAGTGTATTCAAAACTGTCAAAAACTTTGGCTCAGCAAATGTTTCCAGTTGGTGTCTAAATGGTAAGCGAGTCAGCACCTGATGAATGTGCCTGGGGAAAGTATTCTGCTGATAGGGAGCCATTGCAAAGAAGGCTCTGTCCTTCGTAGCCATGCACATAGATGTCAAGGGCAGGTCTTTCTGCCTTGATCCTGCTCCCTCCTACATGCCCTCACTGTACATGCAACAGTTGTCTAAACCAGGGATCGCCAACCTATTTAGACCTTTGGCCGGAATTCCCTCACGGGCAAACTGCCAGGGATGGTTGTGATCAGAGGCAAAAGACTCTTGCATTTGTACAATAGGCCACATCCTAGTCAGGCAAAATCTAGGGGTGTGTACATCCAAGCCGATACACAGATCATGTCCATCCAGGCAAAAAAGAGGTATTATCACAGTTCAGAGACACATCTCAGCCAGGCAAAAGCACTTCAAGAGGACTCAGAGCAGGGCTGGTGAAGGATGTAGCCGGGGGGAAATTTTGATAATAATAAATAATAATTATTCAATTTATATCCTGCTCTTCCTCTAGAAGGAGTTTAGGGCAGTAACACATCAATAATAAAACATTTTTAAAAAGCATTCTAAATATAGTTAAAAACATTTTCTCAGTGAGTGATCTCAGGGTTGCCAGAACAGTATTTTGGGAGGAAGGGTGGAATAGAAATTTAATAAATAAATAAATAAATATTTCTTTATTACCTTATCTGAGATAATGACACCTCAGGTTGGCCCTGGTATCTATCTCACGGGCAGCCAGTTGAGTGCTTTCAGGACCAGTGACACATGGTCTCATCAGGTTGCCCCACTTACCAGTCTAGTAGCCGCATTCTGTTGTGGCCTCAGGAATGTCTTTAAGGATGTGCCTGGGAGAGTCTCAAGGACCAGATAGAGAGGCCTGGAGGGCCACATATGGCCCTGAGCCTGAGATTCCACACCCCTGGCCCAAACAGCACTTGTGACATACAGTACTTATTTCTCCTTCCCTGATCCTGCCAACGTATAATGATGCTTGCCTGCATTCTTCCTTTGTATCTCTCCCGTTTCTTTTACCTGGGCTGTTGCATTAGCCTTGTCATTCCACAGATTGGCATGAGCATTGCATTCTTTATTTATTTATAGGTCCCAGGCTATGGACTAAAGGCACATGAGGCCAGCACCAGGTCTGGTCAGTGCCTGGATGGGAGACCGCCTGGGAACCATGTGTAAGCCGCCTTGGGTTTCTATCATGAAAAGAAAGGCGAAGTATAAAATGTAATAAATAAATAAATATTAACCGCTTGGAATAGGCAAAAGTTGGACAACTCAAGTGAGCTTGTAAGCTGTTCTTTTTTGATAACGGAGGCGCAAATGCCTTATCTTCCCAGATTAAAATTGGAGATGCGCTTCTTGCGTTCAAAAAGATAGGAACGTAGGAAGCTGCCTTATATTCAGTCAGACCCTTGGCCCATTTAGCTTATTAGCATTGAATGGCAGTGGCGCTCCACAGTTTCAGACAGGAGACATTCCCAGCCCTACCTGGAGATGCCATTGGGGACTGAACCTGGGACTCTGCCACTGAGCTATGGCCCTTCAGTCTCAGGTTGCTACCACCTACAGCATATATTGATCAATCGTCCTGATTTGTTTTCACAAGATGTGTGTGGAGATTATCTCTGGCTGGAACATTGCATCACAAAATGTGGAGACATGCAAATTTTGGAGGATGACTTTGTCAGTTCTCATATTGTTTAGAAAAGTGTTAATTAGGCAGGTTTGTATTAAAATTCGAATTCAACTGAATTTTTCTTCCATCCCTAGTTATGAAGGTACATATTGCACAAAGGGCATATATTGGCATCTACCGGAATGTGTGAGTCGTGTGCAAAAGTGCAACTGTCTGGAGTCTCCCTCAATCAGTTGTTAAACAATGGACTGGTATCTTCCCTACTGTGTGAGAACCCAGTTAATATTGCTGCCTGTCGCATTCCCTGCCCCCTCGGATTAGTAAATCAGGAATGGGATTGTGCTTTCTGGGCAGCGATGGCAATTTTGAGTTTCCACCATGCCTGTCAGCTGTAGCAGGGGCTGTATCAGAGCATCACGGTATGTTCTTATTCCTTCCTTTGGAACTATATCACTGCTTGTAGATTGGCTAGGAGCGTGTGGAATAGAATCAGGCTATCATTGGCTACCAGCCACTATGGTTCTGTTCTGCCTCAACTATCAGAGCAATATCCCATTGTCAAAGACAGTTTCTGGGCATCTCAAGTGGAGAGAATGCTGTTTCACTCAGGTCCTGCTTGCAGGCATCTGGTGGGCCGCGTGAGAAAAGGATGCTGGACTAGATGGGCTGTTGGTCTGATCCAGCAGGGCTCTTCTTAATTCTTATAAATCGATGATGTGCTCCTCAGTGTTCCAAGGGGCATAAAGTGGTGGATACTTCCAACAACCTGGCTTAATTTTTCAAGTTTGAGACCCTCTTGTAGCCCACCTGCTGAGTTTGTTGTTATATGCATTCAAGTCGATTACGACTTATGGCAACCCTATGAATCTTTTTTTGGATATATTCATAGGGTTGCCATGGTAAGAGGTATTCAGAGGTGGTTTTCCATTGCCTTCCTCTGAGCCTATGGCACCCGGTATTCCCAAGCCGTCTCCCATCCAAGTACTAACCAGGCCTGACCCTGCTTAGCTTCCGAGATCAGACGAGATCAGATGTGTTCAGGGTAGTATGGCCATAAGCACCTGCTGAGTGCTCCTCCCCCTTTTTAAAAGGGCAGAATTCTGCTTTGTGCTGCTTCGTGTGACAAAATCATTTCATACATTGGAGCTGCCACATGGACTTCAGTGTTTTTTCCCCAAACACCGCTGCCACCCACCAAAGCCAGGGTTCTGCACAGACAACTTTCTTACGCAGCATACCTCAACCTGGCGAGAGGCTTGTTCCGTAGCCCAGCTAGACAGGGTGTGACCCTGGAAGGACTCTTGGTGGTCCTAAAAGTCTTCATTTTTCCATGTTCCATTTCAGGAGCAAAATGGCCTCCAGCAGGATGTGGTGAATTAGAAATGCACATTTGCGCTGGGGTGTCTGCGCATGGCTTTCAAAGTACACAGCTACTTTCCACCAACGTTTCCTGTCTGATTTCTGTGTTGGAATAAAAGCTGTAGGGCTGCAGAGCAGAATTAGTGACTGCTTATATTAATATTTGGCCAGTGCTAGTTTAAGCATTTGTTCCTACAATGGATATTTATTACAACCTCCCCTCCCCCCCCCCAAAAAAAAGCTTGCTGGTTTTAAGCAAGAGTGTGGCCAAGCAGTCTTGGATAAAACCACATCCAGATAAAGTTGAAGTGCCTTGCAGAGCATGGAAATAGTTGGCTGAGTGAGGTTTTTCTGGTCATTTGGAAGCCACGTAAGACACTTTTAAGACAGATCTTTGGAAGCCTAGCAGAGCCGGAACCTCAGATCCGCACTACATTTAAAGCACATGATTTCCCCTAAAGAATCCGGCGAGCTGTGCGCTCCCCTTACAGAACTACAAATTCCCAGCACCCTTTACAAACGACAGTTCCTGTGATTTTTTTGGGGGGGGGGGAAGTCATGCGCTTTAAGTGTGCTTTGGTTGTGCTTTAAATGTATGGTATGGACCTGTGTGTTCTTCTTAACTAATTTTGTTAAAGTAGTTATATATCAACGGGCATGCACGTTTTTGCCAGACATAGTAGCCATCATCTTCATGTAGTATTAACATTAATAACAACTAGATTTCTTACCTGTCCTTTACCATGTGATCCTGTGGCGGGTTACAGCAATTTAAAAATACAGTATTAAAAACAGTATTAAAATCAATTACAGTGAAGAGGATAATTTAGTATTCTCTTGCCTCAGCAGTTAGGTGTCAAAGGCCAGGGTAAAGAGGTGCATCTTCAGCATCTGAGGAAAACTTACATAATGAGGGTGCCAGGCACTCTCCACTCCCCCCCCCCAGGGAATTCCATAGCTTTTAGTTGCCAGTGAGGCTGGGCTTTCTTGCTTCCTGTTCCACTGAAACAAAATAAGCCCATCTCTTTTGTAGCTGATGTCTGGCTAGGGGAGACTTTGCAGTGGAGGAGTCGCTGGGGGAGGGGTTTGCATTGTTTTGGCAGGAAACCTACCCCCCCCTCCATCCCATGACGCTGTCTCCCACCGTGAGATGCAGTCTGGTGCTGTTTTGAAAGAGGTGGACTTTGCCCTCCTGTCCTGTTGGCATTTTTTTAAAAAAGACACTTTTGTCCCTTTGGTGGAATGTATTTGTATGTGTGCATGTATACAGTGAAGCTGAACGTTGGAAGATTCAGGACAGACAAAAGAAAGTTCTTCACACAACCCATATGGAATTCATTCCCACAAGATGCAGCAACGGCCACTAACATGAATAGGGCACACTTTTAGCAACAAATAGTGTAAAAGACATTTCTCTTCCGGCTACTAGCTCCGAACTGCAGGTGATAGTTGTGTATATATTGTACTTTGAAAACCAGCCAGGAGACACGCCCGGAAAAGATTACGTCTAGCTGTGATGATGTCGTCAAAATGGCTGCTGCGCTAGCTTTGAGATAAATATCTCAAGAACTACTTGATCGATTTTAATGTGCAAACTATCACTGGAAGGGTAATTGAATTTTCTAAAACAAGTGCTGGAATTAATTATGCTGTACGTATTATACTTTTTAGTTTATTTGCATGACATCATAAAATATAGGTAATTGTCATTTTTTAAAAAAATACATACTATTACAGATACACAAATAAAGTATTAAACTTTTATCGTTGCTAAGTTCTGTTGCTTTTTATAGCAGTATCACACTTCTCAATTAATGAGCGAGATATGCACCATTTTGCATGGGCATTTGTATGAACACAATATTTTCTGACAGTTCAGTGATCATAATTTCTGGAGCAATGGCCTTCACAGACTCACAGAAGCATACAGCAGAGTCCACAGTTAATACAACATCTGGCACATCTTTCCTTACACTTGCAGGTCACTAATTCTTGACAGTGTGTGCTTACATCCGGACATGTTGTCCAGTCTGGTTTATATGTTAAATCATCACTTTTTTTTCCCAACCATAGTCACATGGATCCTGCATCTGAGGCTTGCTGGTCAGGCAATTTCTCCAGATGTAACACTGAAACAATTCATCTGTTGTTGGTGGGACGTTTTCTATTTGCAGTTTGGAGCTAGTAGCCGGAAGTGAAATGTTTTTACACTAGCAGTGTGAACTAGAATGGCTTTAAGAAGATTGGAGAAATTAATGGAGGGTAAGGCTAGCCACAATGGCTATGTTCCCCCTCCATTGTTGGAGCCAGTATACTTGCGATTCCCAGCAACTGGTATTCAGAAGTGGGAAGAGTGCTTATGCACTCAAGTCCTGCTTGTGGGCTTCCCATAGGCATCTGGTTGCTCTCTGTGAGCAGGATGCTGGATTAGATAGGCCTTTGGCTCTTCTTATGTTGTCACACATGGGTATTGATTCCCATCCAGATGATTGGCACATGCAGAGCACTCATGTGTCAGTGGCTTTCCTAGTCTGTGTCTCTGCCCCCCCCCAATTTGGCAAGCAGCTTGCACGGTGTATATTTTGGAGGAGAGAAAAGAAGCAAGACGTGGGGATGGGAAGCAGATCTCCCTGACAGAGCATGGAGCAACAGGTGAAGGTCCCATAGCTCTGTGGTAGAGCACAAGCTTTGCATGCAGCAAGCCCTGGGTTCAGTGCCTGGCACCTTCAGCTGAAAGGATCATGTGGCAGATCATAGGGGAAGGACTGGGAGTGCCTCTGCCTGTCTCAGAGGAGCCAGTACTGTGTCAGACAAACAAATAGCCTGACCCTGTCTAAGTTGGCTTCTTTATCTTCCCATGCCAGATTCAAAGTCAGGAAGAAGAGTATGGAAGCTGCAAATTTATCTTATTGTAATTTTGTACGCTGCATACTGTCTTGCTGTATTTTTATGAAAGTGCGTTCTATGGGTATTTCAGTGAATAAAAATAGGGAAAGACAGAAAAGAAGCAAGAAAGGACTTTTGGTATAGTCGGTTAGTTTCTGTACACACTTGTGCATCCCTCTCTGTCCTTCCAGACAAGCAAGAGGCATTGTCAGAGTTCAAGGACTCATTCCAGCCAGGCACAGACACTCAGGGAGAGTGTAAGGCAGGGGCAGTGAGTGAGGAGTGAGGAGGTGTGGCCTGGGGAGGAGGGGGTGTGGCCTGGGGAAGAGGGGTGTGGCCTGGGGGAGAGTTCTGAGGCCAGATAGGAGGACTGGAGTGCCACAGTGCCCCCCCAGACTTGAGGTTTACCGCCCTTGCATTACGACTTCGTTTTTATTGTGACATAAAGGGTTGATTTGTTAGTCTATTAGCGCAGTTTTGAGTGCTTTCACCAATAAGAAGGCTGAAACTTTGTTTCAGAGGGTTGTCTTTGGGTTGGTGGCAGGAAGGAGATTGGTGTGGTGGTGGAAGAAAGAAATTGGTGTGGTGGTGGAAGGGTGGAAGGGTTTGGATTTGTTAGGCACTGGGGAACATTTTGGGACAAGCCGGGCCTGTACAAAAGGGACGGGCTCCACTTGAACCAGAATGCAACCAGACTGCTGGCACTTAAAATTAAAAATGTGGCAGAGCAGCTTTTAAACTGACTGAGGGGGGAAACCCGACAGGAGCTGAGAAAGGTCCGGTTCGGAAGAAACCTCCCCCCTGGGATAAAAACCAAAGAAATTATGAAATTTTAAAAGGGGTAGGCCTAGAAGTAGGCATTGTGAGAGCAGGGGCACAGGATATAAATTCAGAAGAGCAAAATTACCACAGGCCTAACCACAAGTGCCAAAGACACTTGAAGAGAGACACTGCTTACAAGTGCCTGTACGCTAATGCTAGGAGCCTGCGAACCAAGATGGGAGAACTGGAGTGCTTGGTCTTAGAGGAGAGCATTGATATAGTGAGCATAACGGAGACCTGGTGGAATGGAGAAAACCAGTGGGATACGGTTATCCCTGGATATAAACTATATCGGAAGGACAGGGAAGGACGTATTGGTGGCGGAGTCGCTCTCTACGTGAAAGAAGGCATTGAATCCAGCAAGCTCGAAACCCCAAAAGAGGCAGACTCCTCCACAGAATCGTTGTGGGTGGTGATACCATGCCCCAGGAGGGACTTAATACTGGGAACGATCTATCGTCCCCCTGATCAAAATGCTCAGGGAGACCTTGAGATGAGATATGAAATTGAGGAAGCATCCAAACTAGGAAATGTGGTAGTAATGGGTGACTTCAACTACCCGGACATAGACTGGCCGCATATGTGTTCCAGTCATGACAAAGAAGCAAAGTTTCTAGATATTCTAAATGACTATTCCCTAGACCAGTTGGTCATGGAACCGACCAGAGGGACGGCAACCCTGGACTTAATCCTCAGTGGGGACCGGGACCTGGTGCGAGATGTAAGTGTTGTTGAACCGATTGGGAGCAGTGACCACAGTGCTATTAAATTAAACATACATGTAACTGGCCAATTGCCAAGAAACTCCAACACGGTCACATTTGACTTCAAAAGAGGAAACTTCACAAAAATGAGGGGATTGGTAAAAAGAAAGCTGAAAAACAAAGTCCAGAGGGTCACATCACTCGAAAATGCTTGGAAGTTGTTTAAAAACACTATATTAGAAGCTCAACTGGAGTGCATACCGCAGATCAGATAAGGTACCGCCAGGGCCAAGAAGATGCCAGCATGGTTAACGAGCAAAGTCAAGGAAGCTGTTAGAGGCAAAAAGTCTTCCTTCAAAAAATGGAAGTCTTGTCCGAATGAAGAAAATTAAAAAGAACACAAACTCTGGCAAAAGAAATGCAAGAAGACAATAAGGGATGCTAAAAAAGAATTTGAGGAGCACATTGCTAAGAACATAAAAACCAACAACAACAAATTCTATAAATACATTCAAAGCAGGAGACCATCTAGGGAGGCGATTGGACCCTTGGATGATAAGGGAGTCAAAGGTGTCCTAAAGAACGATAAGGAGATTGCAGAGAAGCTAAATGAATTCTTTGCATCTGTCTTCACAGTGGAAGATATAGGGCAGATCCCTGAACCTGAACTAACATTTGCAGGAAGGGATTCTGAGGAACTGAGACAAATAGTGGTAACGAGAGAGGAAGCTTAATGGACAATATAAAAACTGACAAATCACCGGGCCCGGATGGCATCCACCCGAGAGTTCTCAAAGAACTCATATGTGAAATTGCTGATCTGCTAACTAAAATATGTAACTTGTCCCTTGGGTCCTCCTCCGTGCCTGAGGACTGGAAAGTGGCAAATGTAACGCCAATCTTCAAAAAGAGATCCAGAGGGGATCCCGGAAATTACAGGCCAGTTAGCTTAACTTCTGTCCCTGGAAAACTGGTAGAAAGTATTATTAAAGCTAGATTAACTAAGCACATAGAAGAACAAGCCTTGCTGAAGCAGAGCCAGCATGGCTTCTGCAAGGGAAAGTCCTGTCTCAGTAACCTATTAGAATTCTTTGAGAGTGTCAACAAGCATATAGATAGAGGTGATCCAGTGGACATAGTGTACTTAGACTTTCAAAAAGCGTTTGACAAGGTACCTCACCAAAGGCTTCTGAGGAAGCTTAGCAGTCATGGAATAAGAGGAGAGGTCCTCTTGTGGATAAGGAATTGGTTAAGAAGCAGAAAGCAGAGAGTAGGAATAAATGGACAGTTCTCCCAATGGAGGGCTGTAGAAAGTGGAGTCCCTCAAGGATCGGTATTGGGACCTGTACTTTTCAACTTGTTCATTAATGACCTAGAATTAGGAGTGAGCAGTGAAGTGGCCAAGTTTGCTGATGACACTAAATTGTTCAGGGTTGTTAAAACAAAAAGGGATTGCGAAGAGCTCCAAAAAGACCTCTCCAAACTGAGTGAATGGGCAGAAAAATGGCAAATGCAATTCAATATAAACAAGTGTAAAATTATGCATATTGGAGCAAAAAATCTTAATTTCACATATACGCTCATGGGGTCTGAACTGGCGGTGACCGACCAGGAGAGAGACCTCGGGGTTGTAGTGGACAGCACGATGAAAATGTCGACCCAGTGTGCGGCAGCTGTGAAAAAGGCAAATTCCATGCTAGGGATAATTAGGAAAGGTATTGAAAATAAAACAGCCGATATCATAATGCCGTTGTATAAATCTATGGTGCGGCCGCATTTGGAATACTGTGTACAGTTCTGGTCGCCTCATCTCAAAAAGGATATTATAGAGTTGGAAAAGGTTCAGAAGAGGGCAACCAGAATGATCAAGGGGATGGAGCGACTCCCTTATGAGGAAAGGTTGCAGCATTTGGGGCTTTTTAGTTTAGAGAAAAGGCGGGTCAGAGGAGACATGATAGAAGTGTATAAAATTATGCATGGCATTGAGAAAGTGGATAGAGAAAAGTTCTTCTCCCTCTCTCATAATACTAGAACTCGTGGACATTCAAAGAAGCTGAATGTTGGAAGATTCAGGACAGACAAAAGGAAGTACTTCTTTACTGAGCGCATAGTTAAACTATGGAATTTGCTCCCACAAGATGCAGTAATGGCCACCAGCTTGGACGGCTTTAAAAGAAGATTAGACAAATTCATGGAGGACAGGGCTATCAATGGCTACTAGCCATGATGGCTGTGCTCTGCCACCCTAGTCAGAGGCAGCATGCTTCTGAAAACCAGTTGCCGGAAGCTTCAGGAGGGGAGAGTGTTCTTGCACTCAGGTCCTGCTTGCGGGCTTCCCCCAGGCACCTGGTTGGCCACTGTGAGAACAGGATGCTGGACTAGATGGGCCACTGCCCTGATCCAGCAGGCTCTTCTTATATTCTTATGTTCTTATCTGGAATGGATGAAAACAAAAATTGCTAAATCCCCTAACTTGTAATCCCGAACATACTTGGGAGCTAAATTTCAGTTGAACTCAGTGGGACTTGACTTCTGTATACGTACTACATGCCAACACCTCAGATGCCTTGTTCCTTAAATGCAAGGTGTGGGAACAGGCTGAAGTTGTTCAGAGGTGAGGGAGTGACGCTTTACATGTACTCAAAAGCCCCTCTCTTTAGTACTTAATTTCATTATAGACCATGCTTCATTGAAGGATCACAGGGTGGTTTACAGTACATGATAAAACAATTACAAGGAATCTCAGAACAAAGAATAAAACAGCAAAATACATTAAAACCAGGAATTTGCCAGACTTGACAACCCTCCTGACAAGTTTGTCACGTCCGCGGTGGTGGGTTGCATCCCCAAGGTATGCAGGCAAGTCAGGAGAATTCGCAGTAGAGGGACTCATGGACAGTTGCTCCCATTTGCTTTTTCAAACTCCAGCAAGTATTTGTCTTGATTCTTCCACAATGTGCCAACTTAAACCTGCTTCTGCAACCATGGAACAATACTGGAAACTGTGGGCAGTTCCACACCATATATTTGAAACACATGTAAAACACATTTAAAGCATGTGGCTTCCCTCAAAGCATCCTGGGAGCTGTAGTTACCCACTCACAGAGCTACAATTCCTAGCACCTTTAACAAACTACAATTCCCATGGTTCTTTGAGGAAAGCAAGGACTCTCCAAACAGTAAAACAGCAAAATACATTAAAACCAGGAATTTGTGTTTCATAATTACAGTGCAGCATCAGGTAAATCAATACAAGTAGCCCAGCACACAATGACATCCCAAGATTCCCTGCTCTGGAAAAATAGGTTTTGGGCTCAGAACAGGCACACATTAAGGCTGATTAAACCAAGATATGGACGAGCCTTTTGGTTGCACATGGAGCCCATTGTCCATGTAACCTAGCAAACCAGGAAATCTTCCATTCAACTATTGTTTCCTTGTTTTCACATGAACCAAGAATCTGTGGTTAACAATTTCAGAACAAGCTAGGATATGAAGACATGGCTCGAAATTGGCTTAATGACCTGGCTTGAGCTGAAACTGTTAACCATAGTTGCATAGTGTAATAAGCATGCGTGCCCAAAAGGCTCATTGATCTTTTGGTTTATCAAGCCAAAATATGATTATCTGAAATCTCACGTTGTGCTTTTATTTTTTTAATCTGATCCTTTTGTAAGATTACCAGCTTTCATTTTTTTCTTTTCTCAAGTCCTTCAGTTTTTCCTAATAATGTGGTTTAGCTTTTTCTTAGGGCGTACTATGGGACAAGTGGTGGACTCACATGGATAATGAACCATTGTTTCCTGGTTGGCAGCAAGCCATAATCTGCTACTACACCTGAACCCGCAGCTTCCTCTCTAACCCAGGCGCAAACCATAGTTTGCTGGTTCAGATGGAACTTGCTGCAAGCCGTGAAGTCTGATATTTGGTTATAAATGAAAAATGATAAAGATAAATATAAAAGAAAAATTGAGAGATGCGAAGAAATGGATTCTAGATATGGAAAGACAGGATGCACTTATTCAGAGGCATCCTCAATTTGTTTTGCCGTGTTCCAGGTTTGATGAGAAGGAAACAATTTGCCTTGTCTACCTTTGGAACTGGCTCAGACTCCCCCCCCACAAAAAAACCCAGTGTATTTTCAAGTTTCCTTATTTTTACATGTCCCAGTGGTTTGAGATGTTTGTAAAGATGAAGCTCCAATAAGCCTAGACAGCAACCAAAAGATTACCAGCATGTGTGGTTTCAATCTGAAAGTAGAATCTCAATATCCCCTCCAATGCATTTGTGAGCACCACAAGTTTTTGTGGACCACGCCACACAAAGTCTGGGGTTTTGTGTGAGGGTGGGTGAAGATGAGGAGAACAGGGACACACATACACATCTTTTCCTCTTCAAGTACTGAAAGTTCTTGCTCTGGGGATTGCCTGACGTGTTTCTGTGGAGATTGCCGGTCCCTGTGTGCAAAAAATAAAATGCTCATGTGGGCTGGCTGCTTGCACTGAAGTTAAGGGTGCATGCCCCGTGTGCACAAGAGTCAGAAGTGTCATGGAGAGCATGTAGAAGCTGTGTGCAGTTCGCTTTGTATGTTGGGGGCCTTTAAACAATCACTTTAAGGATATTAATTTCTTACTGCACTAACAAAAGTGAACATCTGGATTGCTTAGAACCAAGGGTGTAGTTGTCCAGGGTTGGGGGGGGGGGTCGTAGACCCGTTACCTTTTTGGGAGCAGGGTCCCAGCCAGGTCCCTATGTATGAGCCAGTCAGCATGAAAAGGGAGCATGTTAGCCATTGAGAAGAGAGGAGTCAGCCACTGAGAAGACTGTTCTCAGTAGCTAACACTTATGCTGATTGGTTTGTAGTGACATCTTTTGTAGTGGAGTGTGGACTTAGAGATGACATGGAGAGCAAGGGAGATGAGAAAAGTGGGAAATGGGGTGTGGCTGTGACGAGCATGACGTGACTATCATGAAGGGACCCTGCACGTCTGAATTTGCAACTACACTCTTGCTTAGAACAGGTGTGGGGAACCTTTGCCTCTCCAGATGTTGCTGACCTGCAACTTCCATTGTCTGTGGCCATTGGCCATGCTTGCTTGGGCTGATGGGAGTTGTAGTTCAGCAACATCTGGAGGGCCAAATATTCTCCACTCCTGGCTTCGAAGAAGGGTGGGCATTAAAATGCTGCTCTCTGCTCACCCCCCCCCCCCCCAAATAAAAAATGCTTCAAGGCATAATGTAATCTTTTTCATACTTTTGTGCTGCAGAGAGAATGCTGGGGCTGGCCTGCATGCCTCATCGACATCTGCTTTTTCTGCCTATTGCGTCAACCCCACTCTCTTCCAAACTGTAATTTTCACTGTAATGATGGATTATGTTTGTCATACTGGATAAAAATCTGGCGTGGATGTTCAGTTTCTTCTTTCCTTCCCTGCTCTTCCCCTTGCCCCCACCCAAAACCTTTTTTAAAATAATAAAACAGATACTCTCTGCTTACAACTTCAGAAGTCAGATAAATCTGAAACTAAAGCTCAGCTCACGCAAGAAAAACTACTCCTTAATTTTGTGATTGTCTGATGGGACCCCACGTCTTAGCGATTTATTTGTTGTGCCTTCCCTTTTAACGATGCTGCAGTCGAGAGGCGCTGTTTTGCTAAATGTTGTGTAAAAAGTAAATTGTGGCACAGCAGATGTTGGTATTTGGATGGATGTCTGTTCAACAGGGGGACAGCCACAGTCATCTCCGTCAGCTGTCTTCAGACTCCACAGGCCTGCTGCGTGGTTACTTTGGTGTGTAAAAACAGCTCATTTCACAACTGTGGAAGTTTGGCGTTACAGTTGGCATGCAGCCATTCCGCTGGGTTTAGCGTAAGTGTTTATCCAGCAATTTGCTTAACACTGGTAGCTCCGTGATAATGTGTATTAAACTTCCGATAAGGAAAAGGAGGGAATTGGAGCAAAGGCTGTTCAGTTTTGATTTTTTATGCTTATTTGTGTGCCTTTTGTTTTTTACACAAGCAATCAAGAACATTTGTCACAATGTAACCTCCTTTTCCTTTTTGGCTGTTCCTTTCATTGCCAAACCTTCATGTAAATGGAACACAACTTTCTCTCTTTTTAAAAAAATTATTTTATTGTCACACATGTAAGATTTTGGCAGGAGAAAATTGAAGGCTGGCCCTTTCACATCCACTTGTGTGGGCAAACTGCAATGATTTGGGTTCCTCTAAAACGCAGGCTATGCTGACTGCACTTGCTCATGGAGCTTAAGAACATAAGAGTGGCCCATCCATTTTTTTTTAAAAAAAAGTATTGTTGCATTTATATCCCGCCTCTCCTCAGAGGAGCTCAAGGTGGGGTACATGTTTCTGCCCCGCTCCATTTTATCCTCATAATAACCCTGTGGGGAAGGCTGAGACCTATCCCAGTCTGCATCTGTGTTGGAATTGCTTTTAATGTTTTTTCTTAAACAATTATGTTTTTTAACCCTTTTTTAAAGAGGTGTTTAAAGCTTTTTAAAAAAATGTTTTTAACATTGTTTTGTTTTAATGTATTTTAAGATCTGTTTTTATGATATTTTGATGTGTTTTTAGCGCTTTTGTTTGCCGCCTTGTGCTCCTGCTGGGAGAAAGGCGGGATATAAATCAAATAAAAAATAAATAAAAATAAATAAAAGGTTAAGGCTGCGAGGCAGTGACTTGGCCCAAGGTCACCCCATGAATTTCCTGGGTGGGGATTTGGACCCTGGCCTCCCAGGTCATAGTCCAGCACTCTAACCACTTTTCCACATTGGCTGTGTAGTCCAGCATCCTGTTCTCACAGTGGCCAACCGGATGCCTATGGAAAGCCCTCAAGCAGGAGTCGAGCACAACAGCACTCTGATCCTGCAGTTTCTAGCAACTGGAATTCAGAAGCATACTGCCTGTGACCGTGGAGGCAGAGCATAGCCATCATGCCTACTAGCTATTGATAGCATTATCCTTAATGTATATGACTAATCTTCTTTTAATGCTATCCTGGTTGATGGCTATCACTGCCTCTTGTGGGAGATAGCCTAGCAGAGTTCTCTACTTTCTTTTGTTGGGCCTGAATCTTCTAGTGTTCAGCTTCATTGGATATCCCCGAGTCCTAGTGTTGTGAGTGAGGGAAACCTTTATCTACCCACTTCCTCCAGACCATATCATGTCGCCTCTGACTCGCCTCTTCTCTAAACTAAAAAGCCCCAAATGTTGTAATCTTTCCTCCTGGAGGAGCTGCTCCATCCCCTTGATCATTTTGGTAGCCCTCTTCTAAACCTTTTCTGACTCTACAATGTCCCCAGAAGCCATGGAGGCTGGTATGTTAGGGCTAGTGGGGCACTGATCCACCAACCTCGGTCTATCCTCAGCAAGGCCCCCACCTGCCTGCCTTCCTAGTTGCGTCCAGTCCAAAGGATGGCACTGGCTGTCAACGCCCTCCTCCTCAGTCTCAGGGTTGTCTTTGTAGAACTCATCAGAATTAGAATTAGTTGGGCTCTGCCTTTCATTGGCTGTAGCTCCTTCAGCTATTTGCTCTGGCCCCACCTACTGTTGGCCTCCCTGCCTTCTGCCCTACCAATCCCAATGGGCACCAGCCTCCATTGCCTAGGAGGTTGGCCATATGGGAGAAAAAGATTTCCCCACCCCTGATCTAAAGAGTTGGACTGCTAATGCCTTGTGGGTGGCTAGGAGTTCTGACTACATATTTCCAGCTTTTACCCTCCCCCAGTGGTGACCGCAGCAGCATTTGTAGAAGGAAAGCGGCAGGAATAGCCCTTTGTCTGAAAGGGTGGGGTTGGGGCTCTCTTTGCAGTTGTTCCGTGTTCCTTTTTCAGCAGCAAAAGCAGGAATTCTGATGCAGCTGATCGCAGCTGGAGAAGCAGCAGTAGCAGCAGCAGCAGCAGCAGCAGCAGCAGCAGCTTTGACTTAGATACTCAATCTATAGAAGCTTTATTTCCCTCCCCCCTCCTTGAAGTCGCTGGCACCAGCAAAATTCTTCAGGGTGGCCTCTGTCAGCTTGACCCCTGCAAAGCAAAACCGTGAGCAGCTGCAGCCAGGGGATGGGGAGAAAAATGTTCAGGAGTGATAAGAAGAGAATTTTTTAGTGTCTGAAGAACTGAGCCGCATAGCGGCAGATTTCTTGTCTCTTTTCCCTCTTCCCAGCCCCCGCCCTTATCAGTGCAAAGCTCCCAGCATTGGGCACATAGCTCCAGATTTGCCTCTTGTCATTTCAGTCCTAGCAAAGGGCAGGTTTTTAGCCATTTTCATCTTCTGCATGAACACCAGCATGGCTAAAACTACCGTAGAGCAAGATGTTACTGTTTTTGGTAAAAGTGGGGTCAAAGAAAGCGGCCTGTTGAGCATTAATTCAATAGTGGACATAGGAATGTTGGCCAAAAATACCCCTCCCTTAAAGAGTGTACAGCTTAAATTTAGATCTGGGAAGAGAACTGTGGTTAGCAAGAGCTGGATGCAGAAAAATGGATCAAATTAAGATGGATCTGTAGATAAGATGTCTCCTGGCTGGTAGGTAGCTCCACCGTGGTGTAATGGTTCGAGGGTTAGATAGAACTTGGGAGACCAGGGTTCTAATTCCCACTCAGCCAAGAAGCTCACTGGGTGACCATGGGCCCGTCACTGTCTTCTCAGCTGAACCTACCTCACACGGTTGTTGTGAGGATAAAATGAGGAGGGGGTGAACTATATAAGCCACTTTGAGCTCCTTGTTGAAACTGGGGAATGCATGAAATGAAAATAGGAACATTGGAAGTTGCTCTATTCTGAGTCAGACCATTGGTCCATCCAACTCAGTGTTGTCCACACTGGCTGGCAACAGCTCTCCAGCCTTATCTGGAGATGCTGGGGATTGAAATTGGGACCTCTCCCTCCCTTCTATCCCTATACCCCTATACCCCATACAGTTCATGTCAAATTATTGTTTTAATGTATTCTGCATTTATATTTTAAAATATCTCTTCTTTTTAAAAATGAAACTGCTTTGGAACAACTCCGGTGGCATCTTATTATAATTGTGTTAATCTCTGGTCATGTACTGAAATAAATAATTCATTCATTCATAATTGTGGTAATACTAATGAAATGAAATAGGCAACTTTGTTCTCTTCTCTTCTGCACCTTCCTCCCTGGACATCCCACTTTCAGCAGCTCTAATACGAAGGGCCATAGCTCACTGGTAGAGCACTTGCTTTGCATGCAGAAGGCCCCAACATCAGTCCCCAACATCTCTCAAGTAAGGCTGGGAATGTCCCCTGCCTGAAACCCTGGAGAGCCATGGCCAGTCAGCATACTGAGCTTAGATACACCAGTGATCTGATTTGGTATAAGGCAGCTTACGATATATATCTGATTGGTGACTGTGAGAACAGGATGCTGGATTAGATGGGCTGTTTGCCTGATCCAGCAGGACTTTTCTTCAGTAGTGTAGTGGCAGATTTGGAAGTGCACGGTCCCTTCATGATACTTATGCCACGCCCCCGCACAGGCATAGCCCCAAACAGCCACGCTTCTTCACAGATTATACAATAAAATGAGCTTTCAGTCTCTTACTTTGCTTGGAGCACTTTCCCTTAGTGATGCATTGCAACGATCTATGCAGATCTCCATATTGTTGCCTTTCAGCTAGATCTATTTTCTTTGCACGTACATGGGCAAATGTACTAAGATGCTGTAAGGTAAGGAATTTCCTTTGCTAAGTTTCCCTTCTTGTGTGTCATACAAAGACTTGGAGTAATTGCATTTGGACAGAGCTTATGAGTTTTAAGAGGAAACTTAAGCATGGAAATTCCTGAGCCTAACTTCTGGTGTTGGCTGCACCCTCTCCACACTCTTAGGCATATTCATTTGCATTTCACGTTACCAATGCGTAACACATACCTCTATACCTGCCTGCCTGCCTGTCTATCTGTCATCATCATCATCATTATCATTAAAAGCTGAAGCCACACACACACTTTCTCTCCCTACCTTGAATTTATTTTTTCTCTCTTAACCTCCTCCTCGCCTACTACTCCTTGCTTTGGGCTGGAACAGAACCACACATCTTCCCCCTCCCCTGCTTTTTTTGTTGCTGGGTTGAGAAAGAGATGCTTGTAAATGCCTTCCTCCACAATAATAGATGTCCTTATGAGCCAGTCAGCACAAATGGGGAGTGTGTTAGAAGAGTCTTTTTAGTGGCTGACTCATCTCCTTTTACTCTGATTGGCTGGAGACATTGGGACCCTGTTCCCTAAAAAGTAAAGAGTCTTAAGACTCCTGGGATCCTAGACAACTGCACCCTGCTCTTCTTAGGTCCATAAGAGTCATAATATAGAGATCCATTTCAATAGTGGCTGGCCACTTTTCGGAGTGCATATATTCTACAATATTCCATGGATGGTGCTTCATGTATGCAGTTGAGACTGCTGAAGATAAATATGTTTAATTATCTTTTGCAAAAAGAAGGTGTGATGAGAGGTGGAACTGCAGGAATAACAGGGGCACTCTAGAGAAGGAAAAAAGTACAGAAGTAGAAATGTTTTATAGGCATTGTCTACATTTTTCTAAAACCCATGTACAGATGTGCCCGGGGTGTGGGGGCATATGGGGGCCTGTGTCCCTTGCCCCCAAAAATGGGAGGGAAGGGATTTTATTTATGTTGCCTACATTTATTGGACACTGTTCTGTAAAATGTTCAAGGCATGCACCTAAATTTAACACAAAATCTTGCACAATAAGTGTGTGTGTATGTATGTGTATATGGGAATGTGTATTCGATTTTCATATGAAAGCAGCCAGAAAAATAATACGTAATCTTAAAAGCCAAGACAAATTAAGACATGCATGCCCAGTTAAAAAAAAACTAAATAGGAAAGGAATGATTTTTTTAAAAAAGAAAAAAAACTTTTCGTGCATGAATTTGTAGAGTTGTGTCAAAATCAGCTCTAACAAATGTTATATGGGCATTCTGTGTGTGTGTGCGTTTATGTCTTTGTAGTTGCCTTTTGCTATTCCTTCTATTGCAGTGTATTAATGGCAACATTGTCACCTAAACCCACATTTTAAAACAGTGAAACAGTTTTTAAGAGCTACAGATACCCTGTTTTTTAAGAAAAAGGGAAAAAAAGGGAGCAGGTCATAAAAATCATAATACTTAATGAGACTTCTTCATTTGCATCTTTTCCCACTAGAGGCAGCTGTAGGTTAAGGACTAGTCTGAGTAAGCTCTGCCAAAGAGAAACGTCAGGAGTTCTATATGCTGATTTAATTCTCTTGCACTCCTCTGGGAATATCTTGCATTGGTGAGAATTGATTGCTGTAAGCAATATGGCAGCCGTTGTTGTTTGTTTGACCTTCTAAACCAGAACACTGCAAAAATAAATCAGCAACCCATGTACACGGCCTTACATCCATCTTCAGTTTTATTTGCCCTAAAAACAGTATAATATACCTCTTAAGACCCCAGGTGACTCCAGATTGTATGGTAAGAGTTGACACAGAATTGTCAATCCACCCCCCGTTTCCTAAATATGGAAGAACATGTGAGAAGTGGGGATGGAAAGATCTGCCCATTTCAGCTCTCTCAGTTTCTCATTTTTCCAATCTTAAATTTAGTTCTCCACATTTCTGCAGCAAAAAAAAATCCTCATGAAAATTCTCCAGCATTTTAGTGCAAATTTCTCTTAAACACATTTTTGTAGGCAGTTTTGACTAACATACACATTTTCGCAAGCTATTTCTCATCACATAATGCATTTTTGTATGTTATGTTTCACTCGTATATTCATTTTTAGGCACATTTCCCCCTGATACATGCATTTTTGTGAATTTCGTGTTTTGTGCAAAAATTTTAAAAGAAGGATAGCTGTGTTTTGGCTCTCATATTGTTTCAGAAAGTGTGAATTTGATCAATTCAATTTTTATGCAAACTGAATTGAATTTCTTGTCCATTCCTAGTGGGAAATAATCAACGTTTGTTTATTAAGTTTATGCCCCACCCTTTCTCCCTAAAGGGTTCCCAGGGCGGCTGACAACATAAGAGTTGTTGAAAGCAAATCCTATATAGAAAAATTTTAAATGACACTTTAAAAAAACAACAGGGCCTAAATGTACCTATCCCCTACCAAAGGCCTCAACAAATAAAAATTCCTTCAAATTCCACCTGAACCAAGGCCAAGGAAGGGGACTGATTGGTCTGTCCCAGAAGGCAGTTCCTGAGATGGGAAGCCGCTATGGAGAAAATATTCTTTTGCGCCTTCTTTGCCATCCATTGCACTGGCAGTACATGAAGCTGTCTCTCCCCCTAATCATAAACTCTGTGTCAGACATATGACGGAAAGCGCTTCTTCAGATCTTTGAACCTCCAAAAGCCCTGTAGGAGGTGGAAGCAGTTTCCATTGAAACTGCTGTTAAAATAGGAGAAAAAATATCTTCCAGTACAAGGTGCGCCCTCACCACACATCTGCTGTTGGGAAATGGGAACACATGTTGCTCCAGCAAAAGAGGTATCAGGAGCTCACTTTAAGCACCCGATTGTTCCTTGAGGCCGTAGCAGTAACTGCTCCACACCTGCATCAGGTTTGTGTGTACATGGCATCAAGGGCCCAAAATGGGACCATGGTGGGCCAAGTTTGGCCCTCAGGCTGGAGTTTCCCCACCCGCTGGGCTATGACTTTTATGGCTACGGCCTTTTCAGTGGTGCCCCCCTCAAGCTATGGAAAGTTCTCCCTAGGGTGACACTCCTCGTGCGTTCTTTGTCCGTCTTTAGGCACCAGGCAAAGGGCTTCTTACTGTTCACTCAGGCCTTTGGCCCTTGATGTGTGCTGTCCTAGTTATTCCTTTTGTTATTTGATGGGATTTAAGTTTTATTGATTATTGTGTGTGACTTTTAATATATTGATGAGTTTAGGTTTTATTAGTTCTTATGTATAATTCTTGTTTTAAGTTTGTGTATGTTTTTAAAACTGTTGTGTGTCGCCTAGAGACCGCTTGGTATTAGGCAACTAACAAATGAAATTAATCATCATCGTCATCATCATTCCAAATTATACCAAACTTTCAAGTACATGTAATGGTGTTTGTTTACATTTTCTCTCTCCTCCCCCCTCCACCCCTTGCCCCTTATCTGTCCCTTCCTTCCTGTGGTCGCAGCTTCCCCACTGTATGCTTTAGATTGATGTTCCTTGGCTGTCTGTGCTGCTTGTGTCGCTCCCTTAGGTGCCATGTTTATGGATGGTGGAGTGCATATATGAGATGTGTGTTTTTAAACAATGAAATGGCAGTTCTGCTGCTTTCTGGCCACAAAACGCTGGCTAAAAGGTAAAAGGATGACTTTGGATGAGTAGTTACTAGTTCACCTGGATAGTGTTTCTTCCATGGATGTCTGTGAGCCGGGGTGAGATGGGGAGTCACCCTACCAGGATGAATCCTAATCCCCAGATTCCCAGCTTTTATTTTTATTAAAGTAAGTTTCTAGCTCTTATAGAAGCTGAGATACGAGGCAAAATGTACAGGCACTATTCTTACCAGTCGTTTTGGTGAGAAACTAGCCTGCTTCCTCCTTCCACTGTTTTACGTTCTCCACCCCACCCCTGGAAAAATTCTTGTGGCTGCCCATGGTGCCTTCCAAGCCTGACAACTGCAATGATGGCTTGTCAGAGGGAGAGTTTGACAAGTAAGTCAGTAGCCACAGGTGGTTTGGCTGAAGCTCCGCTACGACTGTGAAAGGACAATAGGGCTGCTCTCCGTTGTTGACATAAGGCAGATGTGTGGAACCTTCAGCCATCCAGATGTTGCAGAACTACAGCTCCCATCATCTGGCCACTGGCCATGCTTGCAGGGGCTGATGAGAGGTGTAGTTCACCAACATCTGGAGGGTCAAAGGTTCACTACCCGTGGTGTATGGTGAAAAGTGTGGCCCCTGGGTCTGTTGAGAGACTGTGCCCTTGTACGTAATTTGGTTTCAGGACTGGGGAGTGGTTACAACACTCTGCTACTCCCTTCCAACCTCGACTGTTTCCTTCTGACTTAGTGAGAGCATCCACCATCAGGACAGTCCTTTACAGTGGCCAAATGGTTTTTATCACCACTCGTCAGGAAGGATTGCTTGGGGATGATAACTGAGCTGGAGGATGTGGCTTTACCTTTCATCAAGAAGAAACCAAAAAGCATGATGGCCTGTAAAAGTCACAGAGTGATATCCAACTTCATTTTGTTCATTTCCATATTCAGAGCTTGCAAAAGTTATTTTTTTGAACTGCAACTCCCATCAGCCCAATCCAGTGGCCATGCTGGCTGAAGCTGATGGAAGTTGTAGTTTTAAAAAAGCAACGTTTCCAAGCTCTGTCCATATTTTTAAACATGTGTTGAAGTCCTGCCGAAACCTGACTTTTTTGGGGGGGGGGTGGTGGTGGATTTTGTTTCTTTCTTTGACCATTAAGCTTCTGTTTGATTAGTAGTGATATGAGATGAATTAAAGTTGCTCTTGATTTGTGAGGCAATAGTCCCCTTCATAGGGCTATAAATCCATGGAGGATGGAGTTTACCACCCTCAAGTATTGAATGGAGCCTCCATGCTCAGAGGCTGCATATATCTGGATACCATCTGCTGGGTGCAACAACAGGATAGAGGGACGTTGACTCTGTAGACCACATCCACACCATACATTTCAAGCACTCTGATGCCTCGTTAAACAGTCATGGTTTCCCTCAGAGAATCCTGGGAACTGTAGTTTCTTACAGGTGCTGAGAGTTGTTAGGAGACCCCTGTTCCCCTCATAGAGCTACAATTCCCAGTCTGTCCCTCTTCCCAGGGAACTCTGGGAATTGTAGCTCTGTGAGGGGAATAGGGGTCTCCCATACCGTCTCTCAGCACCCTTAACAGACTGCCATTCCCAGGGTTCTTTGGGGGAAGCCCTGCCTGTTTCAAGGGTAATAAGAGTGCTTTAAATGTACGGTGCGGATGGGCTTGCGGGGTTCCCAGAGGCAACTGTTGGAAACCAGAATGCTGGACTAGATGGATATTCCTTTTTCTTTTGCCTGATCCAGCTGGGTAATTACCATCTTCTGAAATGCAGATGTGTGCCGATGCCAGATGGATTGCTGTGGTTTCCCCCTCTTCCCCTAATGAGCTCCTTTCTATATACAGTGTAAAAAGTCTGCCCCCATCTGCCCTCTTCACAAACCATTGCTCCGAACATGAGCCTGTTTTTAATCAACCCCTACCCCTAACACCCCTCTTCCCCTTCGCCCCGCCTGCAAATTCCCTGAAGATATGATAATGAAGCAGGTGCCATGTATATTGTTAGCTTTCCACAGGCCGTGAGAAACAGCAGTCGGTTCAGAAGAAGAGTCGGAGCAGCACATGAGGTTGGAGGGCTATTCTTTTTAACCTGTTGGCATTCCTGTCAATCATTGCCGCACAGGGTGGAATCAGGGAGGGAAGGTTAAGCCGTGCTCTGGGCAGGGGTGGGGGGGGGGAATCGGGCGGATTCAGTCTTATCTGCAAGTAAAAAAGCTGAAAGAAAAACGGAGGGAAAGCAAGATATTTGTGTGTGTACGTGTGGCCTTCCTCTCTGAATTAGCCTGTTGTGACAGCAGGCTCCCATATTTGGCCCCTGAAAAGGCAAAATGCCAGCCTACAAGCCGGGGGAAGGGCCGGCTCCGGGTGCAGACTGTCTGCTGACTCGGGCTTGACCTCCTCTATTGGGAGGTGCCCTCCACGGCAGTCTCTGTGGGCTCATTGAAATGCTGAGCACAGCTGAGGCGTCCGCAGCTGTCCGCTGGAGGCAAAGTCTGAACGTGCATCCAAAGGGTGAATGGGCCCGAGAGGGGGGAGGGAAAAAATTATACGATTGTCACTTTGTGTGTGTATATGTGCCCGGCCCCTATGAATAGGTAAGCCAGAACTCTTCATCTTTTCAGCAGCATATTTGGAGCAACATTAGCATATTTTGCTCTCTCTAAGCCCCCTCCTCCATTTCCAGCTGCCTGAACAAAACAGTCCTGTAAAGTTAACTGGCCTCAGTTGAGATTTCCCCTTCTCTTTCCAGAGACCCCTGTAATGTCTAGGAAATGCATGCATGCCCCTCAGTTCTCAAGGAATGCAAAACAGAAATAGAAATATGACAAAATGTAGGAATTCTTGCTTAGGGTTTTGCTTTTTTTTTTCCCCCCCCAGACGTGGGTGAAGAAACCCCAGTTGGAAACCAGGGAGCCCCCAGTTCAAATCCTGCCTCTGCTTTGAATGAAGGGCCGAGCTTGACATGATGGAGACGGGCCGTGTTTGTTCATGTGAAGGTGGAGGAGAGGGTCAAGTTGTGGAAGGGCTTGTGGAGCATCTGCCTTGCATGCAGAAGGTTTTGGGTTCATTCCCCAACATCTCCAGGTAGGGCTGGGAATGTCCCTAGTCCGAAACCCTGGAAAGCTCACTGCCAGTCATGGGGATGGTATCGCGCTCGATGGACCTATAATCTGACTCTGTATAAGGCAGCTTCCTAAGTTCAGATATATGTTCATAGGCCTGATCGTTTTTATTTATTTATTGGAAATATTTCTATGCCAACTTTGTTTGGGGGGGGGGGAGAGAAAACTTTCCCAAGGTGGCATGCAATTAAAAACAGCCCAATACAGCTACGACAATGAAATTGCTAAAAGCCAGTACACACAATAAATGAAAGAACCACCAGTAAAAGAAAAGAAAAAAGAAAGGCAAAACCAAGCGAGGCTCCAGGGAATATAGAAAACTGCCTTATACTGAGTCAGACCATTGGTCCACCCAACTCAGTATTGTCTACACTGACTGGCAGCGGCTTTCCAGGGTGTCACGCAGAGGGTTTTCCCAGGCCTACCCAGAGATGCATCATGAAGCACCATCTGAGCATTCGGGAAAGAAATGTGGCCAACTGCTGTTGACACGCATCTCTGTTATGACTGTTAAGTTCATACATGCGCATCCGGAACATGCTTTATACCAAGCCAGATCATTGGTGCATTTAGCTCAGGATTGTCTCTACTGACTGGCAGTGGCTCTCCAGGCTTTCAAGCAGGGAGTCCCTCCCAGCCTTACATGGGAGGTGCCGGGGATTGAACCAGGGACCTTCTTTGTATACGGAGCAGATGCTTTGGCCCTTCCAGTGTTCCAAGACTTTCCTAAATGCCCGAAGCGATGGGGCCTGTTGGATCACAACTAATAAAACATTCCAAAGACCACTTATTTTTTAAAAGTATGCATGGATAAGACAGGGTCCAGCTTTTCCCTTTCTCTGCCATGCTTTCCCATGATCAGCTCCCCTTATCCACATGAGCCTTTTTCATATTAAGACCAGTGGGGAACCTCAGACCCAGGGCCAAATGCGGCCCTTTATCTGGCCCTCAGGACTCTTTTCCTAGGCCACACCCCTTACCCAGCCACACCTCCTGCTTGCCTTGCTTCACACCTTCCTTTGGTGTTTTTATCTGGCTGGAATTCGTCCATAAACCCTGTTAATGGCTCTTGCTTCTCTGGACGGAGGATAGAGAGGAGTGTGTGAGTGTGTGTAGATCCTAGCAGATTGTACAAAGGTAAAATCTGGTGTGAATGCTCTAGGTTGAGTTCATTGAAATGAACTAGCTCTAGTCATTGGCTCAACAGCTGAGGTGCTATGGAATGTTTATGAACATTCCAATCTCAGATATTTACATACTGTAACTATCAGCACACAGATTCTAGCTAGGAAAGGAAATCAAGAAAGGAGGAGGCAGTATGTTCATAACCAACAGGGCTGGCGCCAAAGGGTCATTTGGCTCATTAGGGTGGGGGAGTAGTGCTCCACTTCTGTGTTCTGCAGCAGGGTCCCTGCCGTGGATCGTAGGGAGGGAGCTGCCTGGTAGCTTGCTTGCTCGCTCGCTCGCCCTCCCAGCACCCGCTCGCTTGCCCTCCCCCATCTGCTTGCCCTCCCCCTGCCCGTTCACTTGCTTGCCATCCCCCTGCCCATTCACTCGCTCGCCCTCCCACCCTCTTGCCAGCCCCCCCACTTGCCCCCCTACTTGCTCGCTTGCCCTCCCCCGCTCACCCACCCACTCGCTCCCCCCCGCCCGTTTGGTAGGTAGGTAGGTAGGTGGGGCATGCGTGCGGGTGCCAGGGCCCAGGGCAGGCTGGTGCCCAAGGGCCCCAGCATGCCTGGCGCCAGCCCTGATAACCAAAGACAACTATTAGACTGAGAATCGTTAACAGGTATCTCTGTGAGTGAGGATGTATTTTGTGGATAGGATACGTGAGTAATATGAGTAGAGAGCAGACACAGAAGAGGTATTGCAAAGAGCAGTTTTGCTTCTGTACTTAGTATTTACATAGCAGTTTTCATAAGTGCTGAAAGCACTTCACAGGTATGCTTAAAGTAATCCTTAAAAGCAGCCCTGTAAGATAGGTCATTATTTGTTGTCTCTGTATCACAGAGGAAAGATGGGACAGGCAGGGGTGCTTGCCTAAGGCCATTTGGTGACCCCCTTAGATGAACTAGGGTCTTTCCTGGGGCGTGCTTGGTAAAACCAATGCATTTGCAAATAATAGTATAATGGTGGTTCTACTTATTGCTCTAGATTTCTGCAGAATCATAATTTTTAAAAATCCTATATACAAGATAATGGTAAAATTATTGTTAAGTGACTCACTCAGATGTACTTTGCTGTGAATTGGAGGGTGCGGCTTTGGCTTTGAAACTAGCTTGATGCAGCAACAAGCTTTGCAGCAGTTGGTAAATAAAGATGGATTTCCTTTTGTTCTGCTGGTGCTTTACTGTTCATTATTCTCCACTTACTTCCCAGGGAGTGGCAGCTGTTTCTGATGTTCAGCACTCCATCAGTTGTAGACAGCTCCCCAATTTAGTTAATACACTGTGGTGGAAAGTTGGGTGGAAGAGAACGTAACACGACCATGCGTTTTATTGTCCTATTCTCGGCAGAATTAACTTTTCATGAAACAGAAAGTTTCCTGTTCTGAAATATTTAGGTGTATATGTATACACTTTTTTTTGGTAGCACATCTTATTAGGATAGCTTTTTTATTATTTTTGGCATAGCAAGACTAGCAGTAATTACGAATTTAGAATGTTCATGTGCTCTGCATATGAAGTAGGCGCAAGAGTGGAGACTAAATCTTTTTGTTTGTTTGCACACGTATGTCTTCGTGGAAACACCACCGTGAAAATTGCTTCAGGGCAACTGCTGCAGTTGATGGAGGTTTTAAATCTTCTGTTTACAAGCAGGCAGGTTGGAAGGGGAGTAGATTTCAAACAAGCATTTTATAACCTAAAAATTGTGATCCATCTCTCATTCTTGGTTTCACCCCCTCCCTTTTCTTTGCACGGTTAGTAGTTTCATTCTGAAAATGAACCAAGAAGTTACAAATCCATGAATCATTAAAGGAAACTATATGTTTTTCTTAATAAACCTTTTTATAGCTGGTTGTTAATAGTATTATTGTCTTGTTTTACATGTATCATCTATAATAGCTGTTTTATTGCCTCTTCCTTCCTTCCTTCCTTCCTTCCTTCCTTCCTTCCTTCCTTCCTTCAAATCCATCCTAAACACCCACCTTTTTCCATGTGGTCTTTGGCTTATCTTCTTGGTCCTCGTTGCAAGCTGTAACCACAATAAATAGATGAAGATGTCAACCTGGTGTGTGGCAGCTGTGAAAAGGGGAAATTCCATGCTAGGGATCGTTAGAAAGGTTTTGAAAATAAAGCTACCAATATCATAATGCTGTTATACAAATCTGTGGTGTGACCTCATTCGGAATATTGTGTACAGTTCTGCTCGCCTCATCTCAAAAAGGATATTGTATAGCTAGAAAAGGTTAAAAAAAAGGGGGCAACCAAGATGACCAAGGGGATGGAGCAACCTCCCAATGAGGAAAGGTTGTAGCATTTGAAGCTTTTTAGTTTAGAGAAAAGGCGGGTCAGAGGTAAACTGATAGAAGTTTATAAAATTATGCATGGCATTGAGTGAGTGGATAGAGAGAAGTTTTTCTCCCTTTCTCATATCACTAGAACTTGTGGACATTCAAAGAAGCTGAATATTGGAAGATTCAGCACAGATAAAAGAAAGGACTTCTTCATGCAGCGCATAGCTAACCCGTGGAACTCCCAGAAGAGGCACTGATGACCACCAACTTGGAGGGCTTTGAAAGAGGATTAGACAGATTCATGGAGGATAATGGTATCAAAGGCTACTAGCCACGATGGCTGTGCTTCTGAATACCAGTTGCTGGAAGTTGCAGGAGGTGAGGGTGCTCTTGTGCACAGGTCCTGCCATTTCCAGATAAGGCTGGGGAGGACTTCTGAATGAAACTCTGTACAGCTGCTGCCAGTCACTGAGGACAGCACTGAAGTCAATAGACCAATGGTCTGACTTGTTATATTCCTGTATTCCTGTGTGGTTGTCACATTCATTGCAGAAGTGAGAATTTGGTGCCTCTTATAATTGCATCAATGCTCAGAGCTCTTCAATACTTTATGCACTTACCATGGAAAATTTTGGTGTTCCTGTAGCAAAATACAATTGCCACACAAAGTGTGAATACAGGCAAGTGTCCTTACATGGCCACGTACTGTTTAGGGAGCCCTGTTGCAGTTCCCGCATTCACCTTTGCTGTCTCATTTGCACTTCTGTGTGTTTGGCTTGGGGAGACGTCGGTGCGCTAGCACCAAACGTAAGTGCTTTTTCGGGGTTGTGAAAACGTTATCTTTTAGAATTGGGCATGCATGGGGTGATGAAGCTGTATTACCTGAGTCCTCAGGTCTTACATTCAGGCTTCCCAAAGGCATCTGGCTGGCCCCTCTGAGAACATGGTGCTGGGACCAGACAGGCCATTGGCCTGATCCAGCAGGGAAACAACAGGGGTGGATGGCATCCAAAAGCAGCAAGAGGAAGGAGGGGGGGACCCCCAAGATGCCGAAAGAAGGAATTTTTGAGTGGGAAATCCAAATAGATTTATTAAAAAGAAAGAAGCCCTTTGGATTTCCCACTCAAGAATTCCTTTTTTCAGCATCTTGGGGTCCCCCCTCCTCCTTCCTCTTGCTGATCCAGCAGGGGCCTTCTTATACGAGACCAGACTTCTTTATCCATCCAGCCCACTACTGTTTACTCCAGGGATGGGGTGTTGCTGGACCAGAACTTCTGTCGTCTGTGGCGGTTGGCTATGCTGGCTGTGACTTTTTTTTTTTTTTTCAATAATTTTTATTCAGATTTTCATAAAACATACAAGACGAAATCATAAAACATTCAAAGACAAAAAACAAAATCAAAAATAGTTAAACAAAAAGAAAAAAAGAAAAAAAAAACAAAAATAAAAAATAAAGAGTAAAATATTGACTTCCCATTTGTCAAAGATCAAATCAGTTATAAGTCTATAATATATAACAATCCTGTCTCTTAAGTCATATTATAAAATCACTTTCCTCCAGTAGTTATCTTACTTAATCATCAAATCTCATAAACATTACTTTATTCTTTCCACAAAAAGTCAAAGAGAGGTTTCAATTCTTTAAGAAATATATCTATCAATTTTTTTTTCCAGATAAGCATATCGATTAATCCATCTCATTACTAATTATGATAATCTTATTGTCATAACCATAGTCAAAATAAACATTTCAATTAATCCATCACATCAGAATCTGTTAGGTTCAGTAATTTCAGTAGCCATTGTTCTATTATCCCTATTAGTTCCATTATCCATCTTCCATCTTCAGTAGTCTTGTTAAGTCCAGTAATTTCAGTATCCAATCTTCCATTATCAGTATTCCATAATAATCTTGCTGTCAAAGCCATAGTCATATAGTAAGAGTCTGATGGGAATTACCTCTATCCCAAATATTTTCTTGCCATCCATTCTGAATAGGTTGCTGAAATACTGCTGTAAAATCATATCTCTGTTCTTTTTTTCAAAATACACTGGGTCATCTCTTGAAAGTTTTTCCATTGTCACATGGCTGCAGTTAATTCCATAGATTTTCTCTATATTGGGCTCCATCACATCAATCCAGTCCAGAAGATTATCCATGCCGTTGATAACTTTATCTCTAGAATCTTCATTAATTTCTTCAGAGATAACATTGAGTTCCAAACAATAGATTTTATTTCTAAAGTCCATAGACTCCAAATCTTGTTCCTGTTCCACGTTTGTTCCAATCTCCGGGATCTCCTCTCTCACAGGGACCCCTGTTCCAGTCTCCAGGGTCTCCTCTCTCACAGGGACCCCTGTTCCAGTCTCCAGGGTCTCCTCTCTCACAAGGACCCCTATGTCTTTAATCTCCTGTGTCTCCAAACAATAGATTTTGTTTCTAAAGTCCATAGACTCCAAATCTTTTTCCTGTTCCACGTTTGTTCCAATCTCCGGGGTCTCCTCTCTCACAGGGACCCCTTCCAGGGTCACCTCTCTCACAGGGACCCCTATATCTTTAATCTCCTGCTTCATTTTACTCAATTCAATTTTCAGCTCCTTACAACCCTGTCGCAGGTTTTGTTTCGTTATCTCAATCTCATCCATTATTTTCTGAAACATAGTTATTTCCAAATTCTCAGCCACTTTCTTAATTGCCATTTTAAAAGAAAAATATAGGAAAACCACTTCTTATTTCAGCAACAATTGGGTTAATACTCCAAACTTGGTGACATCACAGTATAAACAGAGCAGACAGCCTTATCTCTCCATGCTTAAGTAAACAAAATGCAGTTCCCAGGATCGAAACAATTAATGGCGGTCGTCAGGAAACAGATTCGTCAAAATAAAATAGACCAAAAAGAGAGTAGTCTCAGACAATATAATATTCTTCAAAATAAAAATCTGGAATAGAAATCCCTCTTCTGTGTATATCTTTAGAATGCAAATCCAGGACAGCTTTTTGCAACAAAAACAGAGATAAGCTATTAATTAGTGAGTAGCAGAGAGAAGTTATGGCTCCCCAGTGAGATGTCAAAAACCGATCAATCTGGCAAATCTCTTTTAAACAGCAACAATTTAAGTCAAGTAAAAGAAAAATATAGAAAGAAGGGTGCTTGCCTGTTAGTGCGTTCTCTCTTAGAAGATAAGATGAACGTTCGCTTTATCAGATAGAGCTTGTTGTTGAAAATCCGTCCCACCTTCGTCGGCTGGACCTCGTCCCATAAATTAATGAGATCTGGTCGTCCCAACAAAAATAGGCTTTGAGGTTAATCTCTTCGTTTCTCCCTACCCGGGAGAAGTTTAATCAGTCAAAAAAAAAAAAAATCTGACTGATATATCTGAATAAGCTTCTTTTGAGGCAGGAGCCCGTCTCAAAAGCAGGCACAGGCTAAGTCACCCTTCCCGGAAGTCACTATGCTGGCTGTGACTGATGGGAGTTGGAGTCAAACAACATCTGGAAGGCCACAGTTTTCCCCATCCCTTGTCTACTTCATCTGATAGGAGCTCTCCAGGATCTTAGACAGAGGTCTTCTACTTCACTTGCAATGTGATCTTTTTATTTCTGGAAATGCCAAGGATTTAGCCTGGGATCATCTACATGCAAAGTGTGTGTTCTGTCATTGAGCTGTGTTAACCTGTTGTATTATCTCTGAGCACCCATGGGTACAACCGACATCCATTTTTAAAAAAAATGAGATAGTCGAATGGAAGAATTGGTAATGAAGATTAGAGAATGAGAATTACACCAGTGGTTTCCAAACATTTTCCCCCACAGACCACTTGAAAATTGCCTGCAGTCTTTGTGGACCACTTAATGATTTTTCTGCTTTTTTAAAAACCATTTTAACACACTGTGCTCGATGCTGCATGTTTCTAATTGTATTTTTATTGCTTCTTTTATTTTTTACATTGTACTGAATTCAAATTGCAATACCATAAAATATATATAAAAAATATAAGAATGAGAAGCAATAAAAGTACAGTTGAAAATCAATACGAGCATTTAACGCAGACATGTTACAGACCGCCTGTGTGAAGATCGAGGGTGGCAGCTTGGGAACCCCTGAATTAGACGAAGGAATAGGAAATGTCCTGACAAGGAAACCAAGTTCTATGAGGAAAAAGGTGGATATGTTTAGCCAGGAGGAGAGAACGTAGTAGGAAGACATGATAGGGGATCTCTTGACGTCTGAAAGGCTGCCATGCAGAAGATGAAGCAGACTTGTTTTCTGTCACTTCAGCCGGCAGGTGTGGAAACAGCAAGGAAGCAGATTTTGGCTAAGCATTTGCATCCTAATAGCAAGTGCTGCTATTAGGAACAGACTACCTCGGGATTTGGGAAGGATGCTGAGACTTGTTAGGAAACCCCCATTGCATTCCTCTCACAGAACTACAAATTAAGCCAATTAGATCTAGACCACATGCACACCTTACATTTATTCCACTATTGTTCCACTTTCAACAGTCATGGCTTCCCCCAGAGAATCCTGGGAAGTGTAGCTTGTGAGGGGTGCTGAGAGTTGTAAGGAGACCCCCTGACAGAGCTACAATTCCCAGAGTTCTCTGGGAAGAGGGATTGATTGTTCAACCCCTCTGGGAATTGTAACTCTGAGGGGAACAGAGGTCTCCTAACAGCTCTCAGCACCTTTCACAAATTGCCGTTCCCAGGATCCTTTGGAGGAAGCCATGACTGTTTAAAGTGGAATAAATGTAGAGTGTGAATGTAGCCTTGTTTTCAGTGTACAAAACAATGCAAAAGTGGATTTCCTAATAGTTAAATTTAAAACCTGGTTTTTCTTCTGAATCTGATGGCTGCTAGGAGGAGTTTCCCACTTCCTTTTCCCTCTGCTAATGCTCACAACCATAAGAGGAACTCATGAGCATGTTTGCTTTCATCTTTGCTCAGTGGTAAAAAGTGTGGTAAAACTGGCCCTGCTCCTGGTACTTCACACACAGCTAACACTGGCAACATCTTTGCATGGGTTTGATCACTGGAAACTGCTCCAGTTTTTTGGGGTTTTTTTTTAATGATGGGACAGTGTTGCCTTTTTTGTAAATTGGGTGGCCAGTTTACAACTCGTCATAGCCAGTGTAATCCAATGCATTCTGTGTACCCCCATAGGTTTTTATTTGACACAACAGCCATGTAAGCTTCTAGCAGTCATGAATTCGTGGAAATAATAAATAATAAATAATAAATTTAATTTATGTGTCGCCTATCTGGCCAGTGGCCACTCTAGGCGACGTACATACAATAAATATAGCAAAATACAATACAAAAATACACTGTAATAGTATAAATTATAAAACAAACAATACATTAGGAGGCATGTAAACAAAAAATATTAAGCCTCCCCAGAAATCCCAAAAGCCTGTTGAAAGAGCCAGGTCTTTATGGCCTTGCGGAACATATTCAGGGAAGAGATGTGCCGAAGATCTTGTGGGAGGGAGTTCCAGAGGGTGGGGGCCACTGAAAAGGCCCTCTCTCTAGTACCTGCCAATCTAGCTGCTTTGGTTGGCGGGACTGAGAGAAGGCCTGTAAAGGACGCCTGTAAAATATACGCTCAAGGCCTTCCTTATTGTGAATTCTTTCATGTCACCCCATTCCATTTGCCTCCCTTTTCTTACATCTGATACAGCACAGTGGGGAGGAGAGCCTGGCTGGGAGTGCAGAGTCTGAGTTCAAATCCCCGTTCGTGTCTCCTGGGTGTCAAGGGCCAGCTAAAGATCACCCCCACAGTGAGTGGCTCAGGGGTTACATGCCCTGCCACCTGTGCAGCCGTGGGCAAGCTGCATAGTCCTAAGGAGCCCAGTTGCCCCTCAGCTGGCAGTTGCGGACAAGGAAGGGGCTAGCTTGTGCAGCTGTGGCAAGCTGAGCAGGCCCTAGCCAGCTGGGGAGGACTAGCCTCAGAGGGAGGCAATGGTAAACCCCCTCTGAATACCGCTTACCATGAAAACTCTATTCATAGGGTAGCCATAAGTCGGGATCAACTTGAAGGCAGTCCATTTTCCATTTCCTTACATCCCTGCCTCTGTATATTTTTCCGTTCTGCACCCCAAGAACTGGAACAGCTGCCAGTCCTCCCTCCCCGCTGAAAACCCACAGATTCTTCCAGTCCTTGTTCCCCACTGCCTGGCCCATCCTCTGCTGTTGGCAGCTGGTTCATCTAAACCGCCTGCTCTGTAAGGCGTATTCTGTGGTTTAAGCAGAGGCTGAAGTAGGGTCAGGACTTGGGCATAGGGCCATCCCATCTTGTCACCTGAGCAGCATTGAAAGAGAAGCTTGTTCTCTTGCCGAATCATCCAAACGACATTTCCTGATTTTCAGCGAGCAGATTGGAAGTTGAGAAAGATGATGGGAAAACTCTCTTGGGCTTCAAAGATGATGCAAGTCAGTGCAATGTCAAATTAAGGGTTGGTGTGGCATGGCCAAGCAGGATGATGGCAGGATTAATTCTTTATCCTGCCTGTGTATGTTCCTCAGAGAGAGAGAGATGCATGCACACAAATAATCTACCGCTTCTGAGTAGAAGGAAGCACTGGGCTTTGCAAGGTTGACTAAACTGGTCATTGTCTGTTAGTGCATGGGACAGGTGCTTCTGATTTGGCTGTCCTTGCTTTGTATAGAATGCTGATATTATAAGCGTTGGTTGAAGGTGCTGTCTGGAGTGGGTGTTGCCAAAAAAAAAGCTCTCTCCCCACCCCGCCCCTTTATTGTGGGAGGTCAGTGTGGTTCAGGTGCAATTTGATGTCCCTGCCGCTGCGCCCACACTGTGCCGATCACCTCACTCACTCCCCCTCCCAGTAAATGGCGGTGATGGGAAGCCAGGCATACAACACTTCTTGCCCTACCCTGCCCTTCTGACCACTGCTGATTATAACAGGTGTCCATATAGCCCAGAATTACCTACTCTGACTGGCAGCAGCTCTCAAAAATCTCAGGGAGGTCTTTCCTGCCATCTGATCTATTATAATTAGAGATGCCAGGGGCTGAACCTGGGACTTTTGGCATGCAACATGTGTACTGAGCTATGGTCCCCCATAATTTTGGAGAAGAGTTGTAGCTCAGTGGTAGAGCATCTGCCTTGCATGCAGAAGGCCTCAGGTTCAGTCTCTGGCATCTCTAGGTAGGGCTAGGAACATGCCCTGTCCGGAGAGAGCCACTGGCATTCAGTGTGGACAGTACCGAGTTAGATCAGTCAGTGTTCTGACTCGGTATAAGGCAGCTTCCTGGGTTTCCATCTTGATTAGATTTTGCACCTCTGAGAAATGCATGACTTTTGATTTGATTTGAAACTTGTATGATGCTTTCCCACAAACCGCTTGTGCTCCAAAGTGGTACGCAAAAGATACCACCGTCATCCAGCAAGCTGGCTGGGGCTGATGGGAGTTGTAGTCCAAAACATCTGGACGGCACCAGGTTTTGGAAGGCTGGTTTAGTACATTCAGAGGAACATAGGAAGCTGGCTTGTACTGAGTTACTGAGATGATTGATTCATCTTGCTCAGTATTGTCTACACTGACGGGCAGCTGCTCTCCAGAGATCCAGGCAGACGTGTCTCCCAGCCCTACCTGGAGATGCCAGGGATTGAACTCAGAGCTTTCTGCATGAAGCAACAGATTAGATTTTGTGATTAGATTTTGTTCTAACAAGAGTCCTTTCAAAGTCATAGATCACTTACGATCTCTTCGAGAGAGACAGAAGTTTGCAGCCTGTGCCTATCTTGGGCTGCAATCCTAAACTCTCTTCCTAAGAAGTAAGCCCTACTGAACACAGTGAGTAAACATGTGTAGAACTGTGGCACCCTAAAGGCAAATAATTTATTATGGTATAAGCTATTGTGGCTTATGCCCTTAATGCATTGGTTTGTTTTTAAGGTGACACCAGACTCTTTGTGGTTTTTTGCTGCAACAGCTCTGGAAAATGTGTAGGGTTGCATTGCTGGAACTGCAAAAAGGTATGTGCCAATTGCAGCACCTGCCCCCAGCAAGCACCATCTCTCTATCTTCACTCTTTCCTACATCGTCTGAATTTGCCATCTGCCCGTCCCACCTTTCTGTTTGTTTCCTTCCAACATGTCCTTTTCCTGCCCAGCGAAAGCTGGCATAGTTCAGTGTTGTTGTTTGGAGGGGAGGTGTGCTAAATTCAAAACAACAACACCAAGATACAGCCCACCCTCCAAAAGACGAGATGCAATAAATAATTATTTTGCTTCCCTGGACACCAAGCCTGAGATTCTCTGCCTCTAGTATTTTTTTTACCTGCAATGAGGAACTTGCTAATTAAAAGAAAAATAAATAGAATCGAACGTGGCATATCTTATCTTTGCAGGGATGCCTGTTTTTCGGTGCTCTGTTATTTCTAAAGACATGGGAAGAGAAACGCTTGCTCTGCTTTTTTTTTAAAAAAAGAAAAAAAATCCACAGGCTATACTAATGTTGTGATACTCGAATGTGCCTAGGGATGCCAGCTGGTTCTGTGTGTTGCGCAGGGAAAGGAGGGTCAGCACCGAAGAGGAGAAAAACAGCCTTGCGGCAGGTGGGAAAATTGGTGGCAGGCTGCTCCACAGAGGGAGGGGAGGTCTGTGGGAAGGGGGAAATGGAGGAAGACCATCTGGAGGGGAGGGTGCAGGGCAGGGTCCATGTTCTCAGGGGAGACATTTCTTGGAAGATGGTAGAACAGCTGGAGTGGAGGGAGGGAAGCAGGGGAGAAAGGAGCAGAAATGTTTCAGAAGTTCTGTCCGTTAAATACAAGGAGCATCATTTTCGAACTTATGTGTGTGGAGGGGTACCTTTAATGCCATTCCAAACAATAAATGGAAGGTACATTGGTCCCACTCTTTTCTCTCTTTTTCTTGTTTATGACGCATTCATTTTAATTTTTTTTTAAAGTAGGATAGAAATTGCACATGGAATTCAGGAGTGGCACATAGGATTTCTCACCTGTGGAGCACAGTAGTTCATTTCTGCCCCAAAGGCCTGACTGGGCCATGTTGTGGGATTGGATTTTTTTTCCTTGATAAATATGCATCCTAGTTAGATTTATGTTGTGTGTTCTGTGCTCCTTCCCTTTTGCTTTTTTCTTCTTTCCAGAGCATAAGGAGATGGATTCTTGGGAAATGCACAACTCTCTCCAAGAGTCACTCTTTCTTTTCACCTTCAAAAAGCACCCAAAGAGACCTTCTTTCTTTCCAGGTGTTCCCTCTGAAAGGACCCACTTTTCCCAAAGCAACAACAGTAGTAGTTCCTTGCCCAGAGCTTTCAGAAGAGAAATTGAAAGGACTTTTGGGTGGGGAAGTAAACTTGGGGGACTTTCCAATGGCTCAGAAGAGTCCCTGATAAATTATTATTCCAGGAAAAGCAAAGCTGGTATCAGTTGGTTTTGTTTTATGTGCAAATGAAATACTTGCCCACTGATCAATACATGATTGCTGCTCAATTATACTTGTGCGGCTACTGTCAGGAAATATGACATAAGAGATGAAATGATGGTTGACCTGGCATTGCATATGTTTAATGGAGCAAACTGCTTAGTAGACAAGCTCCATGTAGAGCAAATTGGAGGACAATATATTTTGGCTAAAGGGCTGCCTAACAGAAAGCTGCCTTAAATGACTGCTGATCTTGAACTGGTGCTTTTTAAAAAAAGAGAGAAGTTTTATGCAAGGGGAACAGAAACTGAACCCCAATTCCTGTTCTAATAGCAGTTCTTCAGTAAGTGAAATCAAATCAGACCTGCTTTTTGTTTTGTTCAGCAAACTTTACCATTTTGCATGCTTTAGTTATTCCCTTTTGTGTTCTTGTAGAATTCTGAGGGGGGGTTGTTGTTCTAGTTTGCTTGCTTTTTGTTCTTCGTTTGTTTGTTGTTTTGTTGTGGGGGGGAAGGGGTTGCTAGTGTGGTGGTCAAAAGGCATGCTATGGGAATGTAAGAGACAGTAAGAAGAATGGTAAGGCTATTACCATTGCTGTAAACCACCCAGAGAGCTTTGGCTATGGGGCAGTATATAAATGTAATAAATAAATATTATGGCAATCTATAAAAGCAGTTCATTCTAAATACTAGGACTTTTTTGGTATACTGCTACTTGTATGTTTTGAAAGGCATTTCCATAGCCATGAGGGCTAGCAACTTGCTTTGATTTTAAGTTAGAAAACCAAGTTTTTCAGGACTGCAACCGCACATATGCTTCTGGAAGGAATTCCATATGCGTGTGAAATTATGGAAGAGTAATGATTTCCAAGGGACGTGAAAGACTGGATATTCACTCCTAATTCCCATGCCTGCAAGGACTACCTCATTGACGTCAGTGGAAGAAGTAAATCCCCATGATGAGCATTCATTTGTGCAAGTATTTATGTGCTACCTCCATTTCATTCAAGATGTCATGTGCAGTCTGTAGCCCGCTTAAACCTGTAGTCAGTTTCTCATTGACATAAGAACATTAGAAGAGCCCTGCTGGATCAGGCCGGTGGCCCATCTAGTCCAGCATCCTGTTTTCACAGTAGCCAACCACGTGCCTATGGGAAGCCAGCAAGCAGGACCTGAGTGTAAGAGCATTTGTGATTTCCAGCAACTGGCATTGAGAAGCAAACTGCCTCCTGCAGAGGTGGTAGAAAGTATCTGTCAAGGTTAGCAGCCATTGATCGCCTTATCCTCCTCCTGAAATGGCTCTGGATTGCTCCTTGTGCATAGGAATATCTCCTTCTCCCTGGCACCTCATAATTTAAAAAGCATGCTCCTGCCGTCAGACACTTTCAGGGCAGCAGTGATACCCTGAAATGGAGGGCCAAATTGCACATTACATTAAGCATGCTTAAAAAGGGAGGGGGATGCTGAACTCCACAGCATGCTAAACTCCAGTAACTTTTCTTTCAAGAAAAAAGCAGACATGTGGGGGCATAATCCAGACCAGGAGCATGGAATATGGGAAGAATGAATGTAACTCTTTCCTCCTTGCCCCAGCTTCTAGCTAAACATCTACCTCTCCCAATTGCTATTGGTCCCCAGAGGTGCTCTTTACAGCAAACAGCACTTTCTGGGATGAGGAGGTTCTGAGCCCCTTCCCTTTGTTTTTACCTCTAGAAAAAGTGACTGTCATTAAAGCATGTTCTTTAAAAAGGGTGCTTAACATAGTGTGTTAGTTTTGGCCCCCAAAGGTCAGGTTTGTGTGCCATTTCCTGGCTTAAAATTTGACTGTTGGTTTGAGAACACAGCAGGCTAATTACTGAAATAAACCATTGTTTTAAAACACTTGCATTGCAAAATGTAAATGTAAAAAAAAAATCACTTGTCACTATGAAAAATGACAATAGCAGAAAAATAATATGTAGGACATCTGCTGGTGGTTTTTTTTTAAAGGCAGGATTTTAAAATGCATTCTGAGCAAAAGATGTAGAATTGAAAAGTTAAATTACAAGCTGATCAAGAAGTAAAAGGGAGCTGTTTAACATTTTTATGAAATCTTTTTGGTAGTTAACACCATTCTCCAAGCCTTACCTGATATATGGAGATACGCTTTATAAAAAAAACAAACTCTCTTCTGTTGCGGTGTGAAAATAGTGTGCAGTATCAGAGGTTGTAGAAGTCAGGCAGATGAACGTATGAAAGAAACACTGAAGTGATTCTCTTTGGCATTTTTGGGTTCTAGTTGCTGGATTCATACCAGATACAACTTGACATGAGCTAGCAGCAGGGTTGATAAAAATAAATGATAATAAGAATAAAATTAAAAAACCCAATTTTAAAAAATAAATAAATCCGATTTCAATATTTTCTTAAAACAATTAGTAAAAAAGAGCAAAGTTCAAAGATATATTCATGATTGCTTATTATACAATTTCTAATTATATTCTATGACTATGTTAGCAGTTTACAATGGGAGATAATCTGATCAGTCTTATTCTGCAGGTGGTGTACATGAAGTGCCTGCACTCGCTCTTTCTCTCAACTCCTTGCCTTTCTCTAAGTGCAAAGATAGAGAATAGAGAATTTGGGGAGATGGAGTAGATATGAAAAAGGAGGAGACAAATGAAGTGGTAATCTAGCTCTTAGCAGTAGCCTCTTCTGCAGGTGTAGAGATAATTTTTTTCTTCCTCTGGACTAATTAATTTCAAATTGAGAAATAAGTTGGGAACTGAAAAAGTAGGAAAACTTTTATTTCTTTTCCAGACAATGAACAAGGAAGCAAAGGTGAAGAAGACTGAGTTAACTGTACCCACCAATATTTTTTCTCATTCTGAATGGGTTGAAATTTCCTAAATTTTATTTTTTAAAGAACTTTGTTGTTGTTATGTGCCTTAAAGTTGATTACGACTTATGGCGACCCTATGAATTAGCAACCTCCAATAGCATCTGTTATAAACAAGCCTTATAAACAATTCCTTTATGGAATCAATCCATCTCTTGTTTGGTTTTCCTTTTTCTAAAGAACTTTACAGTTATCTAAAAACGGAAAGTTAACCATTCAAAAATCCATGTTTGTGTTTTGTTAATGTTGTTTGTTGAAGAAGAAAACTAATAAATAATCTTATTGGTACAATTTAAGTGTCTATTTGGTGGTGGTGATTGTGGCACATTATGACAAAAATATCATGATTAATTGAACAGTTGGAGCGGGTTCATCTCCTGAATAACTTCACAAGTTTCATAATGCTTTGGTTCTAAAATGACCAAATTATCACCCCCATTTTGATTAAAATTAATCTGAAAACAATTCAGAATAATTGCTTAGTGTGTACCTACCTTTTAATGAAAGCTACATCTCAGAATATGTATTAAGGTTATATTAAACAATAATGTACTTCCACTAAAAATGATTAAATAGACTCTTCCTCACTAGTGATTTAAACTGATTTAAATCATTAAAATTGAGGCCTTAAGAGAAGTTATTTAAATCATGATTTAAATCAGTTTGATTTAAGTCATGATTTAAATCAGTTTAATTTAAACCAAATCAACCCTGGTTAGCAGCTATTGCAGTAACCTTACATATATGTATGCACCAGATCAGCACTGTTGTCGATTTTCTAGCCAGGCCCATGCATTCAGAGTAATTAGATCAGGCTATAAACCACATAGAGAGAGCCAGTGTGGTGTAGTGGTTAAGGTGTTGGACTGCGACCTGGTTCCAATCCCCACATAGCCATGAAGCTCACTGGGTGACCTTGGGCCAGTCACTGCCTCTTAGCCTCATGGAAACCCTATTCATAGGATTAGTCTAATCAACTTGAAGGCAGTACATTTACATTTATAAACCACATGCCCAACACTTCTTTGTATGCAAGTTTTCACATCAGGCTAGGGATACATGCACAAAATCCCTAGCTGTATCAAGGTGTAGTTCACCTTTAGCTCAGGGGTCATTTTTGCAGCTGTGCTATTGTGGTTTCATGTATACAAGTGGGACCCGCAACAAGATGTTGTAGTGTGCAATGTTCTCTGGTCAAGATTCCAACTACCAAGTTATGCCCTTTCCCAGGATACTCCATTCCCCCTCTTCCCCCCAGTTTTTGGTTTCTGACACACACACCCAGCAGTCAGTCAGCATTCTACATCCACTGAGTATGCTCATTCCTCACTGAGCTATCTGATACCCTGCTCTTGTGTAATGCAGGTGACTCCATTAAGGATCCGCATTCCGACAATGAATTCACTAGTGGTATAGGATAGAATTCATCTTGAATCTGGTTTCTGGTCTGGTGCCTGGAATCCAGGGTGGATAAATCCTTTTTTTTTAATTACCCAAATTAAATGGGGTGTTTTTCCCATTTACTTACTTACTTATTTATTTATTTATTTATTTATTTGTTTGTTTGTTTGTTTGTTTGTTTATTTATTGCATTTGTATACTGCCGCATAGCCGAAGCTCTCTGGGTGGTTTACAACAATTAAAAACTTTAAAAACAAATATACAAATTTAAAAACACATTTTTTAAAAAGCAATTTAAAAACACATGCTAAATAATACACTACATCAATATGTTGTAGTGGTTAGAGTGTTAGACTAGGACCTGGAAGACCAGGGTTCAAATCCTCATTCAGCCATGAAGCACACTGGGTGTCCTTGGGCCAGTCATGGCCTCGCAGCCTAACCTACCTCACAGGGTTGTTGTGGTGACTAAATTATGAGGAGGAGAAGCATGTATGCCACTTTCAGCTCCTTGGAGGAAAAGTGGGATATAAATGCAATAATAAATAAATAAATACTTCTTTTCTCTTTGTACAGTGGCTCACTACTTAGTGTTTTTGCAATAAATCAAAAATAAGCTGCTTTGAAATGAAATCTGAATTTTGATATAAACATGGCCTATGATCAAGCACCCTGAGAGTAAAGATTGCTTTTCCATGTTAAGAGGAGACCATGGAGGAAATGTCTGCCCCTTGAAGTCGAGCATTGTAGTTATGGCATAATAAGTCATTTATTACATTTATTATTATGGGCTTGATGCTGAGTGGAAACACAAACGCACGAACTTAGTTTTCCTCCTCTAAAGAAAGCTCCAACCTCTTCCTGGATTTTTTTTTTAAAGGCAGTTTTGGGACTAGTCATTGATTGATTGATTGATTGATTGATTGATTGATTTGATTTGATTTGTTAGACGCCCATCTGGCAGAGGTTAATCTGCCACTCTGGGCGACTTACAACCAAACACAAGTACATTCCATATAGACATAATCAAAATCCTAAAAATTAGAAATTAAATTAAAAGCTTAAACATTTAAACCCCCCAAGATCTGCAATATGCCAGCCTAAATTTGAATTTAAACCCCCCAAGAACTGCAATCTGCCATCATGATTGCTATTAAGAGGGGAACATTTCCAGCCTATTTATTGGACTTTGAACTTTTACAAAGAAATTAAGAGGGAAGTGTGGGATGTGGAAACCGGGTAACATTCTGGAAACTGGCAGCTGTTCATCCCACAGATCAAAAATAATCTAACTCATTTACCACTTCTCCTTCTCCCCCCCCCCCAATATTTGTTAATGTAAGTATAGAAACGAAAGTCATCCAATCACATAACTACAGAAGAAACACTAACAACAAATGCATTTATAACTTCCAGGCTTACTCCACAGTAAAAATATTATATTGGTCTTTTAAGGTGACACAAGGTTCTTTGCTGTGTTTTGCATGCGGTTAGAGACACACTAGCAAAACCTCTGTGAATTTGTGGAGGGAAGCCCCCTATGGGTTACAGTATGTCATTGCACTCAACTGCAGGCTCCTGTCAGCATGAGCAGAGGCACCCAGTGCAAGGGATCTGAGGACATTTCCCCCCTTCATCACAGTTTTCTGTTGCACTTGGAGATGTTACTTCCCCTCCCCCAACAGGATAAGTGTGGTATAATTTAACTATTCAGTTATATAGTGCACTCAGGCTTCACCACAGAGTTGGTGAATAAATTCCTTCTTTTTTAGTAGATTTGTATTCCTCTTTTTCACTGCAGTTCTCAAAGGTGGGTCACAATGGCCACATCCGCACCAGACATTTAAAGCACTATTAGACCATTTCATTGCTGTAGCTCTGTGAAGAGAATAGGGGTCCCCTAACAACTCCCAGCACCCATAACAAACTACAGTTCCCAGGTTTCCTTGGGGGAAGCCATGACTGTTTAAAGTGGTATAATGCTGCTTTAAATGTATAGTGCAGATGGAGCCAGAGTGAGTGAGTAGCCCAAGGCCATCCAGTTACTTTTACGGCTGGAAAGGAATTTGAACCCAGGCCCCACTGGTCCTAGTCTGATACTATTCACTGCCTCCTCTTCTGGGTTTTGCATTTAAACAATTCCCTACCCTCATGGAGCTTTGAATAGCCACTCTGGTGTGGGAAATCTTGGTGTCCCACTACTGACGTGCAAAACTTTGGCTGCAGTGAAGACTTTAAATTTTATGTCAGCTGTCATTTCAAGTAAGATTTGCTGTTTTCTGTGGGTAGTTTTGACTGATTTTATGTTTTGTATCTCTCTTGTAACCTCATTGTATGCTGCTTAGAAACTGTGGTGTTCAGCGGTGTATAAATGATTGAAATAAATAAAATTAAAATACTCTTCATTTACCAATCTTTTCCCTTTTCTCTTCACCCCGCTCCCAGGGGAATACATTAAAACATGGAGGCCAAGGTACTTCCTGTTGAAGAATGATGGGACATTCATTGGTTACAAGGAGCGGCCACAAGACATGGAACAACGAGAATCCCCCTTGAATAACTTTTCAGTAGCTCGTAAGTATTTTCTCAGCAACCATTATTTTCATATCTTCCCACCTGCTGGCTTTTTTTGAAGCATGACTTACCTGCTTTGATGGTGTGTGATTTGTTGCAGACTTGATTTACACACCCTGGGGGTATTTAATTTATTTAATTATATTTTTGCCCCTTGCTTTGGGCCCAAAGTAGGTTACATCAGTTTTAAACATGCACACATGAGAGGCCCTTCCATCTGGCTTACAAACCAAAAAGCCAAGAGAGAGACTCATAGCGCTTCCACACAACTTGTTTATTGAGTATTCACCCTGATTTGTTTTCAGGAAGATTAGACCACTTGGGCTATTTAATGAGCATTCATTACTATTTATTTGGGGGGAGGTTAGATGATGCGATGTCAAAGCAAACGTTATCTCCCACTTTCCAGTGTGTTTCCTTGTCACTTGCCTCTTTATCACAAAACTTCCAATCTTTTGGGGGAAGCGGGTTTGTTGCGAAAAACCTCCCCCAATCATCTAAAATTGCACAGCCTGAATTTGCTGGTATTTGGTTGAATCCCACCCAAAAATACCAACAGCCCAGAAGTGCCCCTGGGAGGGAGGTGGGGGGAAAAAGCAGAGGAGGGAAATCAGTTTGACAGTACAAGATGCATTGTTAGCAGGTATTTATAACCATGTGGGTCCTGGCTGATCTCCCCTAGCTGGCGATCTTGCTTGGATCAAGATTATGCAACTGACCGGGGAGACCTTAATCCCATGGCCATCGGATGGGGCCAGAGTGTGCTTCCCCTCAGTTCTAGAGTCCGAGGGCGACTGGCAGATGCAACCAAGTGGGGTTTTTTGCATGTGTGTGTGTGCCAGTTTCCTGCAGGTGCTGCTGCTCTGTCCGACAGATGGGGCCAGGCTGACTTTCCCTTTGCCGCCATGTTCTTCTTCCCTTCTAACTTGATTTTAATCAGTACGTGCTTATTAAAAGTACAAGGGACTTTCACCTTGGGACAAAGGTTATTACTCCTGTTTTTCCTCTAGTTCATTTCCATTATAAGGGAATTGATTTGTGCAACATACTTTCCCCTGGTGAATGGGTTCTTATGGCAGCCTTTTCTGTTTTAAAGCTCCCTTATGCTTTTCTAGTATTAAATATTGGAAAAGTACATTAATATTTGCTAGGGAGAATTGGGTGTTTATTCAAATTGTATATCACGTCCACAGACACAAAAAGAGCAGCATCAACAAAAAGCAAATTTGGTTGCAAACAGTAGCCCAACCAGTTAATGTAAAATACTACAGTGAAGAACCTAAAACATGCTGTAATGAAATTTATGCTAGGATAATAACTGGATCATGAAACAACCACATCTATTATACATATGCTGGACAAATAAAGCCCAATAAAAAATCTGGGCAACTGAGTGTAGGAGCAGGAATCATGTGATTATTGATCTCTTTGTGTCACCGCACCTTCAAAGAAAATGTAGGTAATAGCAAAGCCAGCCTTGCATTTCAGTTGCCTGCATAGATTTCCTGCTTGCTAGGCTGGTAGCTACAGGCAGCCCTGAGCTGCAGAGGAGGGAACTGGCTGGTGGAGGAGTAAGGAACTGCGTTGTGCCCAGCATAGAAACCAAGTGGGCCACCAGATGAGGGAACCCCTCTCCCTTGTGCTCAGCATAGAAATGCAGCAGGTTGATGTGGAGGAGGGGCGGCACTCTCCATCCTGTACCTCCTAGCCCCCAGCAGGCTAGTGACTTTTGTGGGCTTATTTGCAAGCCTGAACAAAGCTACACTCCCTTTGCTTTCTCGTATCTCTTATTAATGTTTCCTTCAACTTAGCACCATTTCAGAGCTAAGCTTCTCTTTCTTTTTTTGTCTTTTTGTTCTGGTGATAACCTTGTTTTTTTCTTGCCCAGCCAGTAATGTAGCCAGAAGTTATAGATGACCCTCTTTGTATGTGCAAGCCAGTGTGCTTTAGTGGTTAGAGTGTTAGACCTGGGCAACCAGGGTTCAAATCCCCCCCACTCAGCCTTGGATCTCACTGGGTGACTGTTGGCCAGTCACGGTCTTTCAGTCTAACCTAGCGTGCAAGCTTGTTGTGGGGATAAAATGAGAGAAGGGAAGAACCACTACCTTGTTTCTTGGAGGGCAGGTGGTAGATAAATGTAATGATAAATGTATGAATAAAGCAGCTTCTCAGTGTCGTCAAAAGAGGGGCAGAGTTTTACTCTCTCTCTGTCTCTCTCTCTCTCCCCCTCTCCCTCTCCTCCTCCCTTTCTCTCTCTGGCGCAATCCAACTGCTATTTAAGCCAGGCTGAGGGGAGTTGGATATAGTGGCCCACTGGCTCTGCCTACAGAAGCCCCTCATTCAGACAGGGGGTCTGCCAGTGACATAAGAGGAGCTGAGGAAGCTGGTAGAAGGCCCCAAAAAGGGGCATTGTGAAGGCATGTTGGAGGAGAGACTGGGGGGTGGGATTTAGGCCACATCTAGCTCATGTTCGGAGTGCTCCTGCAGATCCTGATCCACGCAAAAGTTATGCCGGGAAAAAGCTCGGCCTAAGAAAATAATTCCTCCTCTGGGATGCACACCTTAACGTGGTGAGGGGGTTTGAGAGTGTCGAAGAAGCTGAGAGCAATGCCGTCAGGAGTCTAGGCTCCTAGCAGGGGCACCCAAGGCGGAATGGTCAAAGCTGAGACACCAGACTAAGATGCATCCAAACTCAGAGGAAGGCAATGGTAAACCACCTCTGAATACCTCTTACCATGAAAACCCAATGAACAGTGTATCCAAAATGCAACACAAGATAATGCTGGAAGATGAGACCCACCCACCCCCAGGTAAAAAGACACTCATTGAGTTGCTAGAGAAGAACAAAGGACTAGTACGAGTAGTGCAGTGACTAATGACGCCACTGGGTCAAAGCCAAAAGGAAGCCCAGAGGTTGATGCGCACAGATGTGAAAGGAGAGTCCGGAGTTGTATGACATACACAATAGGAACATGGAATGTGAGAAGCATGAACTAGGGAAAATTAGAAATCGTCAAGCAAGAAATGGAACCCATCAACCTTACAATACTTGGTGTGAGTGAATTAAAATGGACAGGAATGGGACATTTTCAATCGGGCAACTACAAAACATTTTATGCAGGAAATGAGAAATCAAGAAGCAAGGGGTTGCTTTAATAGTGAGAAGTGATGTAGCAAAAGCATTTAGGAGCTATAACGCAAGGTCTAAGCGAGTGATATCAATGAGATTAAACAGGAAACCTATTAACATAACCATTATCCAAGTCTATGCTCCAACGGCAAATGCAGAAGAAAAGAAATTGGAGAGATTTTACACAGAAGTACAGGAAGAAATTGATCACACACCAAAACAGGTTGCTCTGATAATTGGGGATTGGAATGCAAAAGTAGGGAACAGAGAAGAACTAGGAATTGTGGGGAAATGGGGCTTAGGAGATAGAAATGAAGCAGGAGAAAGACTTACTGAATTCTGTGAAGCCAATAATTTGCTTCTTGCAAACACATTTTTTGAGCAACCAAAAAGTTGACTGTACATGTGGACATCACCAAATGGTCTATATAGGAATCAAATTGATTACATAAATGGTAGCAGAAGATGGAGAAGTACCATGCTTTCTGCAAAAACAAGGCCAGGAGCATACTGTGGTACAGAACGTGAACTGGTCATATTGAAAATCAGAGTAAAGCTAAAGAAAAACAACAAAGCAATCATAATACCAAAATACAATTTAAATAACATCCCAGAAGAATATAAAGATCAAATAAGGAACAGATTTGAGGCTTTACATTTAGTTGACAGAGAACCAGAAGAACTAAGGATTGAAGGCAGAGACATCAGAGAAGAATGCAAAAAGACAATACCTCTAGTTAAAAAGAGAGAAAGACCTCAATGGATGACTGATGAAACTCTTGAAATGGTTAAAGAAAGAAAGGAAGCAAAAGCAAACGGAGACAGAAACACAGTTAGAACCCTAAATGTAATAATACAGTGACTAGTATGTACGGACAAAGAGAACTATTACAATAGTTACTGTATAGAAATAGAAGAGGACAACAAAAAAGATAGAAGAGCCCTATTCCAAAAGATTAGAGAAATTAAAGGGAAATTTAAACCAAGAGTAGGGATGTTGAACAATCAACAGGGGAACACACTGACTGACCAAGATGAAATAAAAGGAAGATGGAAGCAATACACTGAAGAACTCTATAAAAGAGATGCAAGGATGACAGATTCATTCATGGAGGAACCATATGATGAAGAACCAGAAATTTTAGAATGTGAAGTTAAAGCTGCTCTTAAAATACTTGGAAGAAACAAATCACCAGGAACAGATGGCATACCAATAGAGTTGCTACAAGCTACTGAGACTGAATCTGTCCAAATTTTGACAAAAATCTGTCAAGAAATATGGAAAGCTAAACAATGGCCCACAGGCTGGAAGCGTTCAATATATATCCCAATTCCAAAGAAAGGGGATCCCAGGGAATGCAGTAATTATTGAACTATTGCTTTAATATCCCATGCAAGTAAAGTAATGCTCTACAACAAAGGTTCTTACCATATATGGAGCAAGAAATGCCAGATGTCCAAGCTGGATTTAGAAAAGGAAGAGGTACCAGAGATCATATTGCAAACATATGTTGCATAATGGAATGGACCAAAGAATTTCAGTAGAAAATCACCCTGTGCTTTATAGATTACAGCAAAGCCTTTGATTGTATAGATCATGAGAAACTATGGACTGCTTTAAAAGAAATGTGAGTGCCATAGCATCTGATTGTTCTGATGCACAACCTATAGTCTGGACAAGAGACTACTGTAAGGACAGAATGTGGAGAATCCGATTGGTTCCCATTTGGAAAGGGTGTGAGACAGGGGTGTATTTTATCACCCTATTGGTTTAATCTGTATGCAGAACACATCATACGGAAAGCAGGATTGGACCAAATGAAGGAGGTGTGAAAATTGGAGGGAGAAATATCAATAATTTAAGATATGCAGATGATACCATACTACTAGCAGAAACCAGTAATGATTTGAAGTGAATGCTGTTGAAATGAAAGTTAAAGAGGAAAGCACAAAAGCAGGATTACAGCTGAATGTAAAGAAGACTAAAGTAATGACAACAGAAGGTGTATGTTACTTTAAAGTTGACAAGGAGGACATTGAACTTGTCAAGGATTATCAATACCTTGGCACAGCCATTAATCAAAATGGAGACAAATTAGAAGAAGGCTAGAACTGGGGAGGGCAGCTATGAGAGCATTAGAAAAGGTCCTCAAATGCAAAGATGTCTCTCTGAACACTAAAGTCAGGATCATTCAGACCATGGTATTCCCAATTTCTATGTATGGATGTGAAAGTTGTCCAGTGAAAAAAGTGGATAAGAGAAAAATCAACTCATTTGAAATGTGGTGTTGGAGGAAAGCTTGGCGCATACCATGGACCGTGAAAAAGACAAATAATTGGGTGTTAGAACAATTTAAACCAGAACTATCATTAGAAGCTAAAATGGTGAACCTGAGGTTCATACATAATGAGAAGACATGATTCACTAGAAAAGACAATAATGCTGAAAAAACCAGAAGGGAGCAGGAAAAACAGGAGTCGCCATAAGTTGTAATCGACTTAAAGGCACATAACAACAGAAGAAAATAATTCCAATAGAAGTCTATGGAGAGTGCTTACTCCCTGGTAGGGGTATTTGCGAGGGCTGGCTTTTCCATTCCGGTCCCTGCGCACAGCTCCCGGCTGAGCCAGTATTCAGCTGGTCTGGAGGTTTCTGAACTGCAGTTTGATGCTGCGGACCTTCCCGCTGGCTCCTCTTGCGCTGGTGCCTCTTCTGCAGGCTTCCCCTGAAATGGATTCCTCTGCCTGTGTTTGGAGGAGAGGAAATATTTTGACATTCTAGGAAGTCACTAGGATAATGTGGTGTGTCTCTCAACCGTGCAACAACAACCATTGCATCTGAATGCTTGGGTGGCAGTCCTCATGAGAAACCCTTTACGTTGTCCTGCTTATCCTTAAAAGACTGAATCACCAGGAAGAACAGAATCACAACTTAAAATCTGTGCTTCTTCCTTTTGATGGGGAAATGGGGGGAGGGGTGGCAGAAGGAAATGTTATGACAAATAAGAATAGTGAAACCTTTTACCAGGGTTAGTTCTGTTTGTTGTCAGTTCGGGCAGCTAGTGCTTAGCTGGTCCTTTAAGGAAAGTGATGCAGTGGGATTTCTGTTTGTTTTAGGAGGTACACAAATGCACCCAGAGATCTGGCTGGAAGCATAGGATCATTGATTTGTCTAGCTCAGTATTGTCTACACTGACTGGCAGCAGCTCTCCAGGACTGCAGTCAGGATTCTCTCCTAGTTCTACCTGGAGATGCCGGGGATTGAACCTGGGGCGTTCTGCATGCAAGGCAGATGCTCTACCACACGGCCCTTTCTCATTTGTATCTTGCAAACAAACAAGGAAAAAATCCCTTCAGGGCTGGCATCAGTGTGCGGCGTTCTCAGGCAGCTGGTGGAGTTCAGACAGTTTGGCGGGGGGGGGGCTGGTGCTGACGCTTGGGAACCTGCCTCCTCCCCCGATTTGGGATTGCCTGGCAACAGCACCCGGAAGCCTGCAGGATATTTAAACATTTTCCCACAGTGTCCCAGAATACCTGACATAACATTGCCCCTGAAAAACAAGAAGAGCCATGCTGGATCAGGCCAGATGCCCTTTCTGGTTCAGCATCCTGTTCTTGCAGTATGCCAGTCTATTTCCTATTATGCCTATGGGAAGCCTGCAAGCAGGACATGAGTGCAACAGCACTCTCCCTATTTATGATTTCCAGCAGCTTATATTCAGAGGCATACTGCCTCTCTTAACGGAGGTAGAACTTGGCCACCATGGCTAGTTGCCACTGATAGCATTCTCCTCCATGAATATGTTTAAACCTCTTTTAAAGCCATCCAAGTTTGTGCCCATGACTGCCTCTTGTGGGAGTGAATTCCATACTTCAACTACGCACTGTGTGGAAGAGTACATTGGTGGATTGCTTCCCAGGCTCTGCCACTATCACCTGGGGTGGGTGGGACCACAGGCAAAAGTGGGCAGAGCAATAAGAACTTAAGAAGAGCCTGCTGGATTGGGCCAGTAGTCCATCTAGTCCAGCGACCTGTTCTCATAATGGGCATCTCCCCCGCCGCGGTTTCCAGCAACTGTTGTTCAGAAACATACTGCCTCTGACTATGGCGGCTGAGCATAGCCATCATGGCTTGTAGCCACTGATAGCCTTTTGCTCCATGAATCTGACTAATCCTCTTTTAAAGCTCTCCACGTTGGTGGCCATCATTGCCTCTTGTTGGAGCGAATCCCATAGTCTTAACTATGCACTGTGTAGAGGAGTACATTGTGTGAAACTTAAATGGTGGGTGGCTTGTGGTGGACTGTGCCTCTAACACCAGGTCCACAGCTGGGGGAGTGGAATTCCCTCTGTGCAAGGACAATTATCTCATTTCCTGTTACTCAGTGGGATAACGTTATCCCCATATAATAATGAGTCCATGTTTGAGTTGAGTTCTGAACGGTGGGTTTCCCAGTTCCCACCTCCTTCTGTGCCTCTACTTTCTGCCAGGCTGTTCCGTGAGCCTGGAAGAGATCTTCTTCTCTCTAATGTCCGTCTGCCCCTTCTGGCTGCTGCCTTCAGGGAGCTCTTCAAGACCAAAATATTTGGTGAAGTGCTTCCTCAACCTCGCCAGATACCTAATGCCTCCCTCCCCTGTTCTCACATTTTATTTGCCAGTTAAAACTCTAAACACATTCTTTCTTTAGGCAGTGGCGGTGGTGACGACTATTATGTCCTACTCTTCCTCCCAAAGGGAGCCTAGGGCAACAAACAACAAGTGGTATACACTAAAAATATCTTAAATATACACTAAAAATATCTTAAGAACAGAACATCTTAAAAAAACTTCTTAAAAACCAACAAAAATCTTTGAAAGTGTCTTAAAAACAATTACAGTACAGATGCATATTGGGGTAAGGTGTTTGCTTAAAGGGCTTGTTGAAAGAGGAAGGTCTTCAGTTGGCTCCTAAAAAATGGCACCTGTCCAATATTTAAGGTACACAAAGATGGCTGCCTTGCTGTTTCTCCCCTGGAAACCTGAGATGTGCATTGTCTTAAAATAATACTGTTTAAGAACTTCTGAAGCATTTTTCTATAGGTGCGTAGAGTGGGAGCTACTGTACACATTGAGAAGGAGGGTTGAACCAGACTTGGACAAAGACTTGGGTTCAAATCTTGACGCTTAGTGGATGACCTTGAGATAGGCTGTCTTTCAACCTAATCTGCCTCACAGGATCATTCTAAAGGGTGGGGGCAAATCTGTTAAATCTTGAGTTTTTTGGAAGAAGGATTGGGTAAAATTTCCTTATAGCAGGAAGAGCCAACATGGTCTCCCCCAGGTTTTGTTGGGGTACAATTCCCATGTTGTCATCCTTGACCATTGGCCATAGTAGCTGGGGCTGATGGGAGTAGAAGAGCATCAGCCTGAAAGATCGTCTTACCCCTTATATACCCAATTGATCACTTTGCTCTGCAGGTGAGGGCCTTCTCATCAGGAGGTCCATTCTGCACAGCACAGGAAGTGGACCTTTAGTGCAGTGGCACCAACACTTTGGAATTCCCTCCCCTTGAATATTAGACAGGCGCCATCTCTGTTATCTTTTTGGCCCCTACTGAAGACCTTCCTCTTTCAACAAGCCTTTTAAGTAGAGACGTTATCCCAGTCTGCGTCTGTGTTGGAATTGCTTTTTAAGATTTTTTTTTTAAAAAAAATTAAGATATTTTAAGATACTTTGGTTTTCTCGATATTTTAAATTGTTTTTAGTGCTTTGCCTTTTGTTTGCTGTCCTGGACTCCTTCTGGGAGGAAAGGCAGGATAGACATTTAATAAAAACAATAACAGCAACAACATCTTGAGGACGCCACATTGGCTACTCCTGCCCTTTAATAGTAAGCTGCCTTATATCAAGTCAGACCTTTGGTCCATCTAGCTCAGTATTGCCTGCACTGACTGGCATCAGCTCTCCAGGGTTTCAGGCAGGCGTCTTTCTCGGTCCTAACTGGAGATGCCAGAGATTGAGCCTGGGACCTTCTGCATGCAAAGCAGGTGCTCTGCCCCCCAGCTGTTGCCTCTCAGCAACTTCACATCAGCCCTTCAAACATTTTCAGTGCAAATAGATAACCAATATTATTGTGTTGGTACACTAAGATAAAGGGTTTTGGGGGTCTCTCCCAGCCCTACCTGAAGATACCAGGGATTAAATCTGGGACCTTCTGCATGCAAAGCAGTACAACTGCTCTACCTACCTGTCATTCTAATGTGGGCCATACATTTTCTAGACAAGGATCATATCACTTGTTTTCTCCCCAGTTCCCAACACATCTTGATTTTAAAAACGTGGTGGTGAGGAGCTGCTTTCCCCACGGTGCAGTCCAATGTGGCTGCGAGGTGCATTTGAATGACTCCACCTAGGGATGGGGTGGGGGGAAATTTTGGTTCGCTTTGCTTTGTATTGCAGACCAAACCTAAGTCACGCTTCCTAAAACAGCATGTGAACTGAAATGCATCCCAGCCTTCGAAATTCCTGCTTCTCAGAATTTTGCCATGCACCTCTCCAACCAAAAAATGCGTATTGTTAGTGAAGATAATATACAAAAATGCATTATGTTAGGAGAGACTGCTTTGCAAAAATGTTAGGGGAAATCGCATACGAAAATGTGTGGTGCAGGGGAAACGTCCGCTAAAATGTTGTCGAATTTTTGTGAAGACATATATGTGAAACTCGCAAGCAGGGCTTAGGACTAGAAAAATGAGAAGCTGAGAAAAACTGCAAGTGACAACTTGGTCCATCCTGAATTCCATCAGTGGGTTCAGCTGATCACCTGACACCCAACTACTCTATTCCCTCTGCCCACGTGGTTGCATCTTTCATTCTGTAGCTGTATGTGCTTGTGAATGAATGGGAGCCATTCCCGCACGAACATGAAGGGAGTCCTGTTTTCTGTCTTTTCTTCATCTTATTCCCTGTGCATTCCCCATTTTTAATGGGGGTTGAGGCTGCGGGGCAGGAAGTGATTTTGGCAAAGCACGGTGTGATATAGCCCCCCCCTTAAAGTACTGTACAAGTTTTCAAATGAAGCTTTCTTCCCTTCTTGATGTGTTCTGTAATGATTGAGCAGGGTAATTAGACAGCATATTGTTCACTAAACAAAACATTTCTATGTGACATACTTGAATTATAGTGGTTATTAACTGACAAATCTCTATTATTCATCTTGCTGTGTGCTTTTAAGGATTGCTGGATCAGCAAGCTTAGCAAATATCAACGGGGCAGCACTGATTTAGAGGAAACGTGTCGATTCTAATTGGTCTCGTTCCTTTCCTTGTATCGAAAAGCAATAATAGAGTGTCATACTTGAGGTCAGAACAATTTCAACTGGTGGCGCATTTTCCTCCATTATGTTTTTTTCACGCTCTCTCTGCTGCTAGTTTTAGACCGCTGGGAAAAGGCAGCAGGAGTTGGCATAATCTTGGTTTTTTGTCTTCACCCCACACCAAATAAAGGGAGGTGGGGTCTCTAGTGTCGGTCCCTAATACAGCCTTCGCCAACCCTGATGTCTCAGATGTTTTGGACAACAATTTCTGTAGATGTTTAAGGTTGATGGGGGTTATCTGGCGCTATGTTTAGGGCATCGCCGCCATGAATCAGAGAGTTGCCAATCCAGCTCTTGCAGGCACCATGGCGCCTGTGAAGATTTAAGAGTCACACAGCGAGCATGCAAGGAGACAAGGCAGGAACGTTCCATTGTGCAGCTAAAACCTCTTGAGCTAGCAGAACTGTTTCGCTGGATACTGACCAGTAGATCACAACTCCCTTTCCCTGTAATCAAGTTGAGCAGTGTCTGTTGCAGGTTTTGGGAGGCCCTGAGCAAGGCGCCCTCCTGATTGCAGTGGGTTCATTGGGCCCCTGCTGTGGTGTGGACCTTCGGCAAGTGACCAACCATGCTGCCTGTTGCCACCAGCCCTGAAACAGTTTAGGCCAAAGCTGCGAGGCTACCTGGCTTACCCTGCCATATAGCATTATGGGAAATGTTCCTTTGTCACTTTCTGTTCTGATAACAGGACTTCATTTGGCTGGGTTGATTTTTTTTTTTTACGTCAATAACTAGTTTCACTGCATCCTCTTGTATGTGTTTCCTTAGTTTGTGTGCATGTGACAGAGGGGGCAGGGAATTAGCACAGGCTACTTATGACCACCATGTCTCTTATCTGATCTGGACCGCTCCATACCTTGGACGGCAGGTATGTATCTTTTAGATCAATGGCGTCCATATTGGGTTGCAAGGCTGGGGGATAGACCTTTGCATGAGATCTAAAGAGAGCCACTTCCAGTGATAGCAGACAGTAATGGGCCAGATCAGTGGATTTTGAACCATGACCTGTGGAATGCTAGACGCTCAGTAGCCTGTCATGATAAGGTCAGTAATGGTGGACAAGATGCTGGGAAAGGAACATTGATTTTTCCCTGCAATGCGTAGCTGTCTGTAAGGAAAGGCTGGAGGCCCGTGTGTTTTCCCTCCTCCCCCTTGGCTCATGTAGGGTGACAGCTATGCCCAGTGAGCCTGGTCAGGAACCAGCATAAACAGAACTTGCACCTTGGAAGTTTCCCAAGATTCTCTGAAGTGCACTCAGTGCCAGAAGAGATACTCAGACTAGGAAGTTTGCAAAAGACTGAGCTGAGGCTGCTTCTAGATGGGCAAAAATGATGGGAGCATAGGAAACTGCCTGGTCCATGTTACTTAGCATTCTCTACATTTCCAATTAGCTCCTGGGCTAAGTTCAAGGTGCCGGTTTTGGTGTACAAAGCCCTGTACAGCTTGAGATCAGGATACCTGAAAGCAGAGCTTGAAATACTACTTTTTAAAAGGAATGAATTACTACTGTTGCATGGCCCCAAAAAGGAATGAATTACCATTACAATAACAATTGTTCTGAAAGAATTGATTACTTTACCGTTACTCAAAAGTAATCACTACAATTACACTTAAGTTACTTAAAAAAAAACCTAGAGTGCCTACAAGGTACTGGCCTTGGCTGCTGCACATGTAAGCTGCATAAAACAACATAAAAAATAAACACAGAGTATATTTTTTTTTAATTCAGAACATAGCAGTGGTGGTTTCTCAGCTGGTAAGAGAGGCGGGAAGGAAGCCGAGAGGCCACTGCTCAGATCTTTGCACGTCAAACCAAGTGCAACCCCCCCCCCACACACACACTCACAGCCAGCCAGCATAATCTCTCGTCACTTAACCACCTCCCGGGCCCTGTTCTGTCACCAACTAAGGAACACGCACCCAAGCAAACATTTTCCCCTGAGATGCAAAAAAGTGAAAACACTGCAAATGCAGCACAGTAGCCAGGGAGGGCAGTGGAGGCTGCCAAGTACAAACACAGTATATATTTTCTCTCTCTCTCTCATATCTCCACAGTTCTTTATCTCCATTCCGCTGCTGTCTCCTTCTCCTCCTTTATCCATGTTCTCGCCCTCCGACTCCTTTTTCCCTCCACTGCATTCTTCTCCACCACCATCCATTTTTTTAAACAATTGTTTTCTCCACTCCACCCCCATCTCGCTCTCCACCTCCTCCCCCATTACCTCCTACCGACCCACAGAGCACGAGGCAAGAGCAATGCTGCACAGAAGCCCAGTTTGAGGCACATGATTTTCATCCACAAATTAGAGGGGCAGAAGACTTCCCCTGCTCCCGCCCCCAAAGTAATGCCCCAAAGTAATGCTGGAAACATTACAATTACTCCTCAAAAGTAATAAAATTACTCCTCATTCTATTACAATCAAAATGTAAAGGAATTACCCACTCGTTCCTCAAAAATGTAATGAATTACAGGTAATTTGTTTTTTGTAACTAATTACTTCCAAGTGCTGCCTGAAAGATAGTCTTACCCCTTATATACCTGGTCATTCACTTTGCTCTGCAGTTGAGGGCGTCCTGCACTTACCATCTTATCAGGAGACCTGTTCCGCACAACATAGGAAGTGGATCTTTAGGGTTGTGGCTCTGTCCCTATGAAATTTCCTCCCCTTAAATATCTTGGAGGTCACTGATTCATAGGGTCGCCATAAGTCGTAGTCGACTTGGAGGCACATAACAACAACAAAAAATATTGAGACAGGTACTGCCTCTGTTGTCTTTTTGGCACCTACTGAAGACCTTCCTCTTCCAACAAGCCTTTTAAATTGAGACCTTTATCCCAGTCTGCATCTGTATTGGAATTGTTTTTAATGTATTTTTTACTGTTTTATCAGTTGTTGTTTGCTGTCCTGGGCTTCTTTTGGATTTTAGTAGTAGTAGTAGTATAGTTAATAAATAGTTAATAAATGTTTTAATACAAATTTTTGGCTGGCAGTGGCTCTCTAGGATTTCAGACATGGGGCATTCCTAGTCCTACCTGGAGATGCTGGTGGGGGGGTTTAAGCCTGGGACCTTGTGTGTGCAAAGCAGATTCGCTCAGAGATTCTCTACCACTGAGCCATGGCCCTTCCCCAGTTCAACTCTACTCCCACCCCTGCCCCCACTCCATCAGTGCTGCTGTTTGCTCTGTTGTGGGAATAGATGGGTACTATTATAGATTTCCAAGCTGGCCCTAAATGGATCAGCGGTCTGAGTCAAAACAGTTCTGGAAGGCTTTTTCTATGCTCCCACAAGCTGACTTTGTGAAGTGACACCCGCCACTACAGACTTACGATAACAATATCTCTGACTCTTCCTGTATTCCCAGTTACAACAAAATGAAGGAATTTGTGTGCTGATCTCACTGAAGCGTCCTTTTTTCATTACTCATTTAATGCCGTTTTTAAATCTAATTGCACTCCTTTAGTAGGATGCTGTGTAACCTTGGTGCGCCATGAATGAAAAACTTGATGATCTTGCCATCAAAAAAGACACAAAAAATACTCTTTGAGAAGCTTCACAATTTCAGCAGTAAATGAGGCATAAAATATGCAGCCCAAAATACAGCAATTAAGGGAGGATGGAAGTGGGGGCATGGGGGGTTGTCAAGAAAACTCAGCCAATGGCAATAAATATTTAAACTTGCTGTAAGTGTGCAAATTAAAAGCTTTTAGTTTTAAAAGCAGCCATGCTCTTTAAGTTACTGCGTTAATAGAACCACCTTGGCAAGTGCCAGAGTGTGTGCATGGAATGTATCCAAAGCTCTAGTGGTTGCAGGCCAAGTGAGTTATATTCTCTTGATGGTGGAGCGTGTTCATATCTTCATTAATACTCTAAGATTTAAAACATGCTGCATGAGCAAGGCTCCTTTCCTGGAGCAAAGTTAATTCAGTGTTTGGTATTAAAATGAAGAAAATAATTAAAAAATAAATATAATCTTACGGGCTGCCAATGATGCAGGCACAGTGCACAACTTGATGATATCATATTACACACTTGGTTTGGGTACTGCCTATTACAAGGGAGAGGGTGTGGGACTTTGAAATAATTTGTACTTCACCTTTGGGGGCCTTTCAACCACCACAAAATCTTCTGTATTGGTGCAAGTTACTTTATTCACTTTTCCATTGATAGATCTTTATTTATTTAATATCCTGTCCTCCTTCTGAAAAGGAGCCCAGAGTGGCAAACAATACATGGTAAAACATTGAAAGCATCTTAAAAACAATGCAAATACAAATGTAGACTGGGTTAAAGGTCTCTATTTAAAAGGCTTGTTAGACGAGGAAGGTCTTCAGCAGGCACAGAGATGGCGCTTGTCTAATATTTAAGGAGAAGGAATTCCACAGGTAGGTGCCACAACACTAAATGCCTGATTCCTATATCGCGCAGAACAGACCTCCTGATAAGCTGGTATCTGCAGGAGGCCCTCCCCTGCAGAGCACAGTGATCGGCTGGGTATATAAGGAATGAGACAATATTTCAGATATCTTTTAAAATGAGGTGTGGGGGCTGTGGGTCTTTTTAGTTGTTGGATGGAGCACCTGGTTTTCTTTGCAGGGGCTTGGCAGGGACTACAGTTGTGGTCTCTTATATTTGTATACATAATGAAATCAAACCACTCCTCAATTAAGACTTTTTGTTGTTGTCCCCTCAACACCTTTAACTTTGGTGTTAATTTTTCAGCTAGAGTCAAACACCACACCTTGTGATACCAATATTGAATTATTCAATTCACTTACCTGATCTTGAAATATTATTTTTCCAGCCCCGCCGCACCCCATGGCCATTGTCATCCCCCTACTCCCCCCCCCTCTAGTATTGAGAACTGGAAGTGAATTTATTTGACTCTTATAATGTTCATGTTTCCTATCATGAATAGAAAGAGGGGTCTTATAAGCTGCTTCCTTCTACCATACAAATACCCTCAAGTGGCGAAAACAAAAAGATGTCCACTACTGACCTCTCTAACCCTAGACTTAACAGGTTGACATGGATCTGTTTGAGGGCTGATTTTACAATATAAAACATACAAAGCTGTATCTGGATCACCACCACAGTGTCCTCAGATACCAACTTGGTGCTCACCAAGGGCCCCCCTCCATTCATTCATTCATTCATTCATTCATTCATTCATTAAACTTATATCCCGTCCTTCCTCTGAGAAGGAGCCCAGGGCGGCAAACAATACACTCTAAAACATCTGAAAAACAGACTTTAAAATATATTAAAACAAAACATCTTTTTTTAAAAAAAGTTTTAAAAACATCTTAAAAAGCAATTCCAGCACAGTCGTAGACTGGGATAAGGTCTCTGCTTAAAAGGCTTGTTGAAAGAGGAAAGTCTTCAGTAGGCACCGAAAAGATAACAGAGATGGTACCTGTTTAATATTTAAAGGGAGGGAATTCCAAAGGGGTAGGTGCCACTACACTAAAGGTCCATTTCCTGTGTTGTGCAGAACAGACCTCCAGATAAGATGGTATCTGCAGGGGGCTTTCATTGCAGAGCGCAGTGATTGACTGGGTATATAAGAGATAAGACAGCCTTCCAGGTATCTTTTAAAATGAGGTTTGGGGGCTTTTAAAAGAAAGTTGTTTGGATGAGTGCCTGGTTTGTTTGTTTGTTTGCAGGGGCCTAGCCTACTCTTTTGTCTGCATTATATGTTTTGGGGTCTGTGTAATTGTTTTGCCTGGTTTGGGTGGGTGGGTGGGTGGGGAGTACTGAGTTTCATCAGTTTTTCACTTGTGAAATGGGTATTTTTGTGGTGTCCAGGACAGTTTCTTAGACGGACCCAAAATGGTTGGGGACCCCTGTTTGATTACCAAATCATACTTAAGCAAATAGGAGAGAAAACGAAAAAAAACAGAGAAAGGAAGAAAAAACAGAAGAGGAAAACAAGGGGGAAATCCATATATGTACACGATAACGTGTCCTAATGCATGGATAGCAAGAGAAAGTTGTGATAATCAGAAAACCAGTGTCAACAATAGTCATTGGGTTGTATCTAACTAAGACATATGCATAGCAGACACGCTGAAATCAGTGGGCATAAGTTAGTTGATTTCATCGGGTCTATTCTGAGTTGTACTTAGTCAGATACAATCCATAGATTTGTATTCAGCATACCACTGAGGAGATCATTTTGTCAGCACAAGCATTTCTGCTTGCCCAGCAGAACAATCTCCCCTCTCCTCCCCGTACCTGCTGTTCTCCCGACCCTCTGGAGCAGATTTGGGGGAAGACTGCAAGGGGGGGGGGAGTCCTCTTGTGCTAGTGGGAATCCTTGTGCTGGCTTCCACTAGTGCAGCAATTTAGTTGAATCCGGCCCATCAGGTAGCCATTTACCCAGAAATCTGAAGCAATTTCTCATTCTCTGTAACTGTGCTGAACGTCTGTCCTGTGGATAGCAGAATATGTGCAACGCAAACCTGTGCCTTGCATGGGCCCCATGTTCTGATCTTTGGCCAGGCAGAACTGCTGATGGCCTTCTGCACGATGAAAGTGCAACATCTTAAGGAGTTCTGTCCACCAGGCTGTTCTGTTTGCTCTGTTCAGTCGGCAGCCCAGTCCGCCACCCCTCTCCTGAAGAGCTCCTTACAGAAATTTCCATGCCTGATTAATTGCAACAGTTTGGTAGATAAGAATAAAGACAAATGATTATTTAAACCTGCTTACATACCATGACTTTCCTCCCTCGCTCTGTGCTAGAGTGCCAGTTGATGAAGACGGAGCGACCTAAACCAAACACATTCATCATTCGATGCCTGCAGTGGACTACAGTAATTGAAAGAACGTTTCATGTGGAGACTCCAGAGGAGCGGTATGTTTCCTTCAGACTTAAATACAAAAGCAACTTGCAAAAGCAGATGTAAATGTTCAGCATTATTAGTGCGCTCCTTCTCCAAAGCTTCTTCCTTTCTTTTTTAAATAGCTCTGGTGCTGTGGGTTTTACAGTCTCATTTCCCTCAAAGTTCGCTTGTGTCAAATTGGGTGGGGGTGAATTAGATGTTCTTGTACGAGGAACTGGCCATTTCTTGTGTATGCAGAAGCGCGCATGCGCAAGGTTGGGGGTGAGTGTTAACATCTTCTGTAATAGCCATGATTTTATTTTATTTAAAACATATATAAACTGGTTAATATTTTTAAAATCTCTAAGCAGTGTACAACACAGGAACAGCAAACAATACCATTAAAACAAAAATGTAAATAAAACCAGCAAAATGGCAGTATGAAAACAAACAAAAACAGGAATTCAGGGAATTCATAAACATGAAAACAGGGTCCAATGTTATGGGTCAGGGAAAGCCTGGGCAAAAAGGTGTGTCTTTACAAGATATCTGAAGCAACTGATGGTTGCTGCATCACACATGGTAAAGGGAAGAACATTCCACAATACAAGGGCAACAGGAGAAAATGCCCATTTTCGGGTCACCACCCTGTGATATTCTGTAGAATGGTCCCAGATGATGTAAGTGATCTTACAGCTTCATGCAGGGGACAGGCAGTCTTCCAGATAACCAGGTGCCAAGATGTTTAGGGCTTTGTATGTTAACATATGTAAAGATAACTCATGCTTGTCTGCAAACTAAGATTTAAAATAGTTGAAAAATATAAAGGCAGTGATTCCTGATAATATGCTGGCTATCATCTTTTAAAACTTGAACCTGCCTTTGGCTCTGTGTACCTTTTTGGGGGGGAAATTCACTCTCTTATATTCCTCCTTGCCTGCACCCCCGCACCCAATTCAGAGGGAGAAACCTTGATCCATGGCCTCTGTTTCTTAGATAGGAGACTGGTTGGCGCACATAGTAGGGTTTGTTTCTACACACACACAGAGCGCCCCAAACCCCTATGGTGGACCCTATACTCTTGAATGAAGTCACACCTATACCTTACATTTAAAGCACACTTACACCACTTTAACAATCATGGCTTCCCCCAAAGAAGTTTGTTAAGGGCTCTGAGAGTTGTTCCCCTCCCAGAACTACAATTCCCAGAGTGGTTTAACAGTCCATCCCTCTTCCCAGGGAACTCTGGGAACTGTAATTCTGTGAGTGTCGTGAGCCCCACAGAAAGGGGGTGGGGCAGCTAGAAGGAAGAGGAGGACTTTGAATGGGATGACGGTTCCAGTTTCAGGCCGACAGGTGCACTGGATTCTGAAAGCTCTTCTGCTGTGGACAGTAACAGCTCCGCCCCTATAACTCCAGTTACCCACAAGGAGGCTCAGCCCAGTCAGGCAGTTGCCTTTCTGCCCAGTGTTCATTCCCTTCCAATGCCCGCTTGCTGTCGCCCCAGTGCAGTCCCCCTCCCTCTGATGGGGAGGGTCTTACTGAGGCAGAGCAGCCGCCTTGCCATATACATGGAGGTGGTTGCGCCGGCAAATAAGCGCACACGTTCTCAACAATGGCACTCGGTTCACGCAAGTAGGGTGCCCACCCATCCTTACTTAAGCACGTTGACAGGGCATGACTAGTGCTGTGATAACGTCTTAAGCGCAGTATAGTCATGTGTAGTTACTCCTAGTAAAGACGCTGAATTCTGGGTAGGCTGATTCATGAAGCGCTCTGAACTGAAAGTTGCTATTAAATCTACTAAAGAAAAGCACACCTCCACTTTCGTGTCTGACTACAGGAGTTCAGGCAGGACAGTGAGGGGGTCTCCTAACAAACTACAGTTCCAAGGATTCTTTGCAGGAGGCATGACTGTTAGAGTGGTACGATACTGATTTAAATGTATGGTGCAGATGTGGCCTTTCTTCCTTAAGGAGCTCCGTCAAGCCACTCGCCTGTTTTTTTTCCTTGATCATCTAAAACTGTTACATTGTGAGCTACCTTACCAAGCTGTCTAGGGTCTTGGATGGAGAGGTGTTTCACATCACCTGTAATGCATTCCCCCCCCTTTTTTTTTTTAGCAGGAGTAGAGGTGGTGGGAACTGAATCCGGGCCCATCTTCATGCAAAGTGTGTGCTCTTTCACTGAGCTATGGTCATCCCCCATCTCTTGCACGCATGTTTCTACATGCAAATACACAGCAACATGGGAACCCAGCAAGCAAGACCTGAGCGCAGTAGCACTCCGCCCACCTGTGCTGCCCAGCCAACAGCAGAGATATCCATCAGGGTTACTAACTATTGGTAGCCTTATCCTCCTCCATGGATTTGTCTGATCCTTTTTTAAAGCTATCCAACTTGGTGGCCATCACTATCTCTTGGAGTGAATTAATTGTGTGGTGTGTGAAGAAGTATTTTCTTTTGTCTGTCCTGAATTTTCCAACATTGAGTTGCAGTATTACGTGAGAGGGAGAAAAAAAAGCTGTGTCTGATACTGATCGGTATTACTACCCCTCTACTTTAAGTTCTTGCAGTTTAGGTTTCATACTGTGCACCTACAGTGTTTTTTGCATTACTGTAAACTTATTTTAGTGAGAAAGCAATTGATACGTTTATTAAATAAAATTAAGAACCCTGAAATCATTATAAAATACAATAAGAAATGTAATTTCCTCAAAGCACCTATGATGGGAATTATAAAAAATGTAAACAGGTCAATCACACAACAAGCTTCTTTAATTTTATTTTGATTTTATACTTCTGTTTTGAGTTTTTAAATATATGTGTCTTTAGTTGTTTATGTGTTATGTGCAAAAATTGTGATGAATTTTTAATATTTGAATTCTTGGAAATTCTCTGGGCCACATCCATTCCTACAAAAGCATAGCTAATGATTCAGTGTGTCCTTAATGTGTGTGTGCTAGCAGTTGGCATGAACACTTCTCTCCATGTTCATGCCAGCATCTATTTCTTTTTTAAAACACCTGGAATCATCTGCCTTTTGACAGCTTGATTTTTTAACCAATAACGTGAATTGTTTTCAGCAGTTTACTTGTGGCAGGATCACGACTGTAACACACAGCTGCTGTTTTTATTTTATTGATTTCTTTTCTCAGGGAAGAATGGACAAAAGCCATCCAAACAGTAGCAGACAGCCTTAAGAAGCAAGAGGAAGAAATAATGGATTTTAGATCTGGTTCTCCCAGTGATAATTCAGGTGCTGAAGAAATGGAAATTTCTATGACGAAACCAAAACACAAAGTCGTAAGTATTGGGTTGAGGTGGATTCCCCCCGCCCCCAAGTACTAATTCCCAATGTCAATGGTGGTGGTTATTATTTAAGTTGAGACCTATCCCAGTCTACGTCTGTGTTGGAATTGCTTTTTAATATGTTCTTAAACCTTGGTTTTTAAAATGTTTTTTAATCTTAGATGTTTTGAAAGCTTTTCTTAAGTAATGTTTTTGAAGATGTTTTGTTTTAATGTGTTTTAAAATTTGTCTTTATGAAGTTTTAATATTTTTAGTGCTTTTGTTTGCCGCCCTGGGCTCCTGCTGGGAGGAAGGGCGAGATATAAATCTAATAATAATATTTATTTATTTATTTATTTATTAGTCGCTTTTTTCAAAAGAAACTCATAACGACTTACAAAATTAAAAAAACATTTATAAAAACCAGAATAAAAACATGACCAAAATTCACATCACAGCACATAAAGACAAGATCCAACTCCTCCCCACCTGACTAAGAACAAATAGAAAATAAAATTCCAAAGGCCTGGGTGAATAAAAATGTTTTTACCTGGCACCTAAAAACAGGCAGTGATAGCACCAGGTGTGCTTCCCTGGTTCCCAGACTTTTTCCCCTGTGGATCATTTGTAAATTCCCTGTGGATCATTTGTAAACGGTCTTTGTGGACCACTTAAGGATTTTTGCACCCATTGTAGCAATTGTGATGCACTGTGCAAGGTGCTGCATGATTTTAAATAGTATTTTTATTGCTTCTTTTAGTTCTCATTTTTATTGTGTTGTATTTTATTGGATTACAGTTTACATTCTATAGAACTCGAATTGCAATACAGTAGAATGCAGCATAAGAAATAAAAGAAGCGGTCAAAATACAATTAAAAGTAAATATTTCATGTCATGGATCTGCCATCTCCTGTCTTCAACCACGACTCCACAGACATGCTGCAGACCACCTGGAAGAAGCTCACGGATCACTGGTGGTCCAGAGAACACAGTGTGGGAACCCCTGACCTTGGGCCTAGGTTGCCACACAGCAGGAGTGCTCAACATGGTGCCCTCCATATATTGACAGACTCCAGCTCCCATCATCTGAAGTTAGCATGGCCAATGGCAGCAGCTGATGATGATGGTGATGCTAGGAATTGTAGTCTAGCTGTGCTCCAGGAAATCCCTAAGCTTCCTTGGAAGCTTACAAGAGTTCCTCGTGATAAAATCAGTCATGAAGGGAGGGCAAGCTTTCCTGACAGACAGTGTAAGAGGCCCAGTGGGGTCAGAGGCAAATGGCGTGGCCAAATAGGGCAGCTGTCAGAGTACAGTGGGAAGACTGCTAGAAGGGGCTGGGTGGGAATCTTTCAAGCTGCAATTAAGGAAAGCAGATTGTTACACAAGGGATTTTTTGAAAATGGCACCCCCAGCTACAGCCTAAAGTGGCATCGTGCGCTGAAGTACCTCAAGATTTATCCTGCTGCCTGTGCAGGCCAGCCCTCCATTCTTCCTTGAGACTATGGCCCCATCTGCACTATAAATTTAAAGCATATCATTCCACTCCTGGCTTCCCTGAAAGAATCCTGGGAACTGTAGTTTCTTAAGGGTGCTGAGAGTTGTTAGGAGATCCCTATTCTCCTCACAGAGCTGCTGTTCCCAGAGTGGTTTAACAATCAAGTCGTTTTCCCCAGGGAACTCTGGGAATTATAGTCGCTCTGTGAGGGGAAAAGGGGTCTCCTAAAAACTCCTTATGTTTTAAATATATAGTGCAGATGGGATCATAGTGTCAAGGAAGAACTGAGGGCTGGCCTGCACAGACGGCAGATTAAATCTTGAGATACTTGAGCAGACTATGCCACTTTAAGGCTGTAGGTGGGGGTGCAATTTCTTTTTTTTAAAAAAATTCCCTTGTTTAAAAATCTGCTTTCCTGAATTGCAGCCTGAATTTTTTCCCCCAAGCAATCTTTAACCAGGATACAGACATTCTCTTGAGAGAGACTCATTCTGGGAATTGTCAATCTGTGTATCTGTCAGGCTTGGTTCCGCCTCCTGGCACTCTCAGGCAAATACCAGAGCCCACACTGCTGCCTGAGCCTATGAATTAAAAAATAATAATTAAAGGAAGTGTGAATTAAAGAACTCACACTGTGAATTAAAGAAAAAACTCTGCCATCACAAGAACATGGCAGTTGCCACTTTGTTTTTTTTACCCAGAATGCATTGTAACTTTTGCCCCATTCTATTTCAGCAAGATGGCGACTGCTACAGGGCCTAAGTTGGTGCTCTGCCAGGAGTCCCCAAAATTCTGAAGCTAGCCCTGGCAGCTGTCTCTTTACACCCCTTTAGTTTTTATTTCAGCTTATTTGGTGCCCTATTTTTACACTTATTGCCATCATTCCCTTCCTGTGGGCATCCTGGAATGGCTGCCGTCCATGGGGAACAAGAGCTGGACTCGATAGAACTTAAGTTTGATCCAGAAGAGTTCTACGAATGTTCTCATAATCACTTAGACAAACTTGGGGCCCATCTGCATTCAAAGCACTATGACACCACTGTAAACATGCATGGCTTTCTGCAAAGAATCCTGGGAACTGTAGTTTATCAAGGGTTGAGAGTTGCTAGGAGACCCCTATTCCCCTCTCAGAGCTACAATTCCCAAAATGGTTTAATAATGGGGCCTTGATTTATATCCTTGGATTGTGTGATAGGCTGTCTCTCAAAATGATAACTACTGTTCCGTGAGAGGGCAGTTCCTGATTTGTGTGTGTAGCTGGCAAAGATTCCCCTTTAGTCTCCATATTTTCTTTTTTAAAGTACAGGCTGTCTCCAAGCTGTCAGTCATTTTACTTTGTTCAGATATTTTGGGACGTTAGCCTATAAATCCCTAACAACCTTTGAAACATGTTTTCAACAGACTATGAATGAATTTGAATATCTTAAGCTACTGGGAAAAGGTACTTTTGGAAAGGTTATCCTGGTGAAAGAAAAAGCAACTGGGCGGTATTATGCTATGAAAATTCTGAAGAAGGAGGTGATTGTTGCAAAGGTAGGTCATCGAGGTTCAGCCCCAGCTCCTGTTTGGTTGAGAGAGGGGTTGTGAAGAGATGAGGAAGGGCCTGGGGAACAAGTTCCTTGTGGCAAGCAAGAAACAGCAAATTCAGTATCTCCTACGGTCAATCAGGCATAACACCAGATTACGCTTTGGTGGTACGTAAGCTTTGGACTCACGTGCTCCTTTGTCACCCTCCTTCCCTTGTGCATTCTCAGACTTTCTCTTTCATGACAAATCGATAGTTTGCCATAACAGCAGAACTGGGAAAACCCATGGTTTGCCATGAAACAAAGGCCCCCTCTGCACTATAAATTTAAAGCAGTATCATACCACTTTAAACAGTCATGGCTTCCCCAAAGAATTGTGGGAGCTGTAATTTGTTAAAGGTGCTGAGAGTTGTTAGGGGACCCCCTATGACCTTCACAGAGCTACAATTCCCAGAATTCCCTGGAAAGAGGGACTGATTGTTAAACTACTCTAGAATTGTAGCTCTGTGAGGGGAATAGGGGCCTTCTAAACAACTCTCAGCACTCTTAACAAACTACAATCCTTAGGATCCTTAGGGGGAAGCTCTGGCTGTTTTAAAGTGCTTTGATACTGCTTTTAATCTATAATGCAGATGTGGCCAAAGTCATGGTACTGAGGGAATCCTGACCCTATACATGATGCCATGCAGTGTACCCAACCAGAGTGTACCCAACGTACGTGTTGCTGTAAAGAGATTTCTGCTGTTTCCTCCTTTGGCTAGAGCTGGCTAGGTGATGCCTGGCTGAATCTGCATCTGACTTCCTTCAGGCTCACCAGTCTGAGACCTGTTGCAAGCTCTCATCCTGACACTCTCTGTCCTGCTTTTTAAACCTGCTGTCCTTGAGAGGAAGCTTTACGATAATGAAGTACTTTGACTTCTAAATGTTTAGGTTAATTTTGTACAATTTCGAGAAGAGATTATGATAGAGAGATAGATTTTATTTCTATATGTATCCAAATAATATTAATCCAATAGCTTTTGCTCATTCACGGCTTATTGGGTTGTTCTTCAGGATGAAGTGGCACATACACTGACGGAAAACCGCGTTTTGCAGAACTCTAGGCATCCTTTCTTAACGGTAAGCATTGTCTCTTAAAGGCAGTCCATAATCTGTTTGTGGGGGGGGGGGGGTTGCCTCGGTTGTTTTCATTAACAGAAGCATTTGTGGCAAATGTTTTTCCAAAATGGAGTGTGGTCAATTTAAGTAGTTGATGGTGTGCCAGTATTTCCCATTAGTGTAATGGGATTTAGAGTTAATTTGTGCTGTGTTTGCTGTGGCTGTATGGGTGTTTTCTTGTACTAAACACTCAAAAGGGTGAAGGGAAGATGCCCACCCTTAGACACACAGGTTGCGTTCAGGCAATCATATCTCAGCATAATCAGCTGAGTTATGAACAAGCCTCTTGTCTGCATGTTCAGCCCCTTTGCCCTTCTGTTGATGGCAGGGGCAAACAATCCAGGAAGTCTTCCTTTAACCACAGTTTCCAGTTTCATCTGAACCAGGAAACTATGGTTAACTGCTTTGGAATAAGTCAGTATGTTAAACCAGCTTCAAATCATGGCTACATCTCCTGGCTTGTTCCAAGGTTGTTAGCATAGTTTCCCCATTTGGGCAAAACAGGGAACTATAGTTAATGGAAGATTTCCTGGCTTGCTCACTCCTACCTTCATGGCAGGAGCAAATGGATTATGTGCCTGGCTATAAGAATTGTTCATATCTCAGTTTATTAAACCAAGATACGATCCTTCAAAGATGGCCGCAGTGGTCCTAATTGGTTGCAGCCAGCCAGCATTTTATTTATTTATTTTATTTATTATTTGCTTTATATCCCGCCCTTCCTCCCAGCAGGAGCCCAGGGCAGCAAACAAAAGCACTACAAACTTTAAAACAGCATAAAACAGACTTTAAAACACATTAAAACAAAACATCTTTAAAAATGTTTCTTAAGAAAGCTTTCAAAACATCTTCTGTGATTAAAAACATTTTTAAAAGGTTTAAGAACATATTAAAAAACAATTCCAACACAGATGCAGACTGTGATAGCTCTCAAAAGGCTTGTTGAAAAAGGAAGGTCTTCAATAGGCGCCTAAAAGATAACAGAGATGGCGCCTGTCTAATATTCAAGGGGAGGGAATTCCACAGGGTAGGTGCCGCCACACTAATTTGACCACACATTTGACCACTGTGTTTATTTTTAGGTATGTGTGTACCTGCCTCACTTTACATGTGTACTCCAGAATAATCCAGTGTGCCCACAGCAAGCATAATTGCTGTGTGAACCGAGATATCTAGCCTTACTTGTATGTTCAGGCTCACACAGAAGGCGGGGGAGTAGGGCTCCACACGTTAGCCCTAGGCACTTCCCTGCACCCCGTGCCAGCCCCACCCCAATGCTATTCACACATTGGAGGGCATGTCTGCAGCAGGGCAGCCTGCCAAATGTGCACTGGCTGTCCCTGTGAGCTGGGGCCCTGAGCACTCATTCAGCATACTGCCTCACTGCAGACATCCCCACCGTCACCCCTGCAGTGCACTGATAACATTGCGGAATAGCTGGTGTGCGTTGACTGGGGCTAATGGGAGTTGTAGTCCAAAATGTCTGGAGGTCACGGTTGGCAAGGGCTGCCTTAGCATTGTTTTGAAATTAGAATATATTAAAGGCATAATTAAAAAGGGCCAAGATGATTCATGGTCAATAATGAATTAGTGACAGGTGGTGCAGGGGTAGGCAACCTTTTTCCGTTGAGGGCCACTTTTCCCTCTGGCATAATCTGTCGGGCAGAAACCCTGCCAGAGGCCAAACTGGGCAGGCTTGGAGCCTCACGCTTCTTCATATAGTGAATTGTTAAACTATGGAATTCGCTCCCACAAGATGGCCATCAACTTGGATGGCTTTAAAAGAGGATTAGGCAGATTCATGGAGGATAAGGCTGTCAGTGGCTACTGGCCAGGATGGCTATGCTCTGCCTCCATGGTTGGAGGCAGTATGCTTCTGAATACAAGTTGCTGGGAAATCACAGGTGGGAAAAGTGCTGTTGCATTCAGGTCCTACTTCTGGTCTTCCCATTGAGGCATCTGGCTGCCTGCTGTGAGAACAGGATGCTGGACTGGATGGGCCGTTATTCTGATCCAGCAGGGCTCTTCTTATGTACATCTCTGTCTCTCTCCCTCCCCCTTGCCACGTGCATGAAATAGACTGAGAACCTCATGTGGCCTAGAGCCATGAGTTGACGTAGTTGAACTAGTGGATCTCAGGATTGGAGCGTGTATTTTTTTTTTTAAAAAAGTCTTCTTACATATCCTGATTATGCCTATAACACCCATTATTATTTATGGGCATGTTTATTTTTATCTAAAGCCAAAGTCGTGACTCCTTCTCTGGCTCTTTAACTTCTGGGCTGCTGCCCAGGCAAAGCAAAACAGAGGGCGCGTCAAACCAAGCTGGCAGTTCTCATGATGCAGGAATGTGTGTGATGCGAGAGAAGGGCACCAGCACTTGGGGGGTGGGGGGAGAGAACGAGCAAGGGAGAGAGGGAGGGAGCTTCTCTCCCCTCCACCAACTTCATTCCTTGCATGTTCCAAGCTTGCAACTTGAGTGTGAATTTATGTTGATAGAGCATCTCGGCTGGCTGATTGCCAGCAAGGACCTGGGTAATGAGGATGCCTGAATAGGAGGGACAAATTTCCCAGGGAGTCTCAAAGGAGGTAGTAGCCTGCGTGTGCTGCACACCGCCACATGTCATAGGATTGTCTCTGGCAATACCCACTTTTCTTAGTCTGAATTGTAGCTGCTTCATCTCTCAGCTCATCCTGGATCCTTCGTCCCCCAAATGCCGTGGGCCATTCATATTGGAAATACCCACCTTTTCTTTGTCTGCGTTGTTGCTGCTTCATCTCTAAGCTCATCCTGGATAATAACTCCCATTCATTGGGAGACCACAGGCAAAGCCCAGAGAAGCTGAATGTTGGAAGCTTCCGGACAGGCAGAAGGAAGTACTGTTTCACACAATGTGTAGTTAAACAGTGGAATTTGCTGCCGTGAGAGGCAATGATGGCCATGAGCTTGGATGGCTTTGAAAGAGAATTAGACAAATTCATGGAGGAATAGGCTATCAATGGCTATGTCCTGCCCCACTGTTAGAGGCAGTATTTATTTATTTATTTATTTATTATTTATTCAATTTATTACTTCCCTTGGGACGTTACGGTGAGGGGTGAGTTACAACAATTTAAAATGCAATATTAAAAACAGTTTAAAACAAATTACTGTCAGAAGGATAGGGTGGGTTATATAAAGTGTCACAGGCCAGGTTAAAGAAGTGCATCTTCCGCTTATGACGGAACCTGCATTAATGAAGATGGCGAGACAAACCTCTGTGAGGAGGGAATTCCAAAAATTAGGGGGCTGGACCAGAGAACGCCGTCTCTCAGGCCGCTGTTCTGGGGGGGGGGTGGAACTACCAAGAGAGCTTCCTCTGCTGATCTTAAAACCCCAGAGGGTCGGTAGGGAAGGAGGCAATCTCTCAAATGTTTGGGGCCTAAGTCATTTAGGGCTTTATATGCTAATATGAGCAACTAACTGGCAACCATGTGCCTTTGTATACCAGCTGCTGGGAGTCACAGATGGGGAGAGTGCTGTTCTGCTCAGGTCCTGCTTGCAGACTTCCAGTGGCCCATCTAGTCCAGCATCCTGTTCACAGAGTGCCCATCCAGTTGACCATGGGAAGCCCACAAGCAGGACCTGAGCGCAACAGCGCTTTCCCCATCTGCGATTCACAGCAACTGCTATTCAGAAGCATGGTGCCTCCAACTGCAGAGACAGACCATAGACATCACGGCTAGCAGCCATTGATAGCCTTATCCTCCCTGAACTTGTCTAATTCTCTTTTAAAGCCCTCCAAGTTGGTGGCCATTACTGCTTTTGTGGGAGCAAATTCCATAGTTTAACTATCCACTGTGCTATTTTGTCACATTTATATCCTGCCTTTCCTCTCACAAGGAAGCACAGAGCAGCTTACAACTTGTTCATTAATGACCTAGAGTTAGGAGTGAGCAGTGAAGTGGCCAAGTTTGCTGACGGTACTAAATTGTTCAGGGTTGTTAAAACAAAAAGGGATTGCGAAGAGCTCCAAAAAGACCTCTCCAAACTGAGTGAATGCGCAGAAAAATGGCAAATGCAATTCAATATAAACAAGTTAAAATTATGCATATTGGAGCAAAAAATCTGAATTTCACATATGCGCTCATGGGGTCTGAACTGGCGGTGACCGACCAGGAGAGAGACCTTGGGGTTGTAGTGGACAGCACGATGAAAATGTCGACCCAGTGTGTGGCAGCTGTGAAAAAGGCAAATTCCATGCTAGCGATAATTAGGAAAGGTATTGAAAATAAAACAGCCGATATCATAATGCCGTTGTATAAATCTATGGTGCGGCCGCATTTGGAATACTGTGTACAGTTCTGGTCGCCTCATCTCAAAAAGGATATTATAGAGTTGGAAAAGGTTCAGAAGAGGGCAATCAGAATGATCAAGGGGATGGAGCGACTCCCTTACGAGGAAAGGTTGCAGCATTTGGGGCTTTTTAGTTTAGAGAAAAGGCGGGTCAGAGGAGACATGATAGAAGTGTATAAAATTATGCATGGCATTGAGAAAGTGGATAGAGAAAAGTTTTTCTCCCTCTCTCATAATACTAGAACTCGTGGACATTCAAAGAAGCTGAATGTTGGATGATTCAAGACAGACGAAAGGAAGTACTTCTTTACTGAGCGCATAGTTAAACTATGGAATTTGCTCCCACAAGATGCAGTAATGGCCACCAGCTTGGATGGCTTTAAAAGATTAGACAAATTCATGGAGGACAGGGCTATCAATGGCTACTAGCCGTGATGGCTGTGCTCTGCCACCCTAGTCAGAGGCAGTATGTTTCTGAAAACCAGTTGCCGGAAGCCTCAGGAGGGGAGAGTGTTTTTGCACTCAGGTCCTGCTTGTGGGCTTCCCCCAGGCCCCTGGTTGGCCACTGTGAGAACAGGATGCTGGACTAGATGGGCCACTGGCCTGATCCAGCAGGCTCTTCTTATGTTCCTATGTTCTAAAACAATACAAGAAAAACAACCCATTTGTTTCATTAAATAAACCAACCAAGCCCCAAAGAACTGGTTATTAAATAGGTTTTAAGAATTGGCCTCAATACAGGCAAAATGGAGGACAACCTGATTTCACTCAAGGAGTGGAATTCTATAAATGGGTGCCACCACCAAGAATACCATCCTTTTCACACCTCCCACTGATAAAACCACAAGCAGGGTGGATATTATTATTATTAGAAATTATTATCTGCCTTTCACCCAGAGGTCCCAGGGCAGATTACAACAATGTTAAAACACATAATTAAAAGAGTTAAAATTAACCTAAACAACATCACAGAAAATAGGGTGGGTCCTGAAAATATATCTCTCAGGTGTCAAAGGTCAAGGTAAAGAGGTGTGTCTTTAGTATTTGCGGATAATTCTACTGATCCCAGATTGCAGAGTATGTTTCTTATTTCAAAGATGTGAACACTGTTTTCAATCACATGGTGTCCAAGGCAATTTGACAGCAGCTTAAAACAGTATACGTCAACGTAGATAGGATACTCTGAAGTGTTTGAAAACCAGTGGGATAAAAGACTGGTCTTGGCTTAACCTAATTTCCCCACTTGTAATGGGGAAATGATAGCAGCTACATAATTGAGCCAATAACTCGCTCTGGGAACTCAGCTTGGAAGTAGCCTTCAAGAACTGCATGTAAATACAACAATGTTTTGTTCACTTATTCCTCACTTTTTGCAGGCTTTGAAGTATTCCTTTCAGACGCATGACCGCTTGTGCTTCGTGATGGAGTACGCCAATGGTGGAGAGGTTAGGATCGCTTCAATCATATGTGTAGTGTTAGTGTTTGACCTTGTGTGCTATTTGGGTGCAGGGGGTGGGGAACCTTTTTTCAGCCTGAGGGCTGCATTCCCTTGTAGATAACTTCCTGGGGGCCACATTCCGGTGGTGGGTGGGGCCGGAGGGAAAAGTGAGTGGAGCAGTGGATATGACTCTTAACACATTAAGCTACATTTCAACCACCCAGAGTTACTGGGCTCTACGCATACATACACCTCTCTCACTTCCACCCAGGCAGGCAGGAGGCACCAACACAATTCATGGACACATTCCAACCAAGCAAAAGCACTTGATGAGGGCATGGAGTGAGGTCTGTGAGGGGTGTGGCCTTTGAAGAAGGGGTGTCGTCTGAGGAGAGTCCCAAGGGCTGGATAGAGAGTCTTGGAGGCTCACGTTCGGCCCCCGGGCCCGAGGTTCCCCACCCTTGTTTTTAGCTGGTTGGGAATCTTTGTAGCTTGTAATAATCCTCTTTAAGAGGCTCCTAAGAACAGGCCATAGTTCAATGGTAGAGTACGTGCTTCCCATGTATAAATTCACAGGTTCAGCCCCTGGTATTAGGATCTCAGGTAGCGGGATGGGAGAACCTGAGCTGCTGGAGGGCTGCTGTTTGTCAGAATGGACATTATTGACTAGAATCACTGTTCTTCAACCTCAGGTCCCCAGTTGCTGTCAGACTACAACTCCCATCATCCCCAGCCAGCTTAGCCAATGGCTGATGGGAGTTGTAGTCCAATAACATCTAGGGAGCCAAGGTTGAAGAACAGTGGACTAGGTGGACCAATGATATGGCTCTGTATAAAGCAATGTTAGGTGAGTGAGCCTCTCTAGGGGTATGTAGCTCAAGTATAACAAGGGCTATAGTCCTGTGCATACTTACTAGGAATAAACTCCCATTAACCTCTGGATAACCATGCTCAGAATGGGGTGAAAAAGAGGCTGTTGGTTTGCATTTGACCAGGGAAAGCCAGTGAAAATAGCAGTAGGCCTCATCTCCGCCTCCATTCCCCAGGGATGCAAAATCAGCGTTATTAAAGATTAGAGACTGAAGCTTCCTGCTTTGCAAAAGTGGTTGCAAGTTGTCCTCAGGGCACATAATGGGGGTGCTCCTTGTGCTTATGCCAGGTTTTGAAGAGACTGAGCATCCACACAAAGGTCTGTGCACACATTTAGTCCCAAAGAGCTTACATCTAAGCCTGTATTTGCAAAAGCAGGGCTGTATATATGTTACCTGATACAAGTTTGGACATGCAGGTTGTGAAGAGTGCATCAAGTTGTAGAGCAGTGCTTGTTAAAATCATTTTTAGCTTAGCATCAAAACCAGAGTAAAATATGCAAAATAGAAACATTACATAGCACATTATGCAAAACGGGTACATCTTCACCTGCATCATTTACAAAGACTGCAGAAATTTAGCTTTTCTTGTTGCATAATTTGGATTACTTTGGTGGAAAGGCACATCTGTGATTCTGAATAGCTCTGTTTTGGAGTAAGCCAGGCCAAAGACAAATGAAGAGAGCAGAACCAGGTTTTGGTTAAGCTGAATTTAGGAGTCTCTGAAGACTGTAGTTCAGGAGCTCTGACTAAAGCAGGAGTGGGAAACTTTTTTGGCCCAGTGGGCAAGATCTTTATCTCCCCCCATACACCTGTCAAAGTTGGCCCATAGTAATGGGGGGAGATAGTGACCAAACAGGATTGAACTCCCTGTGCATCAGTTGATGCACGAGAAGTTTAAACCTGCTTTGTGCAAGGTTTGGGTGTGCCAGTGAGTTCCCTGCAGGGAACTAGTTCACTCACCAAAACTAAGCAGGATTGAACTGTCCAAGAATTCAGTCCTGCTTTCCATCTGCAGGATCCAGCTGCATCTCTACCTGCCCCACATCTGACATCCGGTATGGGGCAGGTAGGCATGGCCTGGGGAAAAATGCATCGTTGACCAGATTTGGGGGGGGGGGGGCTGGAATGCTAAATTTGGTCTATGGGCTGGAGGTTCCTCACCCCTGGACTAAGACATAAAAAATCTCTGTTCATATGTGAATCTAAGTCTTATACCAAGTGTCAGCCTATTGTCCGTCTAGTCCAGTATTGTCTGCTGTGATGGGCAGCAGCTCACCAGGGGTCTCAAGCAGAGAAACTTTTTCCAATCATCTGCTGCCTGACTTCTAAGAAATGCCAGGGATTGAACCTGGGTCTTTCTGCATGCAAAGCATGTGTTCTGACACTGGCCCATTATTACAGGTTTATAATAAATGCTATACTGCTCTAATTAAGGCTAATACGTGCTTGCCCTTGCAGCTATTCTTCCATCTGTCAAGAGAGCGCGTCTTTTCTGAAGACCGTGCCCGGTTCTACGGGGCTGAGATTGTATCAGCGCTGGACTATCTACACTCAGAGAAGAATGTTGTTTATAGAGATTTAAAGGTACGTAGATGGAATCCGGGGCATTTTGGAGTCCAGCCTTGCTTATCTCAAAAGTGGTTTGGGAGCAAATTGTGGTGCTAAATCTGTTCGGACCCTGGGGATATCATTTTGACCTGTGTCTTGCTCACCTCTCTGGATTGCATAAGCCAGGGGTAGGGAATCTGTCACCCTTCAGAAGTTGTTGGACTACAACTTCCAACATCCCTAGACATTAGCCATGCAGGCTGAGACTGATGGAATCCAAAAATGGGGGGGGGGAACAGGTTCCCCAACCCCGGTATTATTAGTAGGAGTAGGAGTAGGAATAGTAGCGTCCCTCACCCAAAGGTCCCAGGGTGGGTTACAATACATTTAAAATACGATATTAAAAAGCCTATGAACCTTTAAAGTAGGGAACCTTACCCCCTCCCAAGGGCCACATTCCGTGGTGGTCAACCTTCTGGGGGCCACGTGCTCATCATGTGTGTAGGGGAAACCCTAGCCCAAAAGTGAATGGAGGGATGGATTTGACTCTTATATAACCACCACTACCACATGGGGGGCTGCCCTTGGGCCTGGTCCGGAGGCTCCACCTGGTGCCAAGTGCAGCGGCTAGACTGCTGATGGGGGAAGGCAGCTGACAGCATGTGACACCTCTGCTAAAACATCTGCACTGGCTGCCCACATGCCACTGGGCCAGGTTCAGGACTTCTATCCCAGGCTGATGACTGATATCATCCGGAGGAGTGCTCTTAATTGACCCGGTGTTACAGAGGCCCAACTGGCCTCCACCAGAAGTCAGGCATTTAGCCTTGCCATGCTGTGGAATGGTCCCATGCTGTGGAATGATCTTCCCGCAGAGATTTGACAGGTATCCTCACTTTTGACTTCAAGGTGTCCCTTGGACACTTTTTTGTGCCAATAGGCCTATGCAGCTGCTTAAAATGTTTTCTGAGTAGCCAGCCATTTTAATGGCCATTTTGTATTGTTTTAAAATGTTTTTATGTTGCTGTACACCGCCCTGATGTTCTGCGAGAGGGTGGTACATAAATAATTTTATGAACAATAAAATAAAAATACACATTCCTCCATCCTGGCCGTTCAAGGGCACATTGCAGCCCAGCAAAAGCACTTAAGGGGGTCGCTGAGGGGTGTGGCCTCAGGATAGGGAAAGCTTGAAATCCTGGTGGTCGCAGAGAGAGCCCCAAAGACCAGGCAGAGAGGCTGCAAGGAGAGCATTTGGCCCTCCAGCCTGAGGATCACCAGCCCTGCTGGAGTGGATTCTACAAGTGCTTATTTATGGTGCATGGGGACTGGTTTTAAACCTACACTGATTTATTGCATTTATTAGTTGCCTAATGCTAAAAAAGCAAAAAAATTCTAGGCAGCATACAATGATGATATAACACAAAATGTAAACACACAAATACAACAACTGAACAGCAAAACCCACCTAGCAACAATTCAGCAATAAAATCCAACCCAGTCGTGAGTGGGTAGATTTCCTCCTTCTCCTCCTCCTCCTCCTCCAGATATGGGTATATTTGTTTTCTTCTTAACCTTGCCTCTAGTTAAGAAGCAATTTTAAAAACTTGTATCTCCTTAAACTAACATACTCAAATGAGCAGTGGCCACTTTAATCTCTGCATGGGTAGCCACCCTCTGTACTTGGTAAAGACTTAGGCTGTTAAGAAATTTTAGATTTCTGTTTTATTTTAATTGAGACTGTAGCCAATTAAGGAGTTTTTAGTTGTTTAATAATCCATCTCTCTTTTTAACAGATTAAATCAGGTAAATTTAAATATATGTGTCTTTTTGTGAATTTGAAGACATGTGATGTTATATCTTAATAAAATAAAATAAAAAATATTTAATGATAGAAGAAAATATCTTCATTGTATTTTCTTTTACTCTTTGTATTACAGTAACACACCAGGTTCAAAATTGGCCTTAGAATAAAATTAACTACTGTGCTCTTAAAGCTCCTGGATTAATCATATCGGTGTACTCTATAATCAAGTTTAAAAGTTTGCAGTCCTAATTTTTATAAAGTGCCACACAGCATGTTAAAACAGACACATGCGTTCAAAAAGGAGAGGTGTCATAACTCCGTGGTAGAGCACCTGGTTTGCATGCAGAAGGCACCAGATTCAGTCACTGGCATCTCCAGTTGAAAGGGTCAGGTAGCAAGAGATAGTGGGAAACACCTTTGCTATTATGTATTTTAAAAAAATTATATACCACTTGTTTAAAAAAAAACCTCTACGAGGTTTTTAAAAAAGCCCTGCTTGAGACCCTGGCGAGCTGCTGCCAGTCAGAGCAGATAATACTGGACTAGATGGACAAAAAAAAGCCTGGCTCCAAGGCAAAATGGCTGTTAGTTATTCAAGCTGGCTCTTCTTGGTAACTAGCTTCCCAACCAGATCAAGTAAGGGCTGTCTTGATGCCACCTGAAGCTGTGCATAATGAAGCTATGCAAATCAGTGGTTCCTTTTAGATTACTGCAGTGCTGCCCTTGACAATCCTGAACAACGTACTAATTCAGGGCTAGATGAAAAGGAAGTTATCATACTTTGGACACATCATGAGAAGAAGACATGATTCACTAGAAAAGATAATAATGTTTGGAAAAACAGAAGGGAGTAGAAAAAGAGGAAGGCCAAACAAGAGATGGATTGATTCCATAAAGGAAGCCACAGACCTGAACTTACAAGGTCTGAACAGGATGATTCACAACAGATGCTCTTGGAGGTCGCTCATTCATAGGGTTGCCATAAGTCATAGTCGACTTGGAGGCACATAACAACAACATGTATATACTGCTCACTTTTTAAAAAAAGGGGGGTCTCTCTTCTTTTCCCTGCCTCCTCCCCCTCCCTTCCCTTCTGTTCTTTATATGTTGTGTTTTGTTTGCTACCTGATAAAGCCAAGCTGCACAGTTTTGTTCTTGGAAGACAAGCACCTGAACATGCATGCATTGCCATGGGAACTGCCATGGATACCCCTCACCAGCCTTGGAAACAAGTGTTGAAGAGGGGGTCACCCTCACTCCCTGCTCTGCTTCCCCATGCTGCTGGTTTTCATGGTCTGCCCCCACCCTGTAGCCGGTGATGCTGCTGCCATTGCTATCTGGCCATCGTCAGGTGCCTGGCTTGGAACTGTCAGAGCCATGCAGTAAGCCATTGTTGCACCTTCCTCAGTTTAGCACACAGCATTGTCTCTCTGCTTGATCTTAAAGAATCAGCATAGCTCAGTAGTAAAGCACATAGCTTTGCACACACAAGATCCAAGGTTCTATCCCCCGGCATCTCTAGTTAAAATGATCAGGTAACTGGTGGAAAGGCCATAGCTCAATAGAGCATCTGCCTTGCATGCAGAAGGTTCCAGGTTCTGTCCCCAGCATCTCCAGGTAGGGCTGGGAGAGATCCCTGCCTGAAACCCTGAAGAGCTGCTGCCAGTCAGTTTAGATGAGTGTCCCCCATGCACCACTTTTTCTCCCCATGCACCACTTGAAAATTGCTGAAGGTCTAGGCAGTTCGCTTAATGATTATTCTGCCTGTTGCAGCAATTGTAATTCAAATGGTAATACAACATAAAAAATAAAAGAAGCAATACAAATACAATTAAAAATTAAAACGAATATTCAGTATGATGGATGTACCATCCCCTGTCTTCAACTGCATATTTGCTAGATGGTGCTGGAGGACATTCCTCAGTAGGGATGACTCCTCCTACTGGTTGTGACAGGCAGGGTCTCTAAGCTTCTTTGTATCCTCTCCTGGGGGAGGAGTCATCCCTCTCTCCAGACCGGCCCTGCCTGCGGTCAGTGGGGAGTTATTCTCTCCTCTCTATCTAGAGCTTCTTTCTTTCGTTTTCTGCTTCTCCCTCTTAGCGTCTTTTCTTATGCTAATCTTCTCCTCTCCTTACGTTTGTTTTATTTCCTCCCTGCCTGTTTCCTTCCCCTCCCCTACCTTCACTCCGTGGGTCTGGGGTTTGTGAGGCTAGGCTGAACCCGGCTGGGTTCACAGGCGTCGGAAAGGAGGCCGAAGAAGGGCGGAGCGCGGCTAGCTGCAGTGTGCCAGCAGAGCAGCAGCCGCCCAGACGGGAGTCTCTCGCCTTGCTCCGCGGAGCCGCGTTTCTGCAACCCTCGCGTTCAGCGGGATTGCGGCTCCTGGCTCCCCTCCCCTTCACCAAAGGCTTGCCTCGTCGCAGGAGAACGTCTCAGCAGGGGGTTGAGCGGCGCCCGCTAACGCGGCTCGCCTGTAAAGTGATTCCCGCGCTTTTCCCTCAGCGTCAGGGAGTCACGGCCGCCATATTATGGCCTCACCCGCTTCTTCTCCGCCTTCCCGCCAAGAGCCCTGCCACGTGGGGGAGGCAAGGGATCTAGAGGACTCACAGCAGTCTTCTCTTCGTCCCAGAGCATAGACAGCGGGGGGATGAACCTCCTAGATGAAGGTATGGCTGTTTTTCCCCCCCACTCTCAGTTTCCCAAATTTATGACCTGGGTTAAAGAGCTCATTGCTTCTGAAGTCAGTGGCTCTATCTCACATGCACGTAAAAGTAAGAAGCGCATGTTGGAATTGCGGCTTGCCTGTCAGGGCAATGCCACTGCGTATAACAGGAATGAATAGAGTGAATAGAGACAGAACGCTAGAAGTGGTGAAGATGAATCTTTTACTGATCCAATAGCTTATAGATACAGATACAGATACACGAGCTCTCTCCTTCACATACATCAAATGCACCCCCCACACCCTGAGCTGTTTCTATGGCGTTATATAGCCTTGGCAGCTTTCCTGCCCAGCCACCTGCAGCCTTCGGTCTGCTCTCTGTCCTTGAGCCCCAGAGTGTGCTTTTAACCCTGTCCATGTCTTTTTGGAACACATCATATCTCAGCATTCTAACAGCGCAAACATTCCAGGAAGCGCTCCCACAGGGGTAAGCGGAGGCGCTTATCCCCCTCCCCAGGCTCCAGCAGGGAGGACAGGCATGGCAGCTCATCTTTAAGAGACAGCCACTCCAGGTCCTCTTCCCTTTCCAATCAAGACATGAGGCGGGGGGGGGTCGCCCCCACCCTCCTACATTTTACACAGCGAGCCAGCTAAGGATGCACCCAGGGGTGACAAGGAGCATCTGGGTCATAGCGCGTTGGGGGGGTAGCAAGGCGTTCCTCCCCACAGACTCATGCAGGTCCCTCATCCTCAATGGTTCGGGATCGGCAGACACAGGCACAGTCGCCCAGGCTGGCTCCTGTGCCACAGATGGTACTGTCAGATTCTGAAGACCTACTCGAGCAGGACAGGGAAGAGGGGGAGCTTTCTGGTGAGGAAATAGAGGTCACCCAGACGCAACCCAGACTCTTTGCTCCAGAGGTTTTTTCAGCCGCTCCTTTCCAAGGCCCGCAGAGTGCTGCAACTGCCAGAGGCTGAGGCGGGAGGCGATGCACCCACTCAGTCAGCCTCGGCAGGTGCAAAAAAGGCCTTCCCCTCCATGGACACTAAGCAGGTTTCAGTTCCCTTTCCCCAGGCGTTTGATGACGTGTGGGATGCTGAATGGTCATCACCTGCAAACCAGAGCCACCTGCCAAGTGGGCAAAGAAACATTATGTCTTTGCCAACAGGATCATGGCAGGACTGCATTTTCACACAGTGGACCAGTGCCACAAGCGAGTCGAAGGGGCTCTTTGTAGGAGATTTGAGGCAGATGCAGTTGGCTTCAGAGCGGCAGCCACTTCCTCAGTTTCTCCAGAGTGGTTTTTATGTGGGCTGAAGAGTTTGGGGCACAGGACGATGTCCCAAAATTTGTAAAGGATGGGTTAAGGAAACTGGCGTATGCCTCAGCCATGTCAGCCGACGCATCCATGGATGCCCTACAGTTTGCAGCGCGCTCTATGTCTGCCTCCACCGTGGCACAGCGTAATATTTGGCTCAGGCAGTGGGCTGTGGACTCACTGTCACAGACCTGCCTCACTGCCCTACCTTTTTCAGGTTCTAAGCTATTTGGGGAGCCTCTAGAGGCCCACCTGGTGGAAACTAGGGACAAAAAGAAAGCACTCCCTATGGCCAGAAGAGAGGAACGGAAGGGCAGGCAGAACCAGTTTTTTCGTTCCTCAAAACAGCTCTCTAGATTTCGCAGTCAGCCTTCCAACAGGCTTCGCTGGGGCAGACAAGACAAAGGGGGTGGACACGCTTCCTCCACTAAACCGGGAGGCACCCCATTCTCCTCAGGGAGGAACCAGAAGGGAGTCCAAAAGGGCTTCTCCTCCTGACTGGCGGTTGCCAGAGGCCTCTCGCGGAGTGGGAGCAAGGCTTCTAGAGTTTGCCCGCCGCTGGAGAGGCATCACCTCAGACAAATGGGTGCTGGACACGGTGTCCATGGGATATGCCATAGAGTTTCTTCGCATTCCATACGACCGGTTTCGACCCACCCCAAGGTCTCGAAGGCCGGAGAAGCACCTGCGCTACCTGGAAGCTATTCAGCACCTGCTGAACATCCGGGCAATAGAGCCAGTAGTTCCCTCAGAGAGGAAATCAGGGGTATATTCAAAATGGAAACCCCTCGCTCCATAACTGCAGCCCTAAGAAAAGGGGATTGGCTGACCTCTGTGGACCTCTCCGAGGCGTATCTACACATTCCAATCTGCAGACAAAACAGGAGCTTTCTCCGGTTTTCATATGACAACAGACACTTCCAGTACAAGGCCTTGCCGTTCGGCCTTTCCTCAGCACCAAGGGTTTTCACCAAGGTACTGGTGGTTCTGGTGGCACATCTCAGAACAATGGGGATATGCGTGGATCCCTATCTGGATGACATCTTGGTGAGAGCACCATCCTGGGACCAGTCACACACAGGTACCCATCTCACTGTATCATGGCTCCAAGGGCTGGGCTTCATAGGGAACTTGGAGAAGAGCATGCTGACCCCATCCCAAACTATTCCGCACTTGGGGGGTGATCCTGGACATGCAACTTTTCCGCATGAGGTTCACTGAAGAAAGGGGCTTGAGACTTCAGCTGTTGCTTCAGGAAGCAGTTGCTGTACCAGCATTGGACCTGTTGAGGCTAGCTCGGCTTTTAGGGTCCATGGTGTCTGCATACGACCTAGTTCAGTGGGCCCAGTTTCACTCCAGAGCTCTACAACAGATCCTTCTGCCCTACCAGGAGGCAATTCTCCTACAACACAGACACTCGGTCTCCGTGCCTCCAACAGTACGGACAGAGCTCCGGTGGTGGCTGGAACCTCAGAGGTTGGCCCACGGAGTCAGCCTGGACGATCCTCCACGCATAATCATGACCTCAGATGCGAGCTTGTACAGATGGGGGGCTCACCTGGACCACAATGTAGCCCAGGGGACATGATCTGCAATGGAGGCGGAGCTCAATATAAATATACTGGAGTTACGGGCCATCAGACTGGGCCTACATACGCACTGACAACTCATCGGCTAAATCTTATGTCAACAGACAAGGGTGCATGAGATAGAAGGGCCTAATGCTCGAGGCGGAGCGCTTGTTGAAATGGGCGGAGAGGCATCTTGCCTCTCTGAAGGCCGAACACCTGGCGGGCACAAACAACTTTGTAGCTGACTGGCTCAGCAGGACAGCCATCAAGGAGGCAGAATGGCAACTGAACCCAGAAGTTTTCCAACAGGTGGTGTGCAGGTGGGGAGAACCAGTAGTGGATCTCTTTGCCACACCCACAAACACACAGCTGGACAGGTTCTTCACAAGAAATCCGTGTCACCAGGCCCGAGGCACAAACGCACTAGTCGCACCATGGCCACAAGGTCTCCTGTACGCCTTTCCTCCGTTTGGGCTGTTACAACGCACGATCCAGCGGGTTTGGACATTGAAGGCGGAAATTATTATAGTGACACCCTATTGGCCTCGACGTCACTGGTTTCCGGACCTACTGAACATGTCAGTCGAGACACCCTGGCAGGTACCCTCTCGAACGGATCTTCTGATTCAGGGACCAGTCTGCCATCCTCGACCAGAGCTGTTCCGGCTAACAGCTTGGAGACTGAGTGGTTGTGGTTGAGTGGTAAGGGCTTTAAGGGGAAAGTGCTCGACACGCTGCTGGCCTTGCGTAGACAGTCCATGCACCGGGTTTACTCGTCCACGTGGAAGGTTTTCTTGTCCTGGTGCTCTGCAAATACAGTGGAACCTTGGTCTCGAGATGTCAGGGGTCCCCTAGGGTTCCTCCAGTTGAGCCTAGATAAGGGTCTGAGTGCAGCCACAATCAAGAGACAAGCTGCAGCTCTTAGTAGCATTTTGTTATGCCTGGGGGGGGCCCTCTTTCCTCCAACCCATTCCTTAAACATTTTTTAAGAGGGGTGACGCTGGTTTCCCCACCAATGATTCACAGGTTTCCAAACTGGAACCTTACCTGGGTGCTGACGGCGTTGACAGGACCGCCATTTGAACCGATGGCTCCCTGCTCCCTGAACCTCTTGACATTCAAAACAGTTTTTCTGGTTTCCATTACATCGGCATGCAGAGTTTCCGAGTTGGGGGCATTATCTTCGGACCCTCAACTGTACGTGTTCCACCAGGACAAGGTTGTCCTCCGACCAGACCCGGCATTCCTACCTAAAATCAATTCTGTTTTCCATAGGTCGCAGGAAGTGGTTCTCCCTTCATTCTGCCCTGCTCCCTCCTGTGCCCAGGAACGTAGGTGGCACTCACTTGATGTGAGGAGGGCCCTTCGTTTCTACGTGGATCGTACCTTAGAGTTCAGGAGGTCTGAGGCCCTCTTTGTGGCCTTCTCTGGGAAATCAAAGGGGTGTAAGGTGACAACCTACTCTATCGCACGCTGGCTCAGAGCGACTATAGCACATGCATATGAAGCTCTGGGTAAGGAACCTCCATTGGGTACCACAGCACACTCAATTAGGGGGGCAGCGGCTTCAGCAGCGTTTAGGGGGGGTTCCCCATAATGGATATCTGTAGGGCGGCTACATGGGGTTCTCCACACACTTTTATCAGGCACTATAAAATAGACTCATTCTCATCAGCCGATGCTGCATTTGGCAGGAAGGTGCTCCAGAAGGTGTTGCCTCTTAGCTAGAGGAATCCTACCCGGAGTCCTAGTACACTGCTCTGTCATATCCCTACTGAGGAATGTCCTCCAGCACTATCTAGCAAAAATGGAAATTTTACTCACCGTGAATTTCTATTTGTAGATAGTGCTGGAGGACATTCCACCCACCTCTCATTCCTCTGCTTCAACCTTCTGGAGTGGGAGGGGGAGTGGGGGAGTTAGGGCTTCTGCCAGCGCCTTACATTTGCACACGTTGTGTAGTATTGAGTGTCTTCCTTCATGTGTGACCTGTCCTCCAGCACGTTGGTTCTGTGTTGGTCTGTCACTTTTCTTCAGCTATCTCCTGGTATAGGCTTCCACTTTAGGGACGTCTGAAAAGCTGTGGATATGGGGCCTGAGGAGTGTTCCTGGCTCTGTCAGTTCGGTCTAGAGAGAGGGATGACTCCTCCCCCAGGAGAGGATACAAAGAAGCTTAGAGACCCTGCCTGTCACGACCAGTAGGAGGAGTCATCCCTACTGAGGAATGTCCTCCAGCACTATCTACAAATAGAAATTCACGGTGAGTAAAATTTCCATTTTCACAGACACGTTGTGGGCTACTGGTGGTCCATGGACCACAGTTTGGGAACTCCTGGTGTAGACAATACTGAGCTAGATGGACTGTCTCAGTGTAAGGCAGCTTCTTATGACTGAAAGGCCTGTCCCCGGGGACCTTGGAGAGCCTACTGTGCCTCTGGATGCCAGTTGCTGGGAATCACAAGTGGGGAGAGGGTCTTTGCACTCAGGCCCTTCTTGCAGTCTTCCCACAGGCATCTGCTTGGCTCTCCAGATGTGGAAACGCTGGCTGCCATCAGGCCCAGACAGCATGCCCAATCATCAAGGGCGATGGGAGTTGTAGTCTAGTTGAAAATTTAAAAATAGGGCAAAGTGATGTGCTAACTTAGGTGTGTATATATATATAATGTATGGTTTAATATTTATCACCATAAAACATACTTAAAACATAATCAAAGCAAATGTCTTCATCACATAATATATGTCATAGTGTATGGAGATGAAAGGTTTATATAACAACCGCAGTTATTTGTGTGCATATGTACCAACTTCACCAAAAATTCTTATAACAAAAACAAAACTGAAGACAAGTTTGCAAAAGAACATACGCAATTCGACCTCTATCAGGTCTTCTTCAGTGGAAAAAAAATATTGAATTAGTTACAGAAACCTCCCCCTCCGTTGTTCTTTATAAATTTTTGAAAGTGAAAAATGATATAAACTTACATTCTATTTTATTTATAGGTTATACCTAAAAGATGCCTTTTACTATATTGGCAAAATTTTCTAATCGTGACCACTGAAGAAGACCTGGTAGAGGTTGCACACGTGGTCTTTTTGGTCTTTTGCAAAGTTGTCTTCAGTTTTGTTTTTGTTATAAGAATTTTGGGTGAAGTTGGTATATATGCACACAAATAACTGGTGGTTATGTAAAACCTTTCATCTTCACACACTATGACATACGTTATGTGATGAAGACATTTGCTTTGATTATGGTTTAAGTATGTTTTATGGGGATAATTATTAAGCCATACATACATACACGTGTGTGTGTGTGTGTATTAATACCTGAGTTAGCATATCAGTTTGCCCAATTTTTTTGTTTAATTTTGAACTTTTGTAAAGGTTGGGTTTGGATCCTTAGAGAGCCGGTGTGGTGTAGTGGTTAAGGTGTTGGACTATGATCTGGGAGACCAGGGTTCGAATCCCCCCACAGCCATGAAGCTCACTGGGTGACCTTGGGCCAGTCACTGCCTCTGAGCCTCAGAGGAAGGCAATGGTAAACCCCCTCAGAATACCGCTTACCATGAAAACCCTGTTCATAGGGTCGCCATAAGTCGGAATTGACTTGAAGGCAGTCCATTTCCATTTTTTTTTATCCTTAGGTTATACTTTTAGTTTTAGTCGAGCAACGTTTGGACAGCCACAGGCACACTATCCCTGATCTAAGTATAACCAGCTTCAAATATGCTTGCAAAAGAGGGGACGTAATTGTTCTTGTGGGGCAAGAACAAATGCAATTTGCCCTATGCAATCAACAGAGCAAGTCTGCGTGCAGTACAGGTAATCCTCAGATTATTTTAGCAGGTGTTTCCTTTGTCGAAATTGTCATGTTTACTTGTACAAGATGCATCTGGCCATCTTTTAATTCCCTGGAATAGGGTGAATACTGCCCACAAGCCTTTCTTTTCAAATGTAGCTAACGGTTTACATTGGTCAGAGTTTGATGGGCTGTGCTTTCAAGGATTTTAACCTTCGTGAGACTGCAGAATAGACAAGTGTTCTTGAAAGAGTTCCAAGATGTTCTTTTTATGCAGCTTTGATCTCCCACATGCTATAAAAGTTCAATCTTTAGCAAGAATAAGAACATTTATTCATACATAGAGGGTTGCTACGTTTAGCGGATAAATCCGTTTTGATTTACTTGAAAAGATGCCCTCAGTTAATTGGGTGAGACAATTCTTTAAAAAATGTTTATTGTTTGTCATGTAAACATTTATAAAAACATTTATAAAAACCAGAGAACAGGTGCCATCTTACAAGAGGCATTTCTTCCTATGTGTGCCTCTGACAACATACCTAATTGCACAGTATGCTTTTTTCTCTTTAAGACTACTGTTTTATTTACCCAGTGTTGAATAAATCAGTTAATTGGTTAAAAACACATACAGTTAATTGATTTGAGATTTCATACCTGTGGGTAGCAGCCTTACTTGTGTAATAAAAAATAAACAGCAAGCTGCTTTGTAAGTGAGAGGATAGAGAGTAGTAGCGGAGGATTAGACTAAATGAGATGGTGGATATCTTGGAACAAGATAAGCTGCCCCATACTTTTTTTTTTTTACAATAATTTTTATTCAAATTTTCATAAAACAAACGAAACAAAATAAAAAAACATTCAAAGACAAAAAACAAAACAAAACAAAAATAATTAAACAGTAAAATAAAATGTTGACTTCCGATTTGTCGCAGATCAGTTACAGGTCTACAATATATAGCAATCCTGTCTCTTAAATTATATTATAAAATCACTTTCCTCCAGTAGTTATCTTAATTAATCATCAAATCTCATAAACATTACTTTATTCTTTCCACAAAAAGTCAAAGAGAGGTTTCAATTCTTTGAGAAATATATCTATCAATTTTTCTCCAAATAAACATGTCGATTAATCCATCTCGTTCAAATCTATTAGGTCCAATAATTTCAATAGCCATTCTTCCATTATCAATGTTAATTCCATCTTCCATCTTCAATAATCCTGTTAAGTCCAGTAATTTCAGTAGCCATTCTTCCATTATCAGTATCCCATAATAATCTTGTTGTCATAGCCATAGTCCAAATAAACATATTGATTAATCCATCTCATCAAATCTGTTAAGTCCAATAATTTCAATAGCCATTCTTCCATTATCAATATTAATTCCATCTTCCATCTTCAGTAGTCCTGTTAAGTCCAGTAATTTCAGTATCCATTCTTCCATTATCAGTATCCCATAATAATCTTGCTGTCGTAGCCATAGTCATATAGTAAGAGTCTGATGGGAATTTCCTTTATCACAAATATTTCCTTGCCATCAATTCTGAATATGTTGCTGAAATATTGTTGTAAAGTCATATCTCTGTTCTTCTTTTTTACAAAATGCACTGGCTCATCTCTTGAGAGTTTTTCCATTGTCACATATCTGTAGTTAATTCCATAGATTTTTTTCTATGTCAAGCTCCATCACATCATTCCAGTCCAGAAAATTATCCAAGACATTGATAACTTTATCTCTAATATCTTCATTAATTTCTTCAGAGACAGCGTTGAATTCCAGACAGTAAACTTTGTTTCTAATATCCATAAACTCCAGATCTTTTTCCAATTCCACATTTGTTCCAATCTCCAGGGCTTGTATCTTCCCTTTAATTTTTCTTTTCTCATCTCTGATCTCATCAATCTCATCAATCTCCTCTCTCACAAGATCCCCTATTTCCTTAAGCTCCTGCGTCATTTTGCCCAATTCAATTTTCATCTCCTTTCTACCCTGTCTCAGGGTTTGTTTCGTTATCTCAATCTCATCCATTATTTTCTGAAACATAATTACTTCCAGAATCTCTGCCACTTTCTTAATTGCCATTCTTAAAACCATGAAAAAAAAAAAAACACTTCTAATTTCAGCAACAATTGGGTTAATATTCCAGGCTTGATGACATCACAGTATAGACAGAACAGCCTGCCTTATCTCTTATATGTTCAGGAATACAAAACAAATTTAGTTCCCAGCATCAAAACAGTTAGTGGCGTCGTGAAGAAACAGATTCGTCAAAATGAAATAGACCAAAAAGAAAATAGTCCCAGACATATAATATTCCAAAGTTCATAAATCAAATTTATTTATTTATTTTCTCCTCGGAATAGAAATCCCTCTTCCGTTTGTATCTTTAGAATGCACTTCCAGGACAGCTTTTTGCAATAAAAACAAAGATAAGCTTTTTCAATTTCTTTCCTCCTTAATTTCGTGAATAAAAGAGAAGAGTTATAACTCACCCAGAAATTCTTTATAGCTGATTCATTGACAAATCTCTTTTTGCTACAACAATTTAAACCAAGTGAAAAAAAAATAGAAAGAAGGATGCTTGCCTGTTAAAGTCCGTTTTTCTTTGAAGAAAAGATAAACGTGTTGCATTAATCAGTTAGAGCTTGTTTGGAAGTCCGTCCGGCATTGTTGGCTGAACCTTCTCTCATAAATTAATGAAATCCAGTCCTCCCAACAAAAACAGGCTTTTGTGGTTAATCTCTACGTTTCTCCCTGCCCGGGAGAAAATCTTTACCAGTCAAAAAGAACGTTCTGACTGATTTTAAAACTGAAAAAGCTTCTTCTGAGCTCATCTCAAAAAGCAGGCACAAGCGAAGTCACCCTTCCCGGAAGTCGATAAGCTGCCCCATACTGAACAATCTAGCTCAGTATTGTCTCTGCACTGACTGGAAGCGACCCTCCAGCGTTTCAGATGGGACGTTCCTAGCCCTTTCTGGTGATGCTGGGGACTGAATCTGGGACCTTCAGCATGCACAACAGATGTTCTACCACTGAGCTATGGCCCTTCCTTGCTGTGCTTGGGCCACAATCTTCCAGCTCACATAGCGCATCTGCAGAATGTCTTCTCTATGTTCCTTGCCTCTGTGATTAGATCTCCCATTTCTGTAACATTTTGCAAAAAGCAGCAGCAGGGAGCCCTTTTTTTGGATCATAACAATGAAGTGGGGGAGGCCGATTCTCGTCTCCCCCATGCTGTTTTCCTGCTGATAATCTCCCTCCAAATAGTTGGTATATGCCACTCTAGAGAAAACCAGAGTGCATATTTTCTTCAATGGAACAAAGAACATGTTGGTTTACATTGAGAAAATGACACAAAGCCAGAGCATTATCCCATCCCCTCTATCAGGCATAGTCCTGAACAGAGTTGGGTGGCCCTGGGTCTGCCCTTTGCAAATAGCTTCAAGAGAGGGGGGGATCTTCCCAAGGATATCAATTGGCTGCCTAGTTTGTCCTGAAGGGTGTTAGCTAGGAAACCCCCAGTTCAGTCCAGCTCATCCACAGGCTTACTAATTCACCTTCACCATGCCACTGTCCTCTCAGCCTTGAGACCCCCTATCAGAATATAGGGAGATTATACTGGCTACCTGACAAGGGTGTTGTAGGGATTTCCAAGATAGTGTATTGCACAGCACACTGAACACTCAGACAGCACTTCAGGAATGCCACATGTTATGATTAAGAGCTTAAAAGACTGTTCAGCTCACTTCAAGGGGAAAAATAATAGGTGCTTGAGTCTGGTTACTTTTCTTCTTCCTCCCCACCCCCTTTCGCTTTTGTGTTGTGCCTTCAGGATTGTAATCCTGAGGGCATCAAAACATAGGAAATGGCCTTATACTGAGTCGGTCCATCTAGCTCAGTATGGTCTGCACTGACTGGCAGCAGCTCTCCAGGGTTTCAGACAGGGAACATTTCCAATCCTAACTGGAGATACCAGAGATTGAACCCGGGACATTCTACATGCATAGAATGGAACTGTAGAGTTGGAAGGGTCCTATAAGGCCATCGAGTCCAACCCCCTGCTCAATGCAGGAATCCGAATTAAAGCATACCCAACAGGTGGCTGTCCAGCTGCCTCTTGAGTGCCTCCAGTGTCGGAGAGCCAACCAGTTCCCTAGGTCATTGGTTCCATTGTCCTGTCGTTCTAACAGTCAGGAAGCTTTTCCTGATGTTCAGTTGAAATCTGGCTTCCTGTAACTTGAGCCCATTATTACGTGTCCTGCACTCTGGGATGATCGAGAAGAGATCCCGGCCCTCCTCTGTGTGGCAACTTTTCAAGTACTTGAAGAGTACTATCATCTCTCCCCTCAGTCTTCTCTTCTCAAGGCTAAACATGCCCAATTGTTTCAGTCGCTGTTCATGGGGCTTTGTTTCCAGTCCCCTGATCATCCTCGTTGCCCTCCTCTGAACCTGTTCCAGTTTGTCTGCATCCTTCTTGAAGTGCAGTGTCCAGAACTGAACGCTGTACTCCAGATGAGGCCATCATGCAAGGCAGATGCTCTACCATTGAGCTATGGCCCTTCCCCAGGGGCTATATTGGTGTTGCTGTGTTTTTTTAATTGATCTCTAAGCCAATTTGGGAACCTTTTCAGCTGAAGAGCCAGGGATCTATGTGCTTTAAATGAATAACGATGGGAAATGGCTGAGAGTGGAGAGTCTTAAAAGAAAACCTGGTTATAGGAATGATTCTGCAGTCTTGTCTAATGATTTACTCTTCCCCCCCCTTTTTTTTTTTGGACTTTTAAGTTGGAAAACCTGATGCTGGATAAAGATGGACACATAAAAATCACAGACTTTGGGCTATGTAAAGAAGGGATCAAAGACGGAGCAACGATGAAGACTTTCTGCGGCACCCCGGAATACCTTGCACCAGAGGTACTCTTCTTGTTGTCCGTATTGGTTCGTCACAAATGAGACTTTCCTTAACAGAAAATGCCAAAGTAGACCATAAGACATTCTGTGTAGACTTTATCATATACCACTGGCATTCACTGGGGGAGTGGAGACGGGGGGGCAGTTATGGTTCCCAATGAACCATAATCCGCTGATCCCCAACTTTCCTTGTTCAAAAAACAAGTTTCTACTATTTGACGAAACCTAAGACATGAGGCAAACTGTACAGGCACTGCTCTGCTTTTGTGGTGAGAAGCTAGCCTCCTCCTCCAATTCACTTTGTCCTTTTCTCTCTACGCCACCCCCCACTGGGAAAAAATTCCTGCAGATGCTCATTTTATATACTAGCAGAATGCCTGTCATTGTGACAGAGCGTATGTTTCCTGGAGGGTTTGCATCAGAGGTGTGGAACGCTTTGAGCCTCACCTCTTGACCCTTGGCCTTGCTGGCTGGGACTGATGGGAGTTGGAGTCCCAGCAACATCTGGGAGGCCGCAGGTTCCCCAGCCCTGGTCTATACATGGGCAAGACCTTTCAGGGTGATTTGAAGGAATGCTTTGTTACAACATCCCTGTTGGTAAAGACCAGGTCACTCGGGCATGGAGTGCATTCTTCCCAAAGGAGTGAATGGGGAAGAAAGGCGTGTGACGAGCCTGCGGTCTTTCTCTGTTGACTGTGGTTTGTCTTAGTGGCCTGGCTTTGTCATTTCTCGCCTGTTGTTCCAGATGGATGCTTACTTATTTTGCTCCACAGGACTTAATTGAGAATGAAGCTTATTCCTGTTGGGTAGTACGAGACTCTCATTTGCAGAGCCTGGGACCTTGGGAGCAAGGAGAAGGATAAATGTATTATATTTATGTATTACATTTATACCCCACTTTTCTTCCAAGCAGCTCAAGGTGGCTACATGATTCTCCCCCTCACAGTTTTTTCTCCCACAACAACCCTGTGAGGTAGGTCAGGACTGAGAGCTAGCGACTGACCCAAGGTCGTTTCTTCTAAAACTATCTAAGCCAGTGGCCAACCCCACAATCTTGTGGCAGTGAGTTCTACAAGTAAACATGATTTTGTTCTTTTGTTGCCGGTCTAACTGTTCTGTAATTCTATAATCCCATTCTTAGGGGAAGGGCTGTAGGTCGGTGGCAGAACACCTGCCTTGCAAGCAGAAGTTCCAGGTTCAGTCCCTGGCATCTCCAAGTAGAGGTGGGAGAGAGCTCCATGTGAAATCCTGGAGAGTCACTGCCAGTCAGTGTAGACAATACTGAGCAAGACAAACCAATGGCCTGATTTGGCAGCTTCCTGTGTTCCTGTAATGTGCACATGTTCAAATAAACCCCTGGAAGTACCAGGGCCTGGGCTTTACTCTTTGTGAGCTGTGAGTCAGAAAGCGCTGAGTTCAAATCTCACATCAGCCGTGGCACGCACTGTGTGACCTTCAGCAACCCTCCATCCAGATTTATGTTATGTGTTCAATACATTTTAATCCCCTTCTGGCCGTTGACACATGAGACGTGAATTTTCAGGACTCTTCCTGTGACTGTAATTTGTTTTAAACTGTTTTTAATCTTGAATTTTAAGTTGTTGTAACCCTCCCTGGGTCCTACTGGTCAAAAGCGGGTAATAAATAAATTTAATAATAATCTTTCCTCCAAGGAGCTGGGGACACTGAATATGGTTCTTCTCAGTGCCCATTTTGATTTTATGCTTATCTGTAATTTTGTGTACACCACTTAGATTTTTTCTGATTAAGTGGTTTATAAATGATATAATATAATCCCCGCAACATCCCTGTGTGGGAGGCAAGGTATTAACTGAGTGAGCCTCTTGGCTGAATGGATATTTGAAACTGGGTCTCATAGGAACATAGGAAGCTGTCTTATACAGAGTCAGAACACTGATCAGTCTAGCTCAGTATTGTCTACACTGACTGGCAGTAGCTGTCCAGGGTTTCAGATGCAGGATATTCCCAAGCCTACCTGAAGATGCTGAGGATTGAACCTAGGTCATTCTGCATGCAAAACAGATGCTCTGCGGCTGAGAAACAGCCCATCTGAAGTCTTTGTCCAGCACTCTGACCATTACACTGCACTGATTCTCTGAATCTGCAACGGGGATAACTGGTTGGGCGTACAGGGATATTGAAACAGTTACTGATATAAATGAATATATGAGAAGTGCTTTGGATGCTCCAAGAGCGCAGTGTAACAAAGGACTCTTGCTGCTTCCTATCTCAGACACAGTCTTGTCCTCCGATGTGCAGAGTGTGCACATGTAAATGTTCTGGGGGCCTTTTGTTATATGGTGATGTTTTAGTATTTGTACAATCCAGAGAGCATGCGTGAGCAAGTTTCCTGGGTCCATGAAGTCACTCGACCTTTTTTAAAAGAGAAAAGACACAGGGCTAGCGTTCCTGCCATCTGTTCGTAATCGGAACCTGGCCTCCAAGCCTGTTTGTACAGTTGCTGCATAGTTGTTTTAGGGTTGTGCTGGAATTTGGTGCATAGATGGCAGTGGCCGTGCCATGTTGGCTTTGATGTGTCAGATGCATCGGTCACCGAGGTGTTTACAGCTGTTGTGCCTTCTCTTGTAAATTCCACCCGTGCAGCTGTTCGAAACGCTTGGCTCCCAACCTGACTAGCCACTTATTTTAAGTGAAATGACCTTTTTTAATCCTCTTGCCTTGATCATCCCACCTTCGGCTATAAACCATGGTTGGAAAATATTCCTTATAAATATATATATATATAGCAGCAATGCAGAAGGTAGGTAAGCTGTCTAAGTGGGGCGGTGGCAGCCTGGATAGGCAGGAGGTCAGTAAACTGCCTACATGGTGGGGGGCAAGTGCCTGGGGGCATTTTGGGAGTGGCCTGGGGGGCTGTTTTGGGAGTTGCCTATGTGTATGTTTAGGAGTGTTTGGTGTGTGTGTGTGAGAGAGAGAGTGTTTCTCTGTGTGTGTTCTGGAGTGTGTGTCTGTGTGTTTGGGAGTCTGTATGTGTGTTTGGGAGTCCCTGTGTGCATGGCACGCAAAGTGAGCAGGGGCAAGGGCCCTAGTATATGTGTACGTGTGCACGCTCGCGTTCGTGCACGCACAAACACTTTCCTCACTATTCCAAACCCTTAACATGCTTAGAACAGCTTGATAAGGAGTAATCTTTGTGATCAAAACTTTTCCTTTTTCTAGGGATGTCTTTTATTCTTTTCCTGCCCCAGTGGTAAATTCTCTTAACGCACAGGACAGTAACTCCCCATATTTATTATTATTATTATTATTAGCATTTATTAGTCGCTTTTTTCCTAAAATAGGACTCAAAGCGACGTACAAAAAGGAAAACAAAAACACATTGCATATGAAAGAGCCTACGGCAAGTCAAACAATGGCAAAAACAATTTCAAGCAAAATAATACAACAATAATAGAGAAAAAGCAAATGGTAAATATAACAGCAACACAAAAACCATCCCAACACTATAAATATAACATAACACATTGTAACAATCCTATTACACAGCTAGTTATAGGAAGTTTGGGCGGCAGGCGCTGGAAGGGTGCTGCTAGCAGACCACGCCGGAATAGGGGAACACGGGACAGATGCATTATATCCATCCCATGCTCAGAACCAGACGGAAACTGGGGGACGCAAGGTTCCTACCGACCTTCGACTGCTGTTATGTAATGCCAGGTCTGTGGCTCAGAAAACCTTGCTCATCCATGATATGATCTTGGATGGGCGCGCAGACCTGGCATGTATTATGGAGACTTGGCTGGACGAAGCCTCTGCTCCAATTCTAGAGGCCATGTGTCCGCCAGGTTTCCGTTACGCACAGCAGCCGAGGGTGGGAAGGCGGGGAGGGGGCGTGGCAGTCATCTACCGAGAGTCCTTGGTTTTTGCCAGACCTCCCCTCCATAGGACTCAATTTGTTGATTGTATGTACTGGAGGTTGGGCCCGAAGGGCAGTTTAGGGATCTTGCTGGTGTACCGCCCACCCCGCTGCACGGCAGATTCCCTGGCCGAGGTGCTGGAGGTGGTCTCGGCTGTACGGGCATTGTCCCCAGAGCTGTTAGTTCTGGGTGACTTTAACGTGCATGCCGAGGCCGCTCTCATAGGAGCCCCTCGGGATTTCCTGGAAACCATGGCTTCCTGGGAACTGTACCTAAGTAATACTGGGCCCACCCATGTAGCCGGTCATGCTCTCGACCTAGTATTTGCCCTGGGAGAGGAGAGAAGTGGTCTGAAGTTGGGAGTGATTCTTGCCACTCCTGTGTCATGGTCAGACCACTACCTGGTAAATATGGACTTCTCGTTGCCATGCCCCCTCCGCAGGGGTGAAGGACCTATTAAAATGGTCCGCCCCAGACGCCTGATGGATCCGGATGGATTCCTGACTCCGCTTGGGGAATTGGAACCTGCTGAAGGTCGCCCGGTCGAAACCCTGGTGAAGGAGTGGAACGTGGGGATCATCAGGGCATTAGACCGGGTGGCTCCGAAACGTCCTCTCCCCCTGAATAGAACTCAGCTAGCACCATGGTATACACCGCGGTTGCGTAGTCTGAGACAGGAGGTGAGACGACTAGAGCGCCGGTGGCGGAAATCCCGCTCCGAAGATGTCCGGACACAGGTTAGAGCAGCAGTAGCTGCCTACCAAGTGGCAATAAAGGTAGGAAAGAAGGCTTTCTTTGCTGCCTCTATTGCGTCTGCGGAGTGCTGTCCCAGGAGGCTGTTCCAGGTGGTCCGAAGCCTGGTCGGTCCAGTTGCTCAGGAACCCTTGGAACAGTCAAAGGCCTCCTGTGACTTATTAGCAAAACACTTCGCCGATAAAATCGAACACTTACGGAGCTCGATCCCGTGCGCCGTGGACACAGTGGATGAACCAGAGTTGGCCAGTTGCATGCCGGTAAATTGGGATCGGTTTCGGCTTCTCCCTTCTGAGGAAGTGGACAAGGTCCTTTCATCTGTGAAGCCAACCAGTTGTCTTACTGATCCTTGCCCTTCGTGGCTCCTTATGAGCTGCAGAGAGAATTGGGCGAGGGGATCAAAGCGGTGGTGAACGCATCCTTGAAAGAGGGTGTGATGCCATCAGCCTTCAAGGAGGCAATTGTAAAGCCCATCTTAAAGAAGCCCTCCTTGGATCCCCTGGAAAAACTGGTAGAAAGTATTATTAAAGCTAGATTAACTAAGCACATAGAAGAACAAGCCTTGCTGAAGCAGAGCCAGCATGGCTTCTGCAAGGGAAAGTCCTGTCTCAGTAACCTATTAGAATTCTTTGAGTGTCAACAAGCATATAGATAGAGGTGATCCAGTGGACATAGTGTACTTAGACTTTCAAAAAGCGTTTGACAAGGTACCTCACCAAAGGCTTCTGAGGAAGCTTAGCAGTCATGGAATAAGAGGGGAGGTCCTCTTGTGGATAAGAAATTGGTTAAGAAGCAGAAAGCAGAGAGTAGGAATCAACGGACAGTTCTCCCAATGGAGGGCTGTAGAAAGTGGAGTCCCTCAAGGATCGGTATTGGGACCTGTACTTTTCAACTTGTTCATTAATGACCTAGAATTAGGAGTGAGCAGTGAAGTGGCCAAGTTTGCTGATGACACTAAATTGTTCAGGGTTGTTAATACAAAAAGGGCGTCCTCCACTCTTTGGAACTCCCTCCCACAAGATCTCCGGCACGCCTCTTCCCTAAATGTGTTTCGGAAAGCCTTAAAGACCTGGCTCTCTCAGCAGGCCTTCAGGGTATCCGGGGAGGGTTAATTGTTATAACTGTAATGCCTCCTGCCCAGTTTTAATATTGTTGCTGCAGATGTATTGTTTTTATATTGTATTATTATATTTTATCAATTGTATTCTAACAAATTTGTAAGTCCCCTAGAGTGGCCATCGGCCAGATAGGCGACGAAGAAATTAAATTTATTATTATTATTATTTATTAGTCAACATGGCAAAAATAGAAAAGAAGTAACACAATTTCAACTTCCGCTTAGCTACTAGAACCACCCCACCCATGATGGTATTTGGCTACTCTGGTCCCGTATGAGTGAAGCAACTTTGCCAGAGAGGCTCTACCCCTTCAGACTGAAGAAGCTGGCCATTGCTGCAATAAAATATCAGCATCCTAGCCAATACAATTTGGACATAAGTAAAAATAAAGGCATCATAATCTACGTTCCCCTTTGCTTATTTAAACCGTTTCTACACTGCTTATATTGAAACAAAACTCTAAGCTGTTTACAGCATAAGTTAGAACATCTTAAGCGTACAGCAAATAAAAAAAATACCAAAGAACTTCTACAGTCTTTAAAATACAGTTAGCTGAACAGGACATCCTCTTTAGCATCAAAATTAACATCGCACGTAAAAATCAACTACAAAAATACAAGAAAATGGCATAATAAAGATAGTAAACAACAATCTGAGGTGCTATACGGATTCGATATGGGATGCTTTTGATAAATACCTAACAGACCTTGAACACACATTTCCTAATACGAAGCTGATCCTTACAGGCGACTTCAATGCTAGAACCGGACCTAATGCCAATTCTCTTTTCTCCTCCAAGTTGTGGCGTGGTGAAGAAACAGAACAGTATGTCCCTCCTGTTGATAGATCATCGAAAGATCTTAAGATCAACTATGGGGGAATATGTCTGACACGGACTGTGGGTAGTCATGATCTGCTGATACTAAATGGCCTTAACCTTCTAGCAGACAGCGGGGAATTCACCTTCATTTCAAACCGAGGAAATAGTGTGATAGATTATGTTATAATATCAAAACAACTATTGAGTTTAAGAATTACTTTTAAGGTGGGAACCAGACAAAACAGTGATCATTTACCCCTTACCTTTCAATCCCATCTCTCGGAGAAATTCCGTTTAAACTCCGAGTATAACCCAATCTTAAACAATATGTATTTCACCCACAAAAAGACGATTTGGACCTCACAACTAGGCGCGAGGATTGCAACCTTTTTTAACACACCAAGGGCCCTGAATATCCGACAACAGCTAATGAAGGACAATAATATAACCACTCTTTTCACCAACTATGCCCAGTTACTTTTATACCTTAACTCTATTTTGGTACCCAAAACCTCTAGAGTTAACTCTACATCAAGAGTAAAATCCAGATGGTTTGATAGCGAGTGTTTAGATCTTAAACGTCAGTTAAGGAATGCCTATTTACAATACCGGCAACAAAACTCTAAAAGCCTTCCCCCGGAATACTACGCCATTAAAAGGAAATATAAGACGGCCTTGGTCACTAAGAAGAGACTGGCCATTCAGGAGGATTGGAAGTCTCTAATCAACGCTGCCAGGACCAAAAATCATAAAAACATCTGGTCAATCATTTCTAATTCGCTGAGGTCCACACCCTACACTCTATGTAATATACCACCTCAAAAATGGGAACGTTATTTTTTAGAACTCTATGAGGATGACCGATTTAATTCCCTAGATTCCATTATTCCCCCAGATTTCTCCGATCTTCCCCATTGGCCTTCTGTCACACAATGGGAAATAATGGATCTGATAAAATCTGCTAAGGCCCCTGGCCTAGATAATATTCCGCCGGAATTGTTGAAAAATTTTCCCGACTGGTGTGTCCCGATATTAGCTAACCTCTTTACAAAAATTAACGATACAGGATGCTTTCCAGAGGTTTGGCGGGAAGCAATAGTTGTCCCAATCTATAAAAAAGGAGATAGAGAGGACCCTTCAAACTACAGGCCAATCAGCTTATTGTCTGTAATTGGCAAACTTTATACGTCATACTTAAAAGTAAAAGTATACAATTGGATGGAGGAAAATAATATACTAGGAGGAGAACAGGCAGGGTTTAGAAAAGGAAGCTCTGTCCTTGACCACTGTCTATTACTGCATTTCCTTGCAGAAAAATATATGAATATTAGGGGAAATGGTCTCTATGTTGCATTCGTGGATTTAAAATCCGCATTTGATTCCATCCCAAGAGATAATCTTTGGAGCAAACTAGCAAAATCTTCAATTGATAAAAGATTACTCTTCCTAATCTACAACTTACACCAACACACTTCTCTGCGGGTTCGCTGTGGCCGTGATGGAGGCTTAACGAACCCAATCACTACCAGAAAAGGAGTTAGACAGGGCTGCACATTAGCTCCCCTCTTGTTTAATCTATATCTTAACGACCTAAATTCCAACTGCGAGTCCAGAGACTACCACCCTCCCAAAATTGGGAGGCAATCCTGCCCCCTCCTTCTGTATGCGGAAGATGCGGCACCTTTCTCTTTCTAAGGTAAGACTTAAACGCCTACTAAGCGCTTTCATGTCCTACTGTAAACAGAACCAGCTAACTATAAACTGTATAAAAACAAAAATTCTAGTGTTTTCGAGACGTAAATCACTCGGCTCCTGGACAGTAAAAGGACAACAAATTGCTTTGGTCTCGCAATACAAATATCTAGGTATCACTTTTCATTCGTCGTTGAATTGGGCTACACATATAAGGGCTGCTATTTTGAATGCACGCATTACCGCTAAAAAAATCCTCCGTTTCTTTTTCCATAAAGGAGGAAGCTACATGCCTGCAGCTATTCAGGTTTTTCAAACCAAAATTATCCCTCAGCTACTGTTTGGATCAGCTATTTGGATCCATGCATTTAATTCCACAGTAGAAGCTGTTCTTTCCTTCTTTTTACGTCGGGTACCGGGTGTACCGAGATGCGTTCCGGCAGCAGCCCTCAGATTAGAAGTAGGTCTTCCCTCCATAGAATGTCTAGCGTGGATGGCGGCCTCTAATTATTGGGCCAGATTATCCCATGAACATCTTCCGGGATACCTAATACATCTTTGGAGTGATTCCTTCTCATCAAGTTGGAACGATAAAATTAGGAGTAAATTATTCTCAATAGGCCTATCACCCGAATATTTAGCAACTCAAACCATAAATTCGGCTAAATGTGATATCCGTACTCGACTCAAGGATATAGATTTACAAACGGCCACCACAATGGCTACAAAAACCTGTTCTCCCATCCACTTTAAATTAAAGGTCGACCCCTACAACCATGCTCCGTATTTGGACTTTCTCACAGTTCCAAATCTCCGTCTGGCCTTCACTAAGGCCAGATTTAATTCCCTTCACTCTGCATTACTTTTAGGGAGATACCAAGGAATTCCCTATGATCATCGTTTATGCCCCTGTGAGAAAGGCAATATTGAAACACTTTTTCATGTTGTGTTTAATTGCCCAATATACGAAACTATACGATATAAATTTTTATCCAACATAACGGAAAATATCTCTTCGATGGCCCCGGATAACATGATTCGCTATATTTTATCAGGATCCAATAAAGAAATTACAATCAGAGCTGCTAAATTTATATATGCCACCCAAATACTACGATCCAAAGTTTGGTCTGACTAATTTGTTTATAGAAGGATAAAATGTATTGCTTTTTATACCTGTTATTTTTAAAGTTTTAACTGATCTGTATTTTGCTATTTGCCTACAATAGGACGGGTCTTTGACCGCAAATAAATAAAACAAACAAACAAGTAAACAACTGAACAAAATAACCTCTAGACATACAATTACTAATGAAAATCAAGTAAATATAAATTCAACCTTTTTAAATAACATGATAGATGATTAGATGGTTTTGTTTTACAACTTTTTTATTTTGCAAATACAACAAAAAGACTAAGAAACATTAACAGCTCACGGTAACAATAAAATAGAATCCAATTCTAACTTAAACATATAAATATAAGTGGTCCATAGCTAAATGAGATTGATGGTTATAAGCTATGCATGCAAACATAGACAGGACAGCGAGATCTTCAGACCACTGAGTAGTGGATGGTGGGCCACTTTGCAACCATAAGGGCTCCCAGGATCCACTTTCACTGTCCATCTGTTAATCCCCACATGACAGGAATAGAATTTAAAAGTACGGGAACATCCACAAATATCAAGGATTTTTCCAAAGCAAATACAAGCAATAATTTCTGGCCAGAAAGAAGTCATCACAGGACACACACCATCATGCCTCAAAAAGCCATTATCGACATTACATTGCCAGCATCTCTCTGAACTGGCTCATTCCTTCCTATAAAGGTGCTAGGGTGTCCCTTCAGTTTGATTTGGAATTAAATTCAGCAAAGCAAGGGTTAAAAAGCTTGATTTCTTTCTTTTTTTCCCCTCTTTCTTTTCTGAGTCCAGACCCTGCACACTTATATGAGCATCACTGGCACTGCAGTGGGGTCCAAATGACCCTCCCTAACCTCTCTTTTCTTTCCTGCTTACCAGTGACCGAAGGGAGGTCTCACTGGAGGCCTCCGTGCAAGCTTTCCTTTTCTCTGAGGCACTCTGAATGATGCAATGGCAGCATCACAGGGAACCTGGGAAATAGAGTTTTCCAAGGGCACCCGAGACTTTAGTGTGGATGTCAGGTACCTTAGAAATATGTGTGTGTGGAATGCTTTTCCCAGGGATATGCACCTGGTGCCATTATCAGTTTTTATTTACTCGGGCTTTTGTGAATTAAGTTGACCCTTATGATCGTACTCATTGAGGTGGGTAGAACTTGTCCTTATGAATATGTCATTGGATAAACATTTTATTGATTTTTGTGTTCAGTATTTTACATTTTCTGGTGGTGGTGGTTGTTATTCATTCAATGTATATCCCGCCTTTCCCCCCAAAGGAGTGTCTGTGGTATTTCATCTTATTAAGTCACTTTGAGACTTTATCTTTTGTATAAATTGACTGACAAAATGCAATACATAACAATAATTATAATGATGATGCCATCTCAGGACGTTTTAACACTTGAAACCCAGCAAAAGTCAGGATTAAACCAGCTTCCCAGTGAGTTCCATAAACTGGGAACTGCTTCAACATGTCTTTGATGACCCGTTGGTGTGTGGGTTGCTGCATTCAGGAATGTATCCATACCAGATCACACTAGGTGCTGTAGGAAGAGGTGGTCCTTGAGACATAGTTTCAGATACCAAAACATCCACAATCTCCTCCCCTGCCCTCCACTAGTCTTGCCTATACTCCCGAAATGCAACATGGAGGAATGAATCGCCACTCTTGACATTCAGTGGCCAATTATCCCCTCCAAAGGACAGTTAGATGTGTTGGTGATAGCAGCATTTCTCTTAATAATTACATGCGGAGGAAAGGTCTCTTATAGGTTATTAGCTGTGATAAGTAAACATTGTCTCTGGGTTCAGAGTCCTTGCAGCCTTGCATGTCAATTGCTGGGGAGAAAACGGGGGGGGGAGTGTCCTGCTTGTGTGTCCTGGAAGTGCGTGGCTGGGTCTGATGTAGGAAACAGAATGCTTATCTAGATGGACCCCCAACAGAATCAGCAGAGCTCTTCTTACGTTAATACCGGAATAAAGTTTTGGTGGTACAAAGCCAGGAATAGTTAAGCAGCCATTGGCCCAGCGCTCAGAATAATTTACTTTGGTGCATGCATGCCTTTTTAGCTTGCTGCCAAATAGTGTTATAAACAACAGCAAGGGGCGGGGAACATCTGTGGCCCACCAGATGTTGTTGGACTCCCATCAGCCCTAGCCAGCATGGCCAGGGATTATGTGAGTTTGGAGTCCAGCAGCATCTAGGAGGGCCACATCTTTTCTCCATCCCTGAAATAAAGAAACTTCCTGTCCCAGCCTCTCACCCCTTGGCTCAAGATGCACTTTACTCCAGACCCCAGAGATGTGCTGCTCTGGTCATCCCAAATTACTTGACAAATTTGGAAGCAATATGGCTGTGTAAAAAACTCCTCTTATGGGTCTCATGCAGAGGGAACAGCCTTAGTTTGTCTCCTTTCCTTACTGCTACATCTCCTAGAACAGCTGAGGCTCTCTGCTCTCGTTTGCCATTACTCCGAGGGGGCCTCAGGCGCGAACAGAAAGAGCTCTCTCCGGGAAAGGGCAGGACTCGTTGATAGCTGGTGAACTGCATTGTCACACAATCCTGCATGTGAAGCATCCAGACGCCGCCCCCTCCCCCACCGATTCCTCATAAAGGATGATGAGGTTGGCTCCTGGAATCCTGGCAGACGAAGCAGCTGTGTTGGTCTTCTACATATATGGGGCAGCTGCAGAGCCAGCTGTCGCTTGGTGCGAATCATACGGCAGAAGATGCTGTAAATAGACGTGTGTGGGGTAATCTAATACCTGGCAGCCTCTGGCTTTTTCGCTGCAGGCCAACTTCCAGGTCCCAATCTCTGTCCCCTCCCCCAGCTGCCACTCCACAAAGCAGAGTACAAAACAGAGGGCACAGAGGAGTAGATGGGCAGAGAGAAGAGCAAACTCTTACAACTGTTTTTTTATATATATATAACCTCGGCTGCTTCTCTGTGTGTTCAGTCTCCTCCACTTGTGAGATCTTTTGTAACCATCTTCACGCGTAAGGGAGGGCACTTTGGTGAACCTTGGGCTTGAATGGCTTCGGTTTTTACGCTGAAAGGGACTAGAAACTCTAGTTCTTTAAAGTGGAGTAGAAGACTTTGACGTGCATTCTGCCATGAACCGTACAGCAGGGTTCTTGCAGAGGTTTTAACCATTCTAACACCCTGGCTTTTAACCAACTAGTTGACGTTTGTTGCGTTTATATCTCACCTTTCCTCTAAGGAGCTCAAGTTGCCACTCATCATCAACATTATTATTATTTACATCTATATCCCCCTTTCTTCCAAAGAGCTCAAGGTGGCATACAAACATGGTTCTCCTCCTCCCAATTTTATCCTCACAGTAACCCTGTGAGGTAGGTTAGGCTGAGAGACAGTGACTAGCCCAAGAAGGACACCCAGGCCACATCCACACCAGACATTTATTCCACGTTAAACAGTCATGGCTTCCCCCAAAGAATCTTGGGAAGCGTAGTTGGTGAAGGGCGCTGAGAGTTGTTAGGAGACCCGTATTCCCCCACAGAGAGCTGCAGTAGCCAGAGTGGTTTAACAGTCAGCTCCTCTTCCCAGAGAATTCTGGGAATGGGAGCTCTGTGAGGGGAATAACTTTGAGCTTTATGGCCAAGCAGTCCGACACTCTAATCACTACACCATAGTGACTCTTTCCCATGGTTCTCCCCCTTCCCACTTGATCCTTCCCACAACCTTATGAGGTAGGTTAGTCCAAGAAACAGTGACGCTAAGGTATAACCCAGTGAAGCTGAGTGGGGATTTGAACTCTGGTCTCCCAGGTCATATTCCAAGGCGGCAGACACACTGGCTGCTTTGAAGCCAGCCAGTCTTTTTCCACTGGCTTTCATTCAAAATGCATTTGCCCACAACTGAACACATCTCCTTTCCCTGCTGCTGATATCAGATCTTTTAGGACTGCCCACAGCAAAGCTTTGGACCAGTCACTGCTTCTGCCCAACCTCCAGCAAAGCGTGTTCATTGGACCCACCACTGAGTGGCAACGAGTTGATCTACCAGCCAGTTTTGATTTCTGTGTGAAGCCAGTTTCACGGAGAAACGCCCTAGAGCTGCATTTCCTCAGGTTTTGGAGTAAAAAAAGGGCAGAGTAGTGACTAGCATCATGTGTCTCTGGCTTGAGAAAACAGAGCTAGAGGCACACTGAAGCCAACACAGCCAGAAGTGTGTCTCTACCCCACCACTCTAACCCAGGAATGAGGAAACTGTGACTCACCAGATGCTGTTGAACTCAGACTCCCATAATCCCTGACTGTTGGCTGTGCTGGCTGGGGCTGATGGGAGTTGGAGTCCAGTAATGCCTAGAGGGCCACATATCCCACTTCCTGCTGTAACCGCTGTACCACACTAGCTACTTAAAACATGGCACTATTCTGATACCATTGATATGTTGAGGATATTTAAAAGATGGACTTCCTTTTTATTGTGTATCATTGACACGACGCTATCAATTCTCATGGTGCTTTCCTTACTGTTTGCAGTTATATACCACCTTCTGCCAATGCTCTCAACTTAAAATGGTTTAAAAGGTCCAAGTGGGAGGAAGATGGTTCTGGGAGGGGAAGAGCCAAGTGGCAGCTAAGCCTTAGCTGGGACGATGGAGTGGGCCTCTCCTTGAGATGCAGCCAGGTGGAAAGGCTGCCAATGGAAACAGTTTGTTTATTCATTATTTGATTTATATCCCGCCCTTCCTCCCGGCAGGAACCCAGGGCGGCTCAGTTCTGGGGCAGAGAAGCCAAATCGCAGTTGGTTTTGGCCAGGCTTTGCACAAGGTAACAATAACACAAAAGGCAGCCAGAGTTAGAAGACTGGGAGTATGTGGTGGGTGTCTGCCCACTGTCTTCCCTCTCTCCAAGCTAAACACACTTTAAGTTTTTAGAATGTTCTTCATTAACACTTGAATTCCTTTCCTGTCCTCTACACCTCTTTGTGTTTTTTTTTTGGGGGGGGGGTGCTGTACTTTTCCTAATTGTATTATATGGATTTTGAAGCTAGGTATTGCAAATGTAGAAATGTCATAGGTGGGTGTTCGAGTCTCATACGGGTGGAATTTGGAAGGCAATTTCTAATAAAGTTTTTAGCCTGCATTTTTATTTTGTGTGTGTGTGTGTGTATTTTTTCTTCTTCTTGGCGATCACTCGTGACCAAGTAAGATTATCTTCCAAAATATAGTCTTTAACAATGGATCCATCTGAATCTGTATCCACCGCTGATGTACCAGACCATGACTAGGGGCTTCTGGATTTCACAGTCCTGCCCTGTCCCCATGGGACTTTTGTTATGGAAGACACCTGTGCGTGAATTTGTTTTATGTGGGGAGATCGGTGCACCACGATCAACACACAATCTTGACAGAAAAAGGCTTTGATCCAATGGCATGGGTACCATGACGATTGGAAGTCCTTTATCTGCTGCAGCCTTCATCCGCCTTCACAGCTGTTGTAACATACACATTGTTATCCTCCGCCTGTTCTGCCGTTGAGGAGATATATATATATGTATATGAGAGTTCTCAGTTGTGAGGGCTTATGTGCATTTGTGTGTGAGAGACGCTCAATGGCTGTCAACAGGACAGTTGAGGTTCAAAAGGGTATTGAAGAACTTTCCAATCTCTGGCCAGTTGAGTTAAAATGTTCTCACATGCCATTGTGATGGTGGAACATGTCAAAGCTTTGCTGTACTTCAGTAATTCTGTTGTATAGTGACAATAGGCAATGACTTCATCTGATGCAAAATAATCTCCTTGTCTATACAGTACTTTTGTCTGCACACAGTTGAAATGCTGACCTCATTTGCACATCACAGTAAATCATCGTTATGGCACACAGAAGCAACAAACCATGATCTCTGGCTTACCATTATGTCCAAATTTAGATTGTGGTTCATTTCACTCCAAAACAAAGCACAGTCTGTAGCCAAGGTTTGTTCTCGTCTTTTCTGATCATCATTTGAGTGAAACAAATCACAATTCCTGGTTTGAACATAATGCTAAAAACCAGAGTTTATGGTTTGTTGCTCCCATGCATCCACAGGAAGGAGCAAGGAGATCCAGATAGGTTTACTGGGACAAAGGAACTTGGCCACTGTGATATCTGTGGGCTAAAGCAAATAATCTCTGGTTTAAAAAGGTGTGTGTGCTGCCATGTATGAAGAGTGAACCAAGCATTTATTTTGATGAATGGGATGGATGATATGACGGGGGGAGCTCTTTCACTCCCTTCGAAGTTCTTTAGAGAGATTTTTTTTGGGGGGGAGCAACAGCTTGCCACCCTGGGCTCCTGCTGGGAGGAGGGTGGGATATAAATAAAATAATACATAAAATAAAATAAATAAACTTGGATAGCAAGCATATACTTAAAGATACAGACTGCCTTGTCCACCAGGCCTCAGTTATGCCCCTTAACATAGCTCAGGAATGGGGAGCCTTTGGCCCTTCCGATGTTCTTGGACTCCGACTCCCATCATTCCCAGTCATCACGGCCAGTAGTTGGGGACAATGGGAGTTGTAGTTCCACAAAACATCAGGAGGTCCCCAGGTTCCTCATCCCTGGCCTAAATGGGTAGAGTGCAAAAAAACAAAAAGTGAACAGGTTGTGATAGGATGAGAATTCCATACTGACACTTATCTATAGTAAGGAGCTTAGTATCCATACACATTAGCGGGAGCCTTGCTGTTAACCTAAAGCTCTGGCCTTTTGCAGGTGCTAGAGGACAACGACTATGGCCGTGCAGTGGACTGGTGGGGCTTAGGAGTCGTCATGTATGAAATGATGTGCGGGCGGCTCCCATTCTACAATCAGGACCACGAGAAGCTCTTTGAGCTCATTCTCATGGAAGAGATTAGGTTTCCACGCACATTGTCCCCTGAAGCAAAGTCTCTTCTGTCAGGCTTGCTGAAGAAGGATCCAAAACAAAGGTGAGGCATCCCATTGAACAGGTTGCATCTTACGTCTATGTGAGTGTAACTTTCCATGCATCAGGCTCCTGGAGAGCAAAATCAAAAAATGCCTTCAGCCTTCCAGGTGTTGATAGCAAAGGCTATTTCAAAGATGTTATATGGCGCCCAGTTATGTGCATGTGATAACTTTACCCCTTTCGAAGTCACACAGACTAAGTTTCTGAGAGCCGTGTTGGGAGTTTGTGTGCCTAATGTGTTGCTTCATTTAGAAGCGGGGCTAATTTCTATTGAAGCCCGTGCTTGGATTCTTAGGCTTCATTATTGGCTGAAGCTGATTTTTTCTCCTGTGGGTTTGGCCCCTTTGACGCTGATTGATGCACATCAGTCAGATGGAAAAGCTCACTGTTTGAGAAATTGCAAAATCTGGGATGTACCCCTTCTGTTCTCGCTCTTGGATATGCTAAAGCAAAACCCACTATCCAACAGTGAATTTGGGATATAGAACTACAAAATCATTTGAGTCTTGCTGGTAGGCACCCTGAGTTCAGGGATAACGGTAGGGCACTGGTGCCCGTGTATTACTTAACAAATTGGAATATCCCAAAATATAGAAGAGCCTTTACAGCTGCCAGGTTCAATGTATTTCCATCCGCCCTCCTGGAGGGAAGATATAGAAGGGTACCTTATCACGAATGGCTCTGTCCATGTGGAGCGGAGGAAGTGGAAACTGTATGTCATGTTTTATTGTATTGGATCTTTTATAGGGATCTCCACCACTCTTTTATTACCCCAATTTTACAAAGCACCCCAGACTTACCTAGTGAACTTTAATTAATGCACATTGGCAGACAGGAGTCCACAGGTTACAGGAAGAGTGGTCAGCTTCTGTGCTGCTGCTATCGCATGTCGGAAAACAATGATAAATGACCTTATATAGGAAGTTTTATACTGATTTTAATTTTGTACTTTTTACTCACTTACGGTTTCCTGTACTTTATATGATCTTGTTTACTCATGCCTTTTTATATACTGATCTTTGATCGAAATAAATTATTCATTCATTCAAGGTGAGACTTTGGCCTTTTGGTCTTTTGTCATGAGTGGCTCCCAGACCAAGGCCACGTCTTCTCAAAGTTAGGTGCAGTGTTTATTGATTATCTTAACCTATTTCAATCCAGCTTCAGATGGCTTTGGACACTTTAGTGGATAATTTGCTTTTGCGGGGGAGAGACCGGGGAAGTATGACCTTGTTGATCCCCCTGGACCTTACAGCAGCTTTTAATACCATCGGCCATGGTTTCCTCCTGGAGCGGCTCTGTGGATTGAGGGTTAGGGCCATGGTGATATGGTGGTTCCTCCTCTGTCTGCAGGGTCATTTCCAGAGAGTTGCATTGGGTGACATCTACTTGGCACTCTGGCAATTGAGCTGCAGGATCCCACAGGGTGCCGTCTTGTCTCCCATGCTATTTAACAATTATATAAAGCCACTGATGGAAGTTGTCAGGGGGGGGGCTTGATGTCATCAGTATATTCTTTCTACCCAAGAGGGTGAATATGAGCCCCCTTTTTGCATCAAATAAGGATGGATTCAAAGCTGAGCATTAGCCACAGGACTTGCTGCCAGTATTTAGCCTGCTGATTGGGAGGCGAGATGGCCCTCGGCCCAAGTTTGCAGAATCTATGCCTCCCCCATTAGAGCGTTTAATCTGGTCTTTGCTGATATGGGCCTTGGCTGAACAAGGACATGGTGGCCTTTGACTTGATGGGCGAGATTGCACACAACTCCAGTAAGTTTGTGGAGCATGGAGATTTGAGCATGGAGAAACTCTGGATCCCTCTTAGTGAGTCTCTCACTCGCTCTCGCTCATATGAATCACTTCCTATGAGGAGTCTTGAAGCTTGCTGGGTGACCTTAAGTTCACTGGTAGGGCTGGCCCTACCATTAGGCATAGTGAGGCAGCTGCCTTGGGCGATGGATGTTGGGTGAAGGCAGCAATGGTAGTAGCCTGCCTGACTGTTCCTCCCAATCCCCCCCCGGCCAGCCCCCTCTGTTGGGCACAGCATTATGTGTTCCATGCAACCTGCACTGCTCCCCCTAAGCTAATCTGCGGTCCTCAGGTGCAGTGGAAGATGTCCCCTCAACAGGGTAAATTGAGATTCAACTGGCAGCACAGCCTGTGTCAGTCATGGGGAGCCATCTTGTCCTTCACCGTAGGCAGCAAAATGACCTGGGCCTATCCTGGTCATTGGGCTGGCTCGGATATAATCCTCCTAGCTTGCTCAGTCATGCTTTAGCAACCTGGGAATGTACATCAGGCCACAGTGTTCTTTGCTTCACCCCTCCATAGTAGGAGGCAGAATGCCTCCGAATGCCAGTTGCTGGGAATCACGAGTGGGAAGAGTGCTGTTGCACTCCGGGCCTGTTTGCGGGATATCCAGCAGAGGTATCTGGTTGGCCACTGCAAGATGGGGCAGGCCAACTCACCACTGGAGAAGGGAAGCACTGCCATTGCTTATTGGTTGTCTCTCATGAACTGAAGTGGTAGTGGGAGGGACTGGGTGGAAGTCATTTTATACCCCCAGAGGGCCTGCTTTGGTATAAAACTGAAACCCTCTCAAGTGAGGGATGGGGAAGGAGTGTCAGATGGTCCGATAGATGTGGGGCATGAGGCCATTAATGCTCCAGCTACGGGGAGTGTATCTTATATGTGCTTGCATGCCAGCAATCCTTTGTATGTGGCTTGTAATATTGTTGAGTGTGAGTGGTTCATGTATGAGTGGTTGGTTGATAGAGATGGTGCGTGAGGTTGTGGATGATTGTAGTGGCTGTGTGGAATGGATGGAGCAGGAGATGGCCAAATGAACATGTATTCTTACGTTGGTTCGAATTTTACATAATGATGCTTTGTAATGCTCTCTGACTTTATATTGCATTTATCTGTATAGATATTTTTATGTACTTGTTTTCTATTTTTATGTAAATAATTTGTCGTGGTTTTTATTGTATTTGTTGTGTTTAGAAATATTTATGCATTTTTTATTGTAAGCTACTTCAAGGTCTTCAGATAGTAAGCAGTTATAAATGGAATAAATAAATAGGGTGCTGGACTTGATGGGCTATTGGCCTGATCCAGCAGGGCTCTTTGTATGTCCCTACGTTCTCCTGTCGTAGGCCACCTTCAGCACTGTTGTCCTGCTTTGTTTAAACCAGAGTTTCTCTTTATGCCCAAAACTGTTCCTAGGAGTCCTTTAAAATGCACTGTGAAATGCCTTCCCTTCCCAGTGTCCATATAACCTGGCAGTGTTTCTGCTAACTATATTAATTGACCTCTTTAACAGCTCCTTTTAATGACTATATCTTTAAAAGTGGAGAAATGGAATAGCATGCAGCAAATGACAGTTTTGAAGGTCTCCCTCACCCACCCACCCCCCGGAAAAGAAATGAGAAGATAAATCCAATCTGGAGACTGTGTTGCAGTTCAGGCTGATTATTTGACTTTGTTTCAAAGATATTTCTTAATGACTGTTTTTGGAGCCTAAATCAGTTACCACTGTTAGTACCATGAAATGATTCTAGCGTGGACTGTGTGCAAGGTGGTGTAGAAAGAGCATGGAAGAGGCATCTTCCCTATCCCTGCATTCTGTATTGTTGATTTGGAACAAAAGGGTACATTGATAAACAGTATAGACCATATACATAAATAAGTGCGTTGTACTAAGTGATATTTTCTCCCAATAGGTTAGGTGGCGGACCAGATGATGCCAAGGAGATTATGCAACACAAATTTTTTGCTGGCATTGTATGGCAAGATGTATATGAAAAAAAGGTATGTAGAGTTATATCTTATAAAATGTGGTTTGTTAGTGAGCTGTGTAAAAGACTTAGAAATGTTCTGTCTTAACATGCTGTGGGTATATTTATCTCCACCAGCCTTTCCCAACTTGCTGCCCTCCAGATGTTTTAGACTACAATTCCTGTCAGCCCTAGCCAGATTTCCTATTGGGAATCATGAGACACATAGATGCTGATGTGTTTTTATCTCTTCTTAGTCTACTGTTGTTTTTTAAGATTTTTGAATTACTTTTTTTAAACTGTTTTTATTGATAATTTTAATGTTTTTTGTAAACCTCTTAGAGATTTTTCACAATCAAGTGGTATACAAAATTTGTTGTTGTTATGTGCCTTCAAATCGATTACGACTTATGGCAACCCTATGAACCAGCAACTTCCAATAGCATCTGTCATGAACCACCCTGTTCAGATCTTGTAAATTCAGGTCTGTGGCTTCCTTTATGGAATCAATCCATCTCTTGTTTGGCCTTCCTCTTTTTCTACTCCCTTCTGTTTTTCCCAGCATTATTGTCTTTTCTAGTGAAATGTCTTCTCATGATGTGTCCAAAGTATGATTAAATAAATTAAAATGGGAGCTTGGTGCAGGACTGCAACCTGCATGGCTCCCTATATAGGTACATTTCATAGCAAGTTCTTGAGTTTCACACTTTCATAAATTTCATTTACAGAAGTCCTTTCCCCCCCCCCGAGGAATGACTTTCGCTTTAAGCTTTAGCACCCAAGACAACGTCATTTTGCCTGTGTGCAAGAGTCAGACTGTGGGATAATAAGGATGCTCTCTTAGGTTCCCTTTTGTAGTTCTCCCAGTGAAAATGGGCTAGCAGCCCAGTTAAAATGGGCAAAGCCAACATGGACCTAGAATAGTCTGGGCCACATATTGTTCGGCTGGGATAGACCTATAGCGTAGTGTCCACGAACCTGCATCCCCAAGTAACCAAGTGTAAAACTTTTTCGCAACACACAGTCTTGATCAAATGTACAAACAGAAACTAGTTTTCCTCTGTTTTGCCTGTCCTTGTGCCTAGTAAGCATGAGATGCGTTTTCTGTAAAACTTCGCTACGGGCTGGTTTGCTTGCACACTACTTGAGATCTCAGTTTGAATGAGTGTGTGTGGTCGGATTCCACCAGAAGAACACAGGTTTTAAGTTGTAGAGGATTCCAAAATTTACATATACATATGTACTTGTGATTGCTCACCTCCACACGCAGGTGGATGCTTATGGCCTTCAAGTAGTGAACATGAGTGTTTGTGAACTAGCCACTGAAATGGAAATGGACTGCCTTCAAGTCGATCCCGACTTATGGCGACCCTATGAATAGGGTTTTCATGGTAAGCAATATTCAAAGGGGGTTTACCATTGCCTCCCTGTGAGGCTGAGAGGCAGTGACTGGCCCAAGGTCACCCAATGAGCTTCATGGCTGTGTGGGGATTCGAACCCTGGTCTCCCAGGTTGTAGTCCGACACTCTAACCATTACACCGCACTGGCTCTCGAACTAGCCATTAGATCCTAAAAATCCTTGCTTTAACATGAAGCCACCCAATGCTTGCTTCTCTCTTGGGTCCAATTCCTGCTTCCCAGCAACCATTGGAGCCTCAGAGTTCTCAAACACCACTTCCTTCCTTGTCTACCTCAAAGTCTTTTTCTTCTCTACTTGTGATCGTTGTATGAAACTCAGCCAGCTACGATGTTCCCGTAAACCTGGTGTGGGGAACTGTTGGCCCTCCAGATGTTGCTGAACTGCAACTCCCATTATCCCTGGCCATCAGCCATGCTTGCTGGGGGTGATACAAGTTGTAGTTCAGCAACATCTGGTGGGCCAAAAGGTTTTCCATACCTGACATAAACAGGAGAGGGGGAATGCAAAGTTTTGCTCTTGCTTGAATGTACATGTTGCACTGCAGTTGTTCACTGTCTCCATCCCTGGTTTCCTCTTGTCTATCTACATGCGCGTACGCACACACATTCACACACATACACACAGAGAGCTTTTCTAGCATGGCTCTCTGCTGCCCTCCAGTGTCCATTACCTACAATACCTAAATAAAAGTTTATAACTGGTGTGCTGATGGAAATGGGTTTTTTTTTACTCACATAGTTAAAGCTGTTTGATTCAGAGGCCCTGAGGTTGGTTCCCTTATTAACATTTTATTGAATGTTAAGGTCAGTGTAGACATTTCCAAGTGTATTTCCATTCAGATTAATTAAAAAGGCCTTGTGCAATCAGATGGGAAAGATGGTTGAACAGTTACACTTACCACTAGCTGTCCCCATCTCTCTCCTCTCCCCCTTTAAGCCCATAAAACTTTCCTGGGCATATCTTGCTTCCCCCACCCCATCTCCGAGCATCTTGCAGAGAAAAATGAAGGGGTGGTGGCAGCAATGCTCCATACATCCCTAAAAACCTGGGTCAAGTCTTGTAACATTTTTTGAATGTTTCACATCTAATTTAAACTGCTCTCTTTTTGATAACTCAAGTCTTAACATTTCCCTTGACCATTATTCTGTTGGGATTTTTGCACTCCAGTGCTGCAGAATTACAGGCCAATCCTGGGCATGTTTACGTGGCAGATGGCCCCACTGAATTGAGTGGAATTTACTCTCAAGTAAGCATGTTTAGGATTGCAGCATTAATATATTTGCAGCAAGGACTGCTGTAACGGATCGTTCTCCCCACCTAAGTTTGGGCCTGACTGCAAGCAGGAACACTGAGGAATACAACTGCCTTGTGTAAGTAGAGAGGGTGCTTTCATTGCTTGCATTTTGGAAAGACCCTTGCATGCTTTCTGTAGGCACTGACAGTCTCCCCTTGCGGGTAACATATGCTGCATCCTGAGTCATGATTTTAGCTATCTTGTCTTCTGCTTGTTGATGCCTTGGCATCATGAGTACAGATCTAGCATTACTGGCTCTCAAATTGGATTGGGAAGTTGTCCAGCATTTTTATGAGTACAAAAAGTACTCTTAGTCCATGCAGGCGTGCACAATCAACAGAACTATAATGGCAGAGAGAGAGAGAGAGAGAGAGAGAGAGAGAGTGTGTGTGAGAGAGAGAGAGAGAGAGAGAGAGAGAGAAGTTCTGTCTCTGGTTTATTGGCCTATTCTTAAAACCTGAGCGATAGCTTTGCTTGGACCTTCATGTTCTGCGTCACCTGTTTTGCACATCTGATGCAAAGATTGCTTTGACTAGGGGTGGCTAGCTAGTGGCCCTCCAGATGTCACTGAACTACAACTCCATCAGCCCCTGCCAGCATGGCTAGTGCTCAGAGAGGATGGGAGCTGTAGTTCACCAACATATGGAGGGCCAAAGGTTCCCCATCCCTGGTTTAGACAGACAATCCAAGGAGGCAAATGTGGACCTCTGTGTTACTTCATTTCTCTGCTACAGTAGCTATAACCACTGAATTAGTTCTGGTTTGCATGCAGGTGGTCTCAGGTGTGATCCCTGGGACCTCCAGTTTTAAAGGGATGCCAGGTAGTAGTAAGGCTGGGAAAGACATTGGGAGAACTGCTGTTGGAGTAGATACACAGAGTCAAACCATTGCTCTAAGACAGCTTCGTATGAATCTCCTGCAAATTGATTTTACTGGATGCCTCCCCTTCAGCAGGAGAAGGTGGCCGGGGTCACGCAGTTATAGAGCAGGCAGGTGGCCAGGCAGGAGTGTAACCGTCAGCTAAGTGCCTTAGGCGGAAGTGGTGCACCTCTTTCTGTCTCATGCAACTGCCTTGCAGGACCAACAGGAGGAGGCCGTGATGGGGGGATGTACCAGTGTTCCCTTTGCTGGTGTACTGCATCCAACTGTTCATTTTTTCCCACCAATATTTATTTATTACATTTATTTTCCTCCAGGGAGCTCAAGGTGGTGTATCTGGTTCTCCCTCTTCCCATTTTATCCTCATAACAGCCCCGTTAGGATTAGAGATGGTGATTGGTCCAAGGCCTCCCCGTGAGCTTCATGGCTGGGGATTTGAACTCTGGCCTCCCATGTCCTAGTCCAGCACTCGAACCAGTACATCATACTAGCTCTGTCAGTATTTATTTTTTAAAAGTCTCCCAGTGCTGCTGCACCAAGTCTTAGGGACTTATGAACTTGGGTGCTGAGCAGATGGAAAATAAAAGCAGACGGTTTTGTATAAGCCTGTTATGTGCCTGGAAACTCAAGCCATAGTTTGTTTTCTAAACCACAATTACCACAAACCATAGTTTGGCATAATGTCTGAATTGAGCCCTTTATCTGATTTGGACGTAAAGCTAAACTATGGTTTAGCATTATATGAACAGGACTTGAGGTTTGTGCACCCTCCCCAGTTCCACTTTTTAAATTTAACCATAATTCCTCATTTTTCTGAACTTGGGGAACACTGCTCAGTTTAAACTATTGTTAGTGAACAAGCTAAGGGCATCAACCATAGTTTGATCCTGGCTTTGAACTAACCATAGTTAACTCTGAGTTTGGATGTAATGAGAGACCCTTGTTAGTTTGAAAGGGGAAGGAGATATTTCAATCTGCTCTTCGTTGTTGTGCCAAAAGGGGAGTGGGGAGTGAGCCAAACTTGAGACTCATTCACGTGACACTACACCAGGGATAGCCACCATGATGACCTCCAGATGTTGTTGGACTCCAACTCCCATCAGCCCCTGCCAGCATAGCCAATGGCCGGGGATGGTGAAAGTTGTAGTCCAGCAACATCTGGAGGGCACCACATTGGCTACTCCTGGCTTAGCATTATGTCATAAAAAGCCCTATGTGTGTCCAGTGCTGTGAAGAAGCTGAATGCCATTGTAATGGCAAACCGTGCAGAGTTATGCCTAAAGCAGCTGCGTAGAGAAGACAAATTCCCGTTTTATAACACTGACAGTATCATCATTTATTCTTTTGCTCCTAAACCTATAACCTTGTTTCCCTTTACCTTGGATTGTGTATTTTTTTAAAAAATTAAAGCAACATATATATTAAAAACAAAAAAAGGTCAGCTAACTTCTCCCCATCAGTGTCCAGCTGTAAGGTTTATTTGTCTGCCCTGTGGGATCCTGAGTTCTAAATGGCCCACCCATTCTCTCAGGTTCAGCATATCAGCCAATCATTTAGAAAGTGAACGAAGATCAGATTAAGTGCCAGAACTACCATTATGTTAAGTGAAATCGGCAGAGTGAGTAAGCAATAAAAAAGGAAAGAAATTCCCTGGTTCCCCCAGTTGTAGGGTGGTGAATTTTAATTGGGGACTGAAAGTAAAAATGCTTCTTCGGGATGATGCACATATTGCTGGGTTATTTTTTTTTTTTAAACAAGGTAGCAGGTAACCTTGTCAGCCACTTAATTAAAATAATCAGGTTAAACTTTTGAGTTTTAATCATAGTTAAGAAGCACTATCACCTTCTCAAGTCCATTTAGTAAAGCATGTCATATTTTGAAAAACTGGCCAGTCATTCTAATGAATAAGTTAACATACTTCAGAGTTTGTATATAGCTGAGAGGGGATTAAAAATTCAGCCACATTTTTCATAGCACAAAAATGCATATTGGAATACAATAAAATGTTCAACAAAACTGTCCATTGTATCACGTAGATTTGACTGCTGATATGTGTAAAGATGAAAAGGGTATTCTCTAAAAAAAGATTGAGTGAAGCTGGCATTGTGTTGAAAAATATGTAATTCTAAGAGAGCAACAAAAAATAACTTGGCAAGACCCAATTTTCCAAATAAAGAGTTCCCTGGTTTTCTTTTGACATATTTCATTTTTAGATTCCTTCTCTCCCTACCCCCATACCACCCGTGTTAGTTAGGCCTGTTCCTTCTTTCTGCATCAGACGTTAATTTGACACTCTGCATCGTCCAGTGAACTATCAGGTCTTCTGTGTTCCATATTTTATGTTCGCACTGCCAGAGACTTGAAGCGTTTTCTCTCCCTTGCAAGCCTGCGGCTTAGTTCTCATGTAGCACTGAGCCAAACTACAATTTAGCATGAATGAGCAAATGTGCAGATTTCTAGAGAGAAGATTGGCTACAGCTCATGGTTTGTTTGGAATGAGATAAACCATGAGCCCAGGTTCAGCTGTAACGGTAAGCCAAACCATGGTTTCACTCGCAGCAGCATGGGAGGAGCAAAGCAGCCACAGCTTTCTCCTCAGGAACCCAGTGTTGGCTTGCTTGTGCTAAGCTGTGATTTAGCTTGGTGTCACATGCAGACGGGGTCTCTTTCTTCCTCTGGCCAGAATGCTGTGGTACAGTGGTTCCCATTTTTTTTCTCCCCTGCAGACTCCTTGAAAATTTGGTGGACCACTTAAAGACTTTTCTGCCTGCTGTAGCAATTGTAATGTGCTGTGCTAGGTGCTGTATGACTTTTAATGGCATTTTTATTGCTTCTTTTCCTTCTTACGCTGTATTACAATTTATATTCCACAGAATTCAAATTGTAGAACAATAAAATGCAGTATAAGAAAGCAAAGAAGCAAGAAAAATTACAGTTGAAAATCAATATGAACATTTAATGCAGACGCGCCGTGGACCACCTGAATGAAGTTCGTGAACCGCTGTTGGCCCACAGACCACTTTGGGAACCACGGCTGTAGTAGATTGGAGTATTGCACCTGGACCCAGATTCAGCCCCCACTCAGACATAAAGCTCTCTCAGCCTAACATACCTTACAGGGATTTTGTGAGGATAAAAAGTGGGGAGCCTCATGTGTATTGTCCTGTGCTCTTTGGAGGAAGGGAAGGATAGCAGTATGTTTATAGATAGATTTATTTTATTTTATTTTGAATTTGATTATATGGTATAGGTTTGGGTGATAATTCCATAACTCTGGTTTAAAGCTGCCCTCTTAAGCCATTTCTTTCAGCATCCTGTAAGGTTCTGTTTCTCTTCTTTTTCCAGCTGGTACCACCATTTAAACCACAGGTGACATCTGAAACGGACACACGCTATTTTGATGAAGAATTCACAGCACAGATGATCACTATCACCCCTCCTGATCAAGGTAAAACATAAACCCCAGAACAGATTCATTGCCCCCCTGTCATTGGAGCCATGATGTCCAGTGACTTAAGCCTGTATCCCCTAGAAAACAAAACCTAACCTCAGTTCTGTGGAGTTTTATCAAAAGCCAGTCAGAACCCTTTCTCAATTTAGAGTGGTCTTTTATCATTATTTTTTAATTCTATATATACACACTGCTTGATTGTAATTAAATTAAGAGGTTCACAAAAATATTGAAATAAGCAATTAAAAACATTTTAAAATAAATTAAAATTAACCATGAACTAAAAAACACATCAGCATCGATGTGCCTGGATAGGTTTGCCTAAACAAAAATGTTTTAAGCAGGCGTTGAGAAGAGTACAGCAAAGGCAGCTGCCTGATGTCAAGAGGCAGGGGGTTCCAAAGTGTAGGTGCTGCCCCACCAGGATATCGATTTCTTACAATTGCAGAATGATTGCTAAAATGAAGAAAGTGAAAGCTTAGGAACATAAGAAGCTGTCTAATACTGAGACAGATCAATTGATCCATGTAGCTCAGTACAGTCTACACTGAGTGGCAGCATCTCTCCAGGATTTCAGATGCTAGAGATGCCAGGGATTTAATCTGAGGCCTTCTGCATGCAAAGCAGATGCTCTGCCACTGAGCTGCGTCCCCCTCACTACAGAAGTTCCTAAGGAGGAGTGAACTTTTGTGTGAAAGGACTGTGAGCTCAGTTTCTAGGCTCATAATGTGCCGAGAGGCATGCTGTTCTTTAATTCCAACAATATGTCTTTTGTACCTGGCTGTGGTTGGTAGATCTCGGGGTTCTAGTAAAAACCAAAGTAGATCTGAAGCCGTGTTGTGTAAACATACTGATAGTGCAGTAGAAGGAATTCATAATGTAATACTGCCTTTCTGTTTCCAGATGACAATATGGATTGCATTGATAATGAGCGGCGACCGCACTTCCCCCAGTTCTCTTACTCCGCCAGTGGAACGGCTTAATGTTTCATTTATCCATTCACAGGAACCAATCAGACTGCATTTTGGGGACCTTTAATTTTGACGGACACTAGAGATCTCTCTATGATACATGAATTGCAAACTATGTTTGTACTACAGTTTAGTTGAATTTGTAGGAAGCCTCACAGGTTGTATATTTAAAACAATCCTGATGCATTTTTGAGTTGGAATCTCTGATGCAATTTTGAGGAAGAGAAGAATCCATTCGTAGAACGCAATTTAAAAAATTGGGGGGGGGGGCTTTTTCTTCTGAAAAATGACCTTTTAGGTTTTTAAGAATATGCACCGAAATGGTTTTCTTTCCAGAAGTTTCAGATTTTCAACATAACAGCAGCAAATCATTTAAGAAAAAAGACCTCATTTTTATTTATTTCACATTGTTCATTATGTAAGTAGAGAACCTGCACTCTGAACAATTAGATTTATTTAGGATGAGAGATGACTTAGATAGTGCAATAATATGAGCAACACCACACAGAAAAAGCCAAATTCTGGAGATGCAAAGGTTCAGCCTCCATTTGGACAGCAACAAACGTCAGCACCTCTAGGAAACCAGTTATAGGAATGTCAGTAATGGCCTCAATGAGGTAAAATCAAAACCAAGAGTTCTGTTACCACACCTGCTTACAAGACGTTACATACTTACATGCCAAACAGTGCTGAATGGAATCTGATCCATTTTCTGTGGTAAGCGGTATTCCACTGAACACAGTGCATTTTAATTATTTGAGTATATTTGGCTAGGACTGACGTTGCCAAATTTTGGCAGGTGTACACAGGTGATTAATCTTGTTAAGGCCCTGTTGAAACCAGTGGAATTGGCACAATGGCCTTGCTCTGCGCACCAAGGTTTCTCAGGCTATATTCTCGTCCCAGAGTTTCTTGGTAGTTGTGCCTTTGAGGAATGAGCCAAGTTGCAAAATTGACCAACGTGTGTGTGTGTGGGGGGGGGGGGTATTTCTTTGTATTAAAAGACAAAAATCCAACAACCCACACACAGCACTGTTAAGTGATGCAACATCTTACCAAACAAGTTCACAGTCAACATTTCCAGCACTGAAGCAACGGCTTTGTTCATATATTTATAAAGACAATTCTAAAATAGCAACGTGAAACGCACATCAAGGTCACATCTATGCGTTTCTCACTCTCTTTAGTGTACATTTTTAAAGATTACTGGGGGTGGGGGAGCCCAATGGTGCCACCTACATTTGGAGCAAGGGTGGGTAAGTGGCCCTCTGGATGTTGCTGGATTACAGCTCCCATTATTCTTGACCACTGGCCATGCTGGCTGGGCTGATGGGAGTTAGCATCTGGCAACTTCTGGAGGGCAACAAGTTTTTCATCCTTGGTTTGGAGGAACTTCCCTCATTGGCAGTTGCAGCTGTGTGTAAAAGAAAAAATAGAAGGAAAAAAAGAGACCTTGGTGTGTTCAAGAAAAGATGGTGTTCAAAAAGTGGTGTTTTTTCCTTCCATGCTTTTCCCCCTTACCAGTTTTGTTTTGTATTTTCATAGAAGCCACCTCATTCTGAATCTGCCAAAATAGTCTTTTTGCCTTTGACGCGGGCCAGATTTTTAAGCTCTCGCTTGTGCCGCGAATGAGTTTATTCAGTTGTGGCTTTATGTTCTTTTAGATATGCTTTTTGTTTCTGTTCTCTTATCTGTATAAAATTGATTAAATATACTGCAGTTCATTAACTTTTTTTTATTTGAAAGGGAATGTATTTAAAATATCCTCACCTTTCCCCCTACATGAAATCCTATCATTTTGTGCGTGTTTGGTTTTTTTTTTTACAACATTCAAGTATTTTTACTTATGATATGAAATTTTCCCTCAAAATACTTCAATAAAATGTGCTTTAACAAGTTAAGTTTGGTCTTCGCTTTGAAATGCACAGATCGCTGTATGCCTGCTCTTTACTCCAACAGTGGATTACGGCTGGGTGGTGGATTTGGAGGAGCATGAGTAAGGCTGCACTGTCAGGCTGCTAAAAGGTGTTGAACACAAGCCATTGTTAAGGTGCTAAGGCGGATAGAGGAACCAGCAGGGGCGAGTGTTTGATTTTACATAAGACATCACCAGATGATAGATTAGTATTATCTTCATACTGCATACTGAAAGAAGGAATACCTTGCTTAAGGCCATCTCTCCTTTTTAAAGATTATAACAAGGTCTGGGTATGCAGAAGGTAGATCGGTGATCTGCAGCAGATCACCATTGATTTCTGAAGATCCCTCCAGACTGTTTGGGGGTTTTTTTGAAGTGTGTCATTAGTGGTGGATGTATAGGGCCATCCACAAATCATCTTGCCTTTACTAGTTGTTCTGTGATGCTTTGTCAATGTTACTGCATTATTAACATCTGGAGGGACACTCTTGCACTACAATAGGGGACAAAAAAATATTTGTGGGATAAAAAGTTACGAGATTTCAACAGGAAGTTAGGGGACATGCACTGATTAGAAATGAAGCAGTATACCCCCCCCCTCAAAACATATGCAGGCAGAAGCACAACTGAAAGCAGGATTCTGTATAACTACCATCACAAGCACAAATTATCATGAATGCACAATAAAAGGGAATTCTGGAAGGGCCCTAGGGCTACATTGTCGGACTGCTAAAAGGTTTTGAACACAAGCTGTTACAAAAGGTATTTTTCTTGATGTAAAAGGCAGTATAGAAATTCTTTTTATAATAAAATAAGGTAGAAAAAAGGAGCAAGCAAGGACAAAAGCATTATACTTACGATGATAGACTCTAGGGGCTCTGTTTTGTACCAGCTGAAGCTTCTGAGGCATCTTTAAAGGCAGCCCCATGTAAAGCCAGTTATGGTAGTCAAGTCTGGACATACCTGTTCAGGTAGAGCTCCAGTGTGATGTAGTGGTTAAGGTGTTGGACTAGGACCTGGGAGACCAGGGTATGACTCCCCACATAGCCATGAAGCTCACTGTGTGGCCTTGGGCCAGTCACTGCCTCTCAGCCTCATGAAAACCCTCTTCATTGGGTCGCCATAAGTCAGAATTGACTTGAAGGCTGTACATTTACATTTAGAGCTGCAGCAGCTGGTGAAACATACTCCTGGCTAATGATAGCACCTCCCCAGTCAGCACAAAGAGAATAACTCCTCCCAAGCTACCTATGGTGATGTGTAAGGGGTTAGGGGCTGGTAATCTCTTTCCAGCTGTGATTCTACACTTCAATCTTGTATCTGTTTATCCTCATATTTCACAAAATCTCTTCAGCTATTTTCCACACGTTACACACAGTAGTACTAACTACGTTCTTAAAGTAACCACTGTAGTGCCGGAGTAAACCTCTGTTAAGCCTCTGGGCTTTTCGGGGGCGTAGCACTGGTTCTTATTAATCCTGCCTCTTCTAGCTCTATGGATAGACCCAGGAGCTGCCATATGGAAAAATAATGTATTACTACATGCAAACTGGTAAACTAGTTGCACTACCTGTTTTGTGCCATTGGCAACATTATTTCAACTAAAATACATGTTATCTGTTAAAGATCATTATGGCAACACTGCACGTGTAGTTTCAATGTTTTGTTGGCAGAGCAAAATATGCACCTGCCATCAAGCAGGGTGGGGGCAGAAGAGAGATCCATAGAAAGAACAACATGCCCAGCAAATATGAAAAGGGAGCCGCCTTCAGCATGTCTTGATTGTTACAAAAATCCCCTGCTGGGACGTTTGTCAGACTTGGTACAAGCTGCTCACGCTGCTGCACTAAGCCTGGCTAGAGTGAAAGAAGGGGGCAAAGCAGCTCAAGGGAAACTGGGCCGAAGCCTGAGGAAAAACCCTCTCCAAGGAGAGAGCTGGAACAGAAAGTTCATTTGTGCTATAAAATCTGACCGGCAGCAGAACGTGAGGAGGAACAGAGAGAATTTTTATCCAGAAGGCAGGGTCTCAGATCCAGTTGTTCCCCAGCAGAGGATGCTCACTAGTTGAAAACTAAATGTGGCTGCTGTAGAATGAAAAGAAAAAGCTAATTATTTTTAATTGATTCCAAAATGTATCCTATCACTTTCTCCCACCAGCATTTTCAATCTTGCTTTGTTCCTGAGGGGCCTCCCAAGTGAAACTGATACCTAAACTGTTTCTTGGCTGCCCTCCCCATCCCCCCATTTCTGGGGGGGGGAAGGGATCTTCACGATAGATTGACTTTACAATAAGATTTTCTACAAATACACAATTAATGCATTAATAGGAAATGTATGAAAAAAGCAGTACATTTGCTAACCATTTTAGAAAGGACAGTTTCTTTTATGAGAAGACAGCAGCCTTTCATTCTGCTGGATGTCCTGAGCACAATCCTTTACTCACTAATAACTGCTATTTTTCCCTAAGAGGACGAAATTTACTTGAGGCTGCCTGTGATACTACTTATTAATTTGTGAAGCTGCTGCCACATATATGGCCCATGACAATTTACAGACGTCTTTAAAAACAGCTAAAATAATGCTTAAAACAGTACAAGAACAACTTATATGTTTAAAAACAATACAATAAAAATATAGACAGACCTTTGCACCTAGCTGGAGAAGCCTGTTGAAACAAAAATCATAGAATCAGAATAGTAGAGTTGGAAGGGGCCTACAAGGCCATCGAGTTCAACCCCCTGCTCAATGCAGAAATCCATATCAAAGCATTCCTGATAAATGGCTATCCAGCTGCCTCTTGAATGCCTCCAGTGTCGGAGAGCCCACTACCTCTCTAGGTAATTGGTTCCATTGTCCTATCTCTCTAACGGTCAGAAAGCTTTTCCTGATGTTCAGTTGAAATCTGGCTTCCAGCAACTTGAGCCCATTATTCCGTGTCCTGCACTCTGGGACGATCGAGAAGAGATCCTGGCCCTCCTCTCTCTGACAACCTTTCATGTACTTGAAGACTTCAGTCTTCTCCAGGCTAAACATGCCCAATTCTTTCTGTCTCTCTGAAATGTTGCCAGTTGTTTCCTGAAAGTACAAATAGTGGGCGCCTGTTGAATCTCAGCAGGAATACTGTTCCACAGGATAGGGACAGCCACACTGAAGTTACTGTCGAGTGGGCTTCTGAGGTCTTTGGAATGTGCAGGAGAAATTCTGCAGAATGCAGTGATCTCCTGGGTATTGTAAGGCAGTTTCTCAGATTAAAGCAAAATCTTTTGTCCACCTTTGGTAATGCATGACCAGAGCACCCTACAGTAGTCATCCTCTCCCACAGACTGCTCGCTGCTGCTTATATTAGGTATTTTGCTAGTTATTTATAGAGAACCCTCTTTTCTACCTCCTTAAAGGCCTTGTGCAGTAAAGTTGCAGCATACTGATGACAAAGTCCTCCTGGCCTGTTTCACAGCAAAGAAGTTTCTAGTTCTGTCTTGCTTTTTTGGTCATCTGAAATATGAATACACCTGTTTTTAATTCCCAAAAAGCCACCACTCCCTCCTCCACCAAAGAACTCTTTATGATCTTGCATGCGCTGTTCCTTCTTACTGCAGCTGCCTCAAGTGCTTTTCTGTTTGAACTAAAGGAAAAACCCTCGCTTGGAAGGCACAGCAGTCACACCTCCTGGCTTTGGTGGACCAACATGTGCACATCTTTCCTTACCTTCCCACAGGCAGAGCAAATAGAATGCCCATCTAGAAACTTTACAGTGTTTACTAGCATCAAGAACAGAAAAATAATTTAGTAACTCCGTTTCTGTGGATCAGGCAAAGATCCATCTTTGGCACTCTACCTTTAGCTGAAAATTTTACAAGCAGGCCATGAAGTTGATTCTATTAACTGTGGGCTGTTCTAAACAGCAAGCAAGTAGAGGTATATTGCTTTTATATAGTTATATTTAGTAATATTTAAAAGATGCCACATTTACTAGCTTTTCATAGATGACAAATTCCCATGCAGTTCATTGGTATTACCAGTTCATACTGAAGCTTTGTACATTTCTCTACACATGGAATTATTTGCAAACGTGATACACCATTTGACGCTAGTGATGTACCATTTCTGCCACAGAAGAAAATGTACTAAGAATGTCAAGTTTACTCTTCGATGCCACAAGCTGGGAGAAGTTGAAACCACCTTAGCGTGGACTTTTTCCATGCTGCTTTCTGCTAAGTCTGAGATACACTTGTTTCTTGAACACAGGATTAGTGTTACTTCACTCAAGGTTATACTCGTTGTAGCAGTACTGTCCTTAAAAATGCAGTTTTGTAAGTGAGAAAAGCATCTTCCTTCCATCCCATAACACATCTCTTGTTAGTATGCATGTGAATATGACTGCAGTGTCATGGGCACCTGCTCTGCCTTATTTATGGCATGGCGAGTGACCACCGGTCACAACACAGCATCCAGAGGGCTTAAGTGTATGGCTTAGCCTCTTTGAAGGTATACGAGTTTCTCCTCTTGATAAAGGGGTGTGTTTTTTTATGATACCAGCAACAGGGTTGTTTTCCAGTGGGACTCACTATGACCCACAATATTGCTTTAGTTTTTATTTAGAAAGCCACATTTCCAACTGAATAGTGGAGTTATGATGGAGCTGAAGAGAGGCCTTCAGGTATTTCAGTGTTTCATACATACCGCCCTACATTGCCACCCTGGGCTCCTATAAATCAAATATAAATAAATAATAAAATAAAAATACATACACAAACACCTCCACTTGGAAGGAGCAGAGTTAAAATGGAGTGCCGACAAGACTATGTTTATTTTAAAAAAATAGATGGTTCACTTCTTTACCACTAAGTGTTGCTTAAGAACCAGAGTAGGGGTGGTCATTCAGAAAACAAGTCTAGACAGTCTGTTTCGAGAGAGCATGAGATGCTGACAATTCAAGCAACTAAAAAAACCAAGCCACTTAAGAAGCCATAAATAAGCAGGCTCCAACTAGAATGCTGATTAGAATTCTGATCACATCAAAAGTTTAGAGACACATGAAGATGGTTCAGACAGAGTCAAATCACTGGCCCATCTAGCTTGGTATTGTCTACACTGACTGGCAGCATTTTCCCAGGATTTCCGAGAAGGGTCTCTCAGTTCTGTCCACAGATGCCAGGGCTTGAACCTGGGACCTCCTGCATGCACAGCAGGCACTCTAACTCCAAGCAACAGCCTTTCCACAACTTACAATCCCCCGAGAATGAATGAAGCTACCCTTCTACTTTATCAGAACAGCAGTGCTAGGGGAAAAAACACCCTCCACAAGAGATCATAGAAAATGTTTATTCTGTTAAAACTACAGTTGAAGAACTATACAATATTTTACAAAGGGGCAAACATGTCACACAGGAGGGGGTGTGGATTTGTCCACCTATATAAAAAAACAAGGTTCTTTACAGGCAATCTTAAAATGTAGTCCTGCCACTTCAAGAATTTTAGTCCTCAAACATTGAGCAGCTGTTGCAAAGGATTCGTCCACCAACATCATCAGATCTAGAAGAAAGAAGATGGCAGTCAATTCAGTGTCCCTTTTTCTTCATTACATTCTAGGAAGCCAACACCAGCTCCATCACCTCTGACACGTGTAAGGAAGCCTTGAAGCTGAACAAATTAAGCTGTGGAGGAGGAATAAAAACCTAAGAATTACCTTGCTGGATTAACTCAAGGTCCAAATCAGATTAGCCTGCATATGGAGGGTGCTTTTAGCTATGGTGGGCAACAGCTTTAAAAGATCAGGCAATTCATGATGGATAGGTGTAGCAGTGACCTCCTGCAACAAATTATATAATGGCCTAGTTCACATGCAACACTAATTGTGGATGAGTGAGCATATGGGTACTCAGAGCAAAAAATCACACCTTCCCCTCTCCTGCTGCTCCCATGCTACCCGGAGCTCAGTCGTGGTTTGGCTTAACATTACGTTCGAACCCAAGCTCTCTGTAAGCAATGAGCTATAGCTAATAGTTTGACTGGAGGAAAATAAACCTTGAGTCTATATTCAGACATAATGTTAAATTAAACCACTGTTTTGCTCAGGGCCAGGGGACGGAACCATTTTTTGCTCTGAGTAACTACACACTCGCTTGTTCACACTTAGCCATGGTTTGGCTTAATGTTACATGTGAGCCAGGCCACTGTGCAAAGTACTGTATTCCCTTCTGTCATAAGACAAGACAGAAAAACCTCTGTAGTCAGCTCATCCCCAGTGGTATGGGGTATTTTTTCCCCTAATGCTTTATTTCTACATGGAAAAGTTTCTGTCTCCTTAGTTTATTAGTAACAATGAATGACTGCCTAATGCAACTGTAGTAGTAGACAAGCATGGCAGCTTCAAAGATATAATTAATATTGTTTTAAAATATTTATATCGCCCTCTCGCAAAACATCACGGCAGTGTACAGCAACATAAATATTTTAAAAATACAAAGCACTCATTAAAATGATTGGCTGCTCAAAAAACCTTTTAAAGAGCTGCCTGTCAGCAGCTCCAGGTAGGGACCTCCAACCCACAGGCCTAGTTAGGCTGGCACGCCTCCCCATTTGGCCCATGAGGCTGCTTTTGCCAAGCTGCCACATACAACGCTGAGAGCAGGGTCTGCAGACCATGCCAAACAATTGATGGTCAGCCCTTGCAAAACCTTGTTCCTTTGCTACACTCTTAATGGCCTGTGATCGGAAGTGGTGCCCATTGCTACTCTAGGACATCAGAAAGTTTTCTGGTGTACATTACCCTAATTTGCATAGGTAAATTTTCAAGATCACACTCATCCCCCTCCCTCCAGAAGGACCTTTTCCCCAATAATTAAGCTCAAACACTACAGCTTTTGGACCTCTCATTTGGCCCAAGATTTGACATTACAAAGCAAGGATATATTTACCAGCACAAGATAATTCTGTTGAATGCTGTTCTCTCCTGATTTTGTTTTTATATTAACTAGTCCCAAACTACAACCCAGGATTAAAAGGAACTCTTGCACATACCACAATGAGCCATAGATGATTTACACCTTTTAACATGTCAGAATTATTACCCCCCAGACCAAACTTTTGCAAATACTATTACCAACCAATCTGCTACACTCAGCATGCACAGTAGTCCAACACAACCTAATGAAGTTTTAACTCAATCCTAACCTCATAGATACTTACTCTGTAACAGAACACAAGGAACAAGCAACAACATTACAGCAGCTGCACAATTTGCTGCAATTCTGGCATATGTACCGATCACACTGCGTGCAAGCTTCTTTGACGTCAACTGTTCTTACGCATGAGGAGCAGGCCTTTGAAACTTCTACTGGCAGGTCTGTGCAGAAACACAAAGATTCTATGTTAGAATAGACTTCAGCACCAAGTGTCAGGAAAAGCACCTACTTCAGAAAGCAGAGCACAATCTTCAAGCCTAGGAAGCTGCCTTTATACAGAGTTAGACCACTGGTCCAGTTTCCTCAGTGTCTACACCAGCTTTTCCCAACCAGTGTGCCTCCAGATGTTGTTGGACCACAACTCCCATCAGCCTCAGCCAGCATTGCCAATGGCTGAGGCTGATGGGAGTTGTGGTCCAACAACATCTGGAGGCACACTGGTTGGGAAAGGCTGGTCTAAAGTGACTAACAGTGGCTTTCCAACCAGAGTGGCTTTCCAGCTGCAGTACTGAGGGACTGAAGACCTGTCCTGGGAGTGAGTACTTGAGCATCTGGGTGCTTGCTTGCTTGCTAGCTCCTCTGGGTTGCTGTGTCTCGAGCAGCTGAGGTCCCTGGTAAGTGCTGCAAGGACTGGGACCCCCTGCCAGATCCTGAATCCATAGAGGTTGCAGTCAATCTTGCAGCCTCTTGCATCAGCTCCTGGCTGGGTCAGGCAGCATAAAAGCCCGGCTGCCCTTGGGTGGCGTGTCTGCCGCCAGCGGGATCGCCACTGAAGAGGAGACACCAAAGGGGATCATCCCTTGGGAAGTCCCTTAGGGAGTCCAGAGGGCAAGGGCACTACCTCCTTCTATTTTTTTTTAACCAATCTAGAGGAGATTGTTAGTGGGGAGGGCTACAGTGCATGCACAGGGTGAGAGCCTGTGCAGTGAATTGAATGATAGGAGAAAATCGCCAGATAACTTCAGAGTGAGAGTCTGCAACTGGCGGAAGGCTGACCCTCCCTGGGTGTGAGACGGAAGGAAGTAGATGTGCCCTGTGTAAAAGAATGGGTCTGACTGTTCCCAATTATCTCAGAGGCCTACTGGGATAACTGGTTCAGGTAGGTTTTGTTGGTGGGCTCTTGTGTCCATATCAGGAGTATTACTAAGGAGGGACATGGGTGATACTACCCCAATCTCAGTGATCATGGATAGAGGGAGGTATAGCCATGGGACCACCACAGAAGACAAAGGCAAGGCTATCTGTGCCTTGTTCCTCACTCCCACTCCTCTCGTGGATGGGTTCCTCATTGCTCATCTGCTGTGCCCACTGGCCTGTGTGTGCTGTTGTTTAATGCCAGATCAGTATACAATAAGACCACACTCATCATGATTTGATTGTGGATGAGGGTGCCAATTTGGTGTGCATTGCCAAGGCCTGGGTGGGAGAGCTGGGAGGAGTTGATCTGACCCAGCTTTGCCCACCTGGATACTCAGTGCAACACCAGCAGCACAGGCTGTAGTGATGGGGGGGAGGGGTTGCTGTAGTCTACAGAACTTCCATCTCTGTCACCAGGAAACCACTCTGCCTTGGAGCTGGCTGTAAGGGCCTGCACCTGATGTTGGGCCAAAGAGACAGTAAACTAGAGTTGCTGCTGGTGTACCATCCACCCTGATGCCCAGCAGCTTCTCTGACCGAGCTGGTGGAGGCCATCTCAGCTGTGGTATTGGAGGAGCCCAGAACGATAGTGCTGGGGCTGCCTCTAGTGTTCCATGGCCTCCACAACAACCATGGAGCTGTCTGAAGTTGTCACCGCCCAACGCATAAGGCAGGGCACACCCTCAGCTTGGTTTTTGCTCCAGACAGAGGAACAAGTGTTTTGGAAATAGGGAGGTGGATGTCACCCCATTGTCATGGTCAGACCACCTCCTGGTGAAGTTTAGACTTATGGCACCAATCCTCCACTACAGGGGGAGTGGACAGATTAAGATGGTCGCCCCCAGGAGGCTAACAGAATCCACTGGATTCCTGCATGCCTTGAGGGAGTCCTCAGTAGATAGAGCAGATGACTCTGTTAAAGCCCTTGTCATGCTGTGGAATGAGGCGCATCAGGCTCTTAACATGGTTGCCTCTAAGTGCCCTCTCTGGCATTGTGGAGTCCAGTTTGCACCTTGGTACACCAGTGAACTAAGGACAATGAAGCAGGCTGGACAACGGCTAGAGTGAAAGTGGTAAAAGACATGCTGTGAGGCTGATCGAGCATGAATAAAACATCGTAACTGTGCCTACTGTGTGGCAGTAAGGGCAGCGAAGAAGGCCCACTTCTCTGCCACCATCACATCCTCAAGTAGCCGTCCAGTGGAGCTTTTCCATATTATCAGGGGTCTGTTGACATCTACTCCAGGAAATGGATTTTTGGACCCTTTGGAGGCCCACTGCGAATGGTTTGTAAGACACTTTGAGAGTAAAGTTGCTTGCCTCCATAGCAATCTTGATGTCCCATGCACATCTACTGTAGTCCCCGGTGAGGTGTCCAGTGCAACATCTGCTGCAACTTCTTGGGATTGGTTTCAGATGATGCAGCCTGATGACGTGGACAAGATTTTTGCAACGATGCAGCCAGCAACATGTCCTCTCAACCCTTCCCTACTTGGCTTATTAAAGCTTGCCGAGGAAGTTTGACCAAGTGGATCCAGGATGTGATCATAGCATTGTTGCAGGAGGGAACAGCCGCCCTGAAAGAGGCAGCGATCCAACCGGTCCTGAAAATCCCACCGTGGACCCATTGGTTTGTGACAACTACCGCCCAGTTGCAAATACCCCCTTTTTAGGGAAGGTGATTAAGAGGGTTGTGGCACAGCAATTGCAAGTACTCTTGGATGAAACAGATTATCATGACCCATCTCCAGGGTCATTTTCAGAGAACAGCATTGGGCGATTGTCGTTCGGCCCCCTGGTAGTTGTGCTGTGGGGTACCACAGGGTTTAACATCTATCTGAAGCCCTAGAGAGTGGTTATCAAGAGATTTGGGGCGAGGTGTCAGCAGTATGCTGATGATACCCAACTCTATTTGTCTGTAACATCTGAATTGGGAGAGGCCATGCAAGCCCTGGACTGGCACCTGGACTCTGTGGGCTGGATGAGGACCAATAAACTGAGCCTGAATCCTAGCAAAACAGAGGCGCTATGGGTTCGCGGTTCCTGAGTTCAGATAATTGGTCAGATGCCTGCTTTGGATGGGGTCATATTCCCTCTGAACATAGTCTTGGGGTGCTTTAGTAATCTTTGTTGTTAGAGGCCCAGGTGACCTCAGTGGCTAGGAGTGCCATTTACCAGCTTCGGCTGGTAAGATAGCTGTGACTGCTCACTGGGGCAGGATATCGCCAACATGTCACTCCATTGCTGAAAGAGTTGCCCTGGATATCCATTAGCTACCAGGCTAAGTTCAAGTTTCTGGTTTTAGTGTACAAAGCCCTATATAGCTTGGGACGAGGATACCTGAAAGATAGTCTTACCCCTTATATACCCAGTTGATCACTGCCTCTGCAGGCGAGGGCCTCCTGCAGATATCATCTTATCAGGAAGTCCATTCCGCACAACATAGGAAGTGAACCTTTAGTGCAGTGGCACCTACTCTTTGGAATTCCCTCCCCTTAAATATTAGACAGGCACCATCTCTGTTATCTTTTCAAGATGTACTGAAGACCTTCCTCTTTCAACAAGCCTTTTAAATAGAGATCTTGTCCCAGTCTGCGCCTCTGTTGGAATTGTTTTTTAATATGGTTTTAAAGCTTTTTTTAAAAAAATGTTTTGTTTTACCATGTTTTTAAAGATGTTTTGCTTTAATATATTTTAAAGTCTGCTTTTATGACATTTTAGAGTGTTCTCAGTGGTTTTAGTTTGCCATCCTGGGCTTCTATTGGGAGGAGGGTGGGATATAAATTTAATAAATAAATAAATAAAATTTAGAGGAGAGCCTCTCAGCTGTACTTGGAGGTGCCAGTGATTAAATTTTGACTGGTTACATACAAAGCATGTGCTCTTCCACTGAGCTATAGCTCTGCAGTTTGTGTCTGGTAAGATTTAAGTGTAATTTCAGGCCTTTGTCACACAACCAGTCAATAAACGCGACCATCACATTTTAGCCTTTGCATTATATCATCCCATGGCCCTGTTCAGTGACACCACTGCAACACCACGTCTGCACTGTGGGGAGCAAGTTGTCTAGCTGCTGGATGCTTCCTTTCTTAAACAACAACAAAAGAATGCTACCTAGATGTACCCTCCAAGCACAGTAGAGGAACAGAAAGCCTACTGTCCACCCAGAATTAGAAACCAAACCAACTTCAAAATTGGTCAGACACAAATTTTCACTTTGCACATGAATAAAAGCAGTATCAGAGTTATGCCTACTTTGTTCCCACATTAACCTTGTGACCCAATAGTTGAAGACAATAAACAGGTAAGAATCTGCCACATGGGTGCTTAACCGCTGGCTAACTTTACCTACCTCTTTCTCTTGCACAAGGCTGCAGAAGTTTTCCATCCTGCCCAATTAACATTTGTCCACTACAGCTATGCCGAGAACAATCTTCTGGTCTGTCCGCAAGTGGCTCTGGATACTGTGCAGTTAGGCAGGCTCCTCCTGTGCTGCCATTCCATATATTATCCATATAAGCTTGGGCACCTCTGAAGAGCAGCTGCTTTGTTTTCTCTGCAAAATGAACAAGGATAGAAGCAGAGGCGACAGTGGTACGGAAGACAGTCTGAACCGGCCTCCCACACCCAAAATGGCACAAATGAGTATCTTCCCCAAGAAAGAAAAAAGCCTGTATTAAGACATCCTCCCCTTCCCCAAAAGAAACTTCTGGTACAGAGGCAAGTTGGGATTGAAGGTGCCTACTACAGAGTATTGCTTATCCTGAATGGTAACTGGCTTCACTGGTGTATTTCCCAAATGCACCTGGAAGCACCAAGATGAATCCAGAACCTTTCGCATGCAGAGAACATGCTCTACCACCAAGCTATAGTCCTCCTCCATTTCAGTCTGGCATATTATTAGATGTCACAGTAGTGAGCAAATGATAGCAAGCAGCAGCAAGGATGTTCTCCCTAATTTCTTTAACCACAGTCTCCTCCAAAAGGAACCAACCATTTCCACAGCATCACAGCCAAACGGCAAGGCTTCTTCCTTGTATCTTCTACTACCAACAGATCACTCGCTAGGTGCTGCAAGTGAAGTAACAGCCCAAATAACAGACTCTACCTTCCCTGTACAGTATCCCTATAGAACTCATTCCCCCATTATGGGATCACCAATCTACATTTCACTCACTTGCCAATGTTCACAGGATAAAGGAACACCCCTTTAATGCACACTGCGGAAGATTCTTCCACCATGGGGAAAAAACACACATATTCATCTTCACTTCTGTAACAAGTACTTGTATTTTATGAATTTGTATTACACCCCCACAGCCACCGGTTACTGTTTTTTACTGTTTAGATTTTTATGCAACATCCAAGCAATGGTTATGAATTCATAAAAAGTTGATTTTCTAACATGAACTTCATTTTTAGATTTAAATGTGAACCAGAGATATGTCCGCTTTGACATTTAAAGGTTTTCATAGATTCATAGAATAGTAGAGTTAGAAGGGGCCTATAAGGCCATCAAGTCCAACCCCCTGTTCAATGCAGGAATCCAAATCAAAGCATTCCTGACAGATGGCTGTCCAGCTACCACTTGAATGCTTCCGCTGTTGGAGAACCCACTACCTCTCTAGGTAATTGGTTCCATTGTCGTATGGCTCTAACAGTTAGGAAGTTTTTCTTGATGTTCAGTTGAAATCTGGCTTCCTGTAACTTGAGCCCATTATTCCGTGTCCTGCACTCTGGGACGATCTAGAAGAGTTCCCAGCCCTCCTCAACATGGCAACCTTTCATGTACTTGAAGAGTGATATCATATCTCCCTTCAGTCTTCTCTTCTCCAGGCGAAACATGCCCAGTTCATTCAGTCTCTCTTCATAGGGCTTTGTTTCCAGTCCCCTGATCATCCTTGTTGCACTCCTCTGAACCTGTCCCAGTTTGTCTGCATCCTTCTTGAAGTGCAGAGACCAGAACTGTACACAGTACACAAGATGAGGCCTAACCAGTGCTGAATAGAGGGGAATTAATACTTCAGAAACTATACTGCTGTTAATGCAGCCTAAAATAGCATTTGCCTTTTTTGCAGCCACATCACACTGTTGGCTAATATTCAGCTTGTGATCAACGACAATTCCAATATCCTTCTCACATGTCGTATTGCTGAGCCAAGTATTCCCCATCTTATAACTGTGCATTTGGTTTCTTTTTCCTAGGTGTAGAACTTTGCATTTATCCCTGTTGAATTTCATTCTGTTGTTTTCAGCCCAATACTCCAGCCTATCAAGGTCTCTTTGAATTTTGTTTCTGTCTTCGACTTCCGGGAAGGGTGACTTAGCCTGTGCCTGCTTTTGAGACGGGCTCCTGCCTCAAAAGAAGCTTATTCAGATATATCAGTCAGTTTTTTCTTTTTTTTTTGACTGATTAAACTTCTCCCGGGTAGGGAGAAACGAAGAGATTAACCTCTAAGCCTATTTTTGTTGGGACGACCAGATCTCATTAATTTATGGGACGAGGTCCAGCCGACGAAGGTGGGACGGATTTTCAACAGCAAGCTCTATCTGTTAAAGCGAACGTTCATCTTATCTTCTAAGAGAGAACGCATTAACAGGCAAGCACCCTTCTTTCTATATTTTTCTTTTACTTGACTTAAATTGTTGCTGTTTAAAAGAGATTTGCCAGATTGATCGGTTTTTGACATCTCACTGGGGAGCCGTAACTTCTCTCTGCTACGCACTAATTAATAGCTTATCTCTGTTTTTGTTGCAAAAAGCTGTCCTGGATTTGCATTCTAAAGATACACACAGAAGAGGGATTTCTATTCCAGATTTTTATTTTGAAAAATATTATACTGTTTTGAGACTACTCTCTTTTTGGTCTATTTTATTTTGACGAATCTGTTTCTTGACGATTGCCATTAATTGTTTCGATCCTGGGAACTGCATTTTGTTTACTTAACTATTGGAGAGATAAGGCTGTCTGCTCTGTTTATACTGTGATGTCACCAAGTTTGGAGTATTAACCCAATTGTTGCTGAAATAAGAAGTGGTTTTCCTATATTTTTCTTTTAAAATGGCAATTAAGAAAGTGGCTGAGAATCTGGAAATAACTATGTTTCAGAAAATAATGGATGAGATTGAGATAACGAAAATTGAATTGAGTAAAATGAAGCAGGAGATTAAAGATATAAGGGTCCCTGTGAGAGAGGTGACCCTGGAAGGGGTCCCTGTGAGAGAGGAGACCCCGGAGATTGGAACAGGGGTCCCTGTGAGAGAGGAGACCCTGGAGACTGGAATAGGGGTCCCTGTGAGAGAGGAGATCCCGGAGATTGGAACAAACGTGGAACAGGAACAAGATTTGGAGTCTATGGACTTTAGAAATAAAATCTATTGTTTGGAACTCAATGTTATCTCTGAAGAAATTAATGAAGATTCTAGAGATAAAGTTATCAATGGCATGGATTATCTTCTGGACTGGAATGATGTGATGGAGCCCAATATAGAGAAAATCTATGGAATTAACTGCAGCCATGTGACAATGGAAAAACTTTTAAGAGATGACCCAGTGTGTTTTGAAAAAAAGAACAGAGATATGATTTTACAGCAGTATTTCAGCAACCTATTCAGAATGGATGGCAAGAAAATATTTGGGATAGAGGTAATTCCCATCAGACTCTTACTATATGACTATGGCTTTGACAGCAAGATTATTATGGAATACTGATAATGGAAGATTGGATATTGAAATTACTGGACTTAACAAGACTACTGAAGATGGAAGATGGAAAATGGAACTAATAGAGATAATAGAACAATGGCTACTGAAATTACTGAACCTAACAGATTCTGATGTGATGGATTAATTGAAATGTTTATTTTGACTATGGTTATGACAATAAGATTATCATAATTAGTAATGAGATGGATTAATTGATATGCTTATCTGGAAAAAAAAATTGATAGATATATTTCTTAAAGAATTGAAATCTCTCTTTGACTTTTTGTGGAAAGAATAAAGTAATGTTTATGAGATTTGATGATTAAGTAAGATAACTACTGGAGGAAAGTGATTTTATAATATGACTTAAGAGACAGGATTGCTATATATTATAGACTTATAACTGATTTGATCTTTGACAAATGGGAAGTCAATATTTTACTCTTTATTTTTTATTTTTGTTTTTTTTTTCTTTTTTTCTTTTTGTTTAACTATTTTTGATTTTGTTTTTTGTCTTTGAATGTTTTATGATTTTGTTTTGTATGTTTTATGAAAATTTGAATAAAAATTATTGAAAAAAAAAAAAAAGAATTTTGTTTCTGTCTTCCACTGTATTAGCTGTGCCCTCCAATTTTGTATCATCTACAAATGTGATATGCATGCTCTGTACCTCTGTGAGGCGTCCTTCCCTGGCTCTCCCTGTCAGGTTCCTACCTGCTCGTGGTTACTGCCTGTCACTAGGCACCACCAGGGACTCCACCAGTCCGGACCGCTCTCTCTTATGGTTTCTCTCCCCGCTCTAGCACAGATCTCAACAGATCCCCCTGCTAGGCAACCACCAGTAACGTCCCAATACTAGTATTCCCAGAGACTCTGAATACTGGTATTGTTATTCTCTTCACCGCTGCCACCATTTGTTACAGTTCCCCTTCAGCCTTGGTCATTACCTTACCCTCCCTTCTGGTCTGTGAAACCCCAGCCAAGGATCAGGCCTTTGGTAAACCAAATTAAGTATTTATTACAGATAACAAAGCTAACAAGATTAACAAGATTTCTTCTTAAGGCACATAAGCATATGGTTTTACTCAATACTAATCCGAACTCCACCTCCCTCCTGGCAAACAACTCTCTAAACCCCACCAAGCAACCCACTCAGTTCTCTTCTTCCCCCCAGTTTCCACTCTCACTCTTCCTTTTATACATTCAGCCATTTTAAACACTCAGCCAATCATCTCGCATTCTACTGCCCATTCACTCCCCCTCTTTCACTCCACTTACCATGTATCTTCTAAACAACCAACACTTACCATATATATATTAATATAGGAACATTACATTTCCCCCCATTAAACAACAGCAGAGTATTATTCCTGTTCCAGGATTTATACGTCGCGTTAACAAATAAAAGTCTCTATGTATGGGGAAAATGTCTTTCTTTGTTCCTCTGTCTGGTCACGTCACTGCAGTCCCAGCCACTTGCCTGGAAAGTCCATCGGCCAGTACATTGTCCTTGCCTTTTATGAACTGGAAGTCCACTTGATAGTCCTGTAGGGCCCAGGACCACCTCTGCAGCATAGTGTTATGGTTTTTCATAGTCTGCAACCATAACAAGGCCCGATGATCCGTAGTCACTGTGAATCTTCGTCCCCACACGTATGGGCGCAACTTGTTCAGTCCCCACACGACTGCTAGGCACTCCTTCTGGACCGACAAATAGTTTTTCTCCCTCGGCGTCAGCTTGCGACTCAGGTACGCCACTGGATGTCTGGTGCCTTCTCTCTCCTGTAGCAAGACGACTCCCAGCGCCAGGTCCGACGCATCTGTAGCCACGATGAATGGTTTCTCATAGTCTGGTGCTATTAATATGGGTCCTTGGCACAAGGCTTGCTTCAGTAGATCAAAAGCCTTCTGACATTCATCCGTCCATACCACACGCTCAGAACACTTCTTCTTTGTTAATTCATGCAAGGGGGTTGCTATTTCCCCAAAATTTCTCACAAACTTCCTATAAAATCCAGCCACACCCAGAAATGCCCTTACTTGTTTTTTGGTTAAGGGGATCGGCCACGCTTGTATTGCCTCCACCTTGCTCCATAAGGGGGTGATTTTCCCACTCCCCATCTTATGTCCTAAATAGATTACTTCCTTTAGTCCAAGCTGGCATTTCTTAGCTTTTATTGTGAGGCCTGCTTTTCTTAAGGCCTCCAATACTGTTGTCAGGTGTTGGACATGCTCAGGCACCGACTTGCTAAAAATGGCCACGTCATCGATATAGGCCACTGCAAAATCTGACATGCCTCGCAACACAGTATTGATTAGCCTCTGAAATGAACTTGGTGAGTTCCTTAGTCCCATGGGTAAGGTCACAAACTCATATAACCCATCTGGTGTACTGAAGGCAGTTTTGGCTCTGGATTGCTCGTCTAGTTCCATTTGCCAAAATCCTTTACAGAGATCTAGTGTAGAGATAATGGTTGCTGCCCCCAATAACTCTAACATTGTGTCTACCCTAGGCATAGGATACGCATCTGGGACAGTAATTTTATTGATTAGCCGATAATCAATGCAAAACCTTGTCGTTCCATCTTTTTTCGGAACCAGGACAATACTTGAGGCCCAGGGACTGATGGATTCCCTGATCACTCCTAATTCCAGCATATCTTCCACCTCCTTTTTGATCTCATTCAAAACTTTCCCATTCACACGGTACAGAACAGATCTGATTGGGGCATGATCTCCAGTATCAATGGAATGTATAACTATACTGGTTCGGCCAGGTTTGTTGCTAAAGAGATTCCTATAGGTTTTCAAAACTCTCAGAATCTCCTCTTTTACTTCCTCCTTCACCTCCTCTGACCATTCCACTTGATCTACCCCTCCTTTGTCTTTGCTTTCCTGTACCAAATCCGGAAGTTCAGGCCCACTTCCCTCAGGGAATAAGGTAACTTGCAACACCTGTGCATCCCTGGTATGGTAAGGCTTCAACATATTTACATGAACCACTTTGCTTTTGTTTAATTGGTCTGTGGTAATTACATACGTCACTGTGTCAAGCCTTTCTCTGATGGTATATGGTCCTTCCCAGTTAGCCGGTAATTTGTCATGTTTCCTGGGTATGAACGCCATAACCATATCTCCCACATCATACACACATTCCCTGGCTGTTCTGTCATACCAGTAACATTGCTTCTCCTGTGCTTGACTTAAATTCTTTTCCACCACCTCCATCATTGATGTTAATTTATTGCGGAATTCCAATACAAAATCTACTACAGATGTTTTGTACTCTCCCAGGGTTCCTTCCCATGAATTTTTTAATAGTTCCAAAGGTCCCCTCACTTTTCTAGTGAACATGAGTTCAAAGGGTGAGAAGCCTGTTGACTCTTGAGGGACTTCTCTACATGCAAATAAGAAGCATCCCAAACGTTCATCCCAGTCTTGTGGGTTATCTTGAACATAGCTTCTGGTCATGCCCTTCAAAACTCCATTAAATCTGGTTCTGTATTTGCCAGGTACTATCAATTGCTTCACTGGTTCACATTCATCCTTTCTCTCAGCAGGCATCCACAGTCTATATAAAATCCCATTCTCACACACAACTTGATTCCTCAGTTTGTCAGTGAAAGGAATCTGTTGGGTCAGAGCTTGTTCCTTTATCTGCTTCAAACTTACATCTTTATGCAGCTCTTCCCGGAATTGCTCTGCTTCTTTCTTATCAGAGACCACTTGATACAGTTTGTCTCCTTCAGCAGGCCTGCTAGTGGTTGCTATGGTGACCTGAGGCTGGTTAACAGATTCCACCCTGTTTGTTTCAGCCCCCTTAATATGGCTTCTTTTTCTCTGCCAATTTGCTGTCTGGTCACTACATAGATCTTTCCTTGGGCGCCCATTACATCCCTTCCCAGTATTACTGGTTCTTGTTGCTGGGCATTAATGCCTACTTTATATCGGCCCTCTCGGCCTCTCCAAGTCATATCCACCAGGGCCACAGGCAAACTTTCTGGATGACCCCTCACTCCTTGGATAGTCACAGTTTCCTGAGGTAATATTACCTCAGATTTTATTAAATCTGGCCTCAGTAATGTCTGAGCGGCACCAGTATCAAGCAATGCCCAATAATTTGCCCCTTGTACTCTCACTTCCTCTCTCAGACTTGAATCAAGGTCTGTTACTTCTGTCCAGTTTATCTGGCAGAACTGAACCTTTTTCGCTGTTTCTAAAGCCTTGGGCTCTGTTTTCACTGCCCTTGTCTGAGCAGGATTACTAATGGGGTTGGCAACCTCACATTGAAAACGTAGGTGCCCCCGTCTACCACGTTTGTAACATAATTTCTCCTCACTTTTAGGGTACACAGATCCACTCTGGGGTGTCCTGTGCCCTTCAGATTTTACTGGAGGACTCACTCGCTGTGGTACCACATCCCTTCTGCCAGCGTTATATGGTCTGGGTTTAAAATCTCTTGATGTTTTCCCCACCCAGCCAGTTCTGTTGGAGGCGAAGTGATCCGCCATCTCTGCGGCCTCCTGCACAGATGTAGGGGAACGGTCTTTGACCAGGAGCCTTATTTCTGGTGGTAACTGATGGTATAATTGATCCAATATCATGAGGTTTTTCACCTCCTCCACAGACTGAGCTTTTGCACTTGTCAGCCATTTCCCAAATATGTCCATCAGTTTTGCCCCCAGCTCCACGAAAGACCTTCCTGTCTGTATCTGGCAGTTTCTGAAAAGCTTTCTAAAATACTCAGGCCCCAGTCTGAATCTTTTAAACACTGCTTCTTTGAATTCAGCATAGGTGACGGGCCTGTCTGAGGGGTAATATTGGTATACCTCAGCCAATTCCCCTTTAATCAGGTTTGATAAATACTGCATGTATTTATCTTCAGGTAGCCCCCACAACTGAGCTGCTTTTTCAAAGGTGCTGAGGTAAATTTGAGGATCTTGACCAGGCTCATAGACAGCAAAGTCCTTTGGAGTAATTTTTATTTTTGCTCCATCTCTGTCTTTCCTTGTCTCCTCAGAGTGAAATTTCTCTCTATCAAATTTTAACTTTTCTACTTGTAATTCAGCATCCAATGCTCGTTGCTTCTCCCTCTCCTCAAACCCCATTCTCAACGTCTCAGTTTCCAACTCCCTCTGTTTGTCTTTTTCCTCAGCACAAAGACCCGCTGTTTGTCTTTTTCCTCAGCCTCCATCCTCATTCTCTCAGTTTCCATCTTCAACTTCTCAATTTCTAACTCTCGCTGTTTATCTTTCCCATCAGCTTCCATCCTCAATCTCTCAGCTTCCAACTCCCTCTGCTTATCTTTTTCCTCAGTCTCCCTCCTCAACTTCTCTCTCAAATACTCTATATAAGCGGGATTGCTTAAATATCCTTCTGGGGTCTCTTCCCTGACAGGTTGTTTTTGCTGGGCAGTTGCAAATCCTATAAGTGCTACCCTCAATTCATCTACCCCTTTACCCTCGTGAGGTAAATTGAATGTTATGCACTTCTCCACCAGCTCCTCTCTTTTCATTTTTATGTATTCAGCCATGGTGTTTGAGTTCACTCACTCTTTGCCACACACTCTTTGCCAGTCACTCTCACAAGTAATCTTGTTTTGTTATTTCTGTTTGTCACACCACTGGTAGGGATTCTCTAGTATTCGTATCTCACTGCTACAGCCAACACCTGTGATGTATTCTCCTTTGTCACCACGTGTCTTTGGGACTCTCTTTGGTTTGTATCTGGATTCTCTGTTGTTCGTATCCCACCGCTACTGCCACCACCTGTGAGGCGTCCTTCCCTGGCTCTCCCTGTCAGGTTCCTACCTGCTCGTGGTTACTGCCTGTCACTAGGCACCACCAGGGACTCCACCAGTCCGGACCGCTCTCTCTTATGGTTTCTCTCCCCGCTCTAGCACAGATCTCAACAGATCCCCCTGCTAGGCAACCACCAGTAACGTCCCAATACTAGTATTCCCAGAGACTCTGAATACTGGTATTGTTATTCTCTTCACCGCTGCCACCATTTGTTACAGTTCCCCTTCAGCCTTGGTCATTACCTTACCCTCCCTTCTGGTCTGTGAGACCCCAGCCAAGGATCAGGCCTTTGGTAAACCAAATTAAGTATTTATAACAGATAACAAAGCTAACAAGATTAACAAGATTTCTTCTTAAGGCACATAAGCATATGGTTTTACTCAATACTAATCCGAACTCCACCTCCCTCCTGGCAAACAACTCTCTAAACCCCACCAAGCAACCCACTCAGTTCTCTTCTTCCCCCCAGATTCCACTCTCACTCTTCCTTTTATACATTCAGCCATTTTAAACACTCAGCCAATCATCTTGCATTCTACTGCCCATTCACTCCCCCTCTTTCACTCCACTTACCATGTATCTTCTAAACAACCAACACTTACCATATATACATTAATATAGGAACATCACAACCTCCTCATCCAAGTTGTTAATAAAAATGTTGAAGAGCACTGGGCCCAGCTTATTTGGCACAGATGCGTTGTAGGAAATGACCATGCATTAATGCGCATGGAAACAGAGCTGTGCACTTTTTACTTCACCAGATACACAAAGCAGATGGAGGTTGAGTTAGGGATGCATAGCGATTGGGATACGAATGAAAAGTAGGGTACAATGGAGACTAAACTTAAATGAGCAAATATCACAGCTATGTAACCAGAATCAAAGTTAACAGGTGCAAAACAGGACACCTTTACAGAAATGTTGATTTCTGCCAATTTCAGTTTGCATGTAGTTCAGTCCTCTGGAATGCACACGTTTCCAAAATCAGGGGACAGGAGAGCTAGACTGACAGGCCTGCCAGCAACCACTTCTGTTCCCTTGACATACTGAAATAAAGAAGTTGCTCTATGTGCCCCCCTGCCAAAAGTGCATAGGCCTTGGCTTCAGAACATGATTCAACATCCCCAGAAGATGCAATTCAGCAGCAGCAAAAACAGTGTATCCTAAGAGCTAGTGCCATTAGCACAGAACTTTGGGGCAGAAGCCAAGGGCACCACTCAGCAGAATGAGACACACACGCATACTGCAGGCCTGGCATACCACATTGTGAATGAAGTAATACACATTACCTTCTAAAGAGAAAAAGACAGTTTAGACTATTAAGTCCAGAGTCTAAAAATCACCTAACTGCACCACTGACCCCTGGGCATGTGCAGAGTGGTTTCCCTTTGTAAGAAAGAACAAGCTTTGATTTGGATTCCTGCATTGAGCAGGGGGTTGGACTTGATGGCCTTATATGCCCCTTCTAACTCTACTATTCTATGATTCTAAGCTAGGCAAGCTTGAGCTCAAGCAACTGTGTGCTTAGAAGAAAAACACTAAGAGGTACTGGAAGGGTGCTTCTCTTCAAACACACACCCTTCAAGAGAACGTTACTGGCCCCTGTGCATGTGCACAGCGCTTTCCATTTGTTGTTATGTGCCTTCAAGTCGACAACAACTTATGGCAACCATATGAATCAATGACCTCCAATAGCATTTGTCGTGAACCACCCTGTTCAGAGCTTGTAAGTTCAGGTCTGTGGCTTCCTTTATGGAATCAATCCATCTCGTTTGGCCTTCCTCTTTTTCTACTCCCTTGTTTTGCCCAGCATTATTCTCTTTTCTAGTGAATCATGTCCTCTCATTGTATGTCCAAAGTATGATAACCTCAGTTTCATCATTTTCGCTTCTAATGACAGTTCTGGTTTAATTTGTTCCAAAACCCAATTATTTGTCTTTTCCGCAGTCCATGGCATGCACAAAGCTTTGCTCCTACACCACATTTCAAATGAGTTGATTTTTATACATAGAGATCGGGAACACCATGGTCTGAATGTGATGAGTGATACATCTTTGCATTTGAGGACCTTTTCTAGTTCTCTCACAGCTGCCCTCCCCAATCCTAGAAAAGAAAAAAAAGGCAGGCTTAAGCGCAAGCATCTCTGTGTTTAGAGGGAAACACAAGAGGTGCGTGGGGATGGGGCTTCCTTTCTAACAACCCCCCTTCAGGAAGAGACCGAGGCGTTTCAAGTCTGCCCCCCCCGACGGGAAACGCGCCCCTTTTGGAGGGAGGGGTGGATGGGTGGGAGATAGAAAAAAGATGAGGTAAGTTCCCGCGAGATAAAAATCTTTGGTCAACGGGGAAAGACAGCCGCTTCAGTTTTCTTGACCAAAGTTGTACTCTCGCGGGAAGACTCCGAGTTCTCCAAGCGCGCAACCCTCAACCGAACCCGCCTCCTTCTCACCGAAGATTTCGTGCCGATACCGCTCGCCCATGACGCCCTGGCTCAACTCCCTCAGCCTCACACGGGTCTTCAGCTGCACTGGGGAAGAGTCCCCGAACGGGCAAGAGCGCTTCGGCATGCCCTTCCCTCAGCACTGAGGGACGCGACCGGCCGACCAGGCCAGCGAGACCAAACAGCTTGCCACCAGGAAACAGTTATTCGTCTGTCGTGCCCTCCCGCGCGGGAAAACAAAAGTGGTGCTGAAGACCCAAAACAAGCCCGTTGAGTCAATGCTTCCTCCTCTCACAGCCCGCCTACCGTGGCGTCACCAGAATGTCAACCAATCGGGAAAGCAGAGCAAAGATGAAGAGCGTCGCTGAAAAGGGCTTTCTGGAAGTTAGCGGGCGTGGCGGTTTTGTTCGCGAGGTATAGACGTGACCGAGGATAGGGGGCGGGGTTTCCTCAAGGCGGGAATCTGCCGTCCTCCAGTCTCAGGCTTCCCAGCCTTGAGTGAGGTAGATGGTAGGAGTCGATGCGTGGTAGCAAAAGGGCCGAGGGCAGCGCTGTCATAATTGGGCTTCACAGGTACAAAAGGGCTCATTATTCAGACTTTTATTTATTTATAAAATATTTTTAGCCCGCCGGGAGTGCCCGCGGTAGCACTTTACTCTGTGTGAGTGTGGTGTAAAAAAACGGACTGCCATGCAACTAAATATAAATTATCAGCATTATCGCTGCTGTCTTATATTTTTACTGCAATTTTGTGATTAACTTCCCCCCCCCTGTTTTGTGTTGGTAGTCGCTCTGTGCTCCCGAATGAAGGAGCAAGATATTTAAAATATCCAAATAAATACATGAGCACATTGCTGGGAAGGACAGAGGAGAACCTCACCAGAAGAAGCAAAAATGCTGAAGCAAGCAGTTTTCACAAGTGACTTTTCCATTTCTTAGGCTGCAATCCAATACAAGCCTACATGCGAGTAAGTCCCACTGAACCCATTAGAGTAGACCTGTATTGGATTGCAGCCTTAATCTTCTCCAGTACTTCAGTCTCTTGCAGGGATCCCAATATATACTCTTAAACTCTCTCACACAATGGTTGCTATTGTGCCCCCTCCTTTTTTCACATAAGAGCCCTGCTGGATCAGACCAAAGGCCCATCTAGCCCAGCATCTTGTTCTCACAGTGGCCAACCAGATGCCCCAGTGGGAAGCCTGCAAGCAGAACCTGAGCAACAGGTATACTGAGGTATCCTGCCTCCAACTGCAGAAGTACAACATAGCCATCATGGCTAGTAGCCACTGATAGTCTTATCCTCTATGAATTTGTCTAATCCTCTTTTAAAGGCATCCAAGTTGACAAGGCACTTCTCAGATGAGGCACAGAAATAAAATTACATGTTGCTCAAAGACTGATCACATGCAGTTTATTCTTTGCGCAACTTATCACCATCTCAGGCTCAGTTGTGTAAATAAACATTATGAGAAAAAGCCATCCATCTCTAGTGACTTCCATTCCAAGGAACCCACGCCCAAGTGATGAATCAGACCTTTGACACCTCTCACTGGACACTGGGGATAAGGATGAGAAATTTAATTCAGTTCACATTTAAAGGCAAATCTCGCTAATTCACATTCCCCCAACGAATATGTGAACCGAAATATAGCCATCCTTTGACATTTGTACTCCAAATGTTGGGACACGGTTCTCCAAATAATGTGCAGAAAAAATGCATCTACTAGGGGAAACTATAAATACACACAGTGAAAATAACAGAAAATGCATTATATTAGGAGGAATACCTTGTAAATATGCAGCAATATCTTAGTTAACAAAGTAGGTGTGTTACTGGACATTACTTCTTTAACAGAAACTTTATTACCAGAGGTAGGAATGACACGGAAATAATAGGGATAGGTTCCTACACCTGCTCATAGATGGTGGGGGCAGCTTCAATGGGCTTTAAAGGGTGCCTACCACTCCCACTGCCTCCCCTTCTCCTCTGAATCATAGAATCATAGAGTTGGAAGGGGCCTTGTAGGCCATCGAGTCCAACCCCCTGCTCACAGCAGGAAATCCACAGCTAGAGCATCTCCGGCAGGTAGCTGTCCAGCCTCTGCCTGAAGACATCCAGCGAAGGGGATCCCACCACCTCCCTAGGCAGTCGGTTCCATTGCCGAACTGCCCTTACTGTCAAGAAGTTCCTTCTAATGTCCAATCTGAATCTACACTCCTGCAACTTAAAACCATTAGACGTAGTCCTACCCTTTGGGGCAGCAGTGAACAAATCTGTACCCTCCTCTATGTGACAGCCCTTCAGGTACTTAAAGAGTGTAATCATGTCGCCCCTCAGCCTTCTCTTCACCAGACTGAACATGCCAAGTTCCTTCAACCTTTCCTCATAAGACTTGTTCTCCATACTGGCATATTGGATCCTTCTCTCCCCAGAAAGCAAGAGATCTCTTTAACACAAAGCAAACAGGTTTATCAGTTTCACCCTAGCAAAGCAAAGGCACAGGCTTATCAGTTTATTGACAGCAAAGCAAAGACACATGAAGGTCAGTTTCACCTTAGAGCAAAGGCACAGGCTTGAAAGTTTATCCATAGCAAAGCAAAACTAGTCAGTTTCACCTTAAAATTTTTTTGTAAAGGAGCTTCCTTCCTGGAGGATTCCTTAACTGAGGTATTCATTGGCGATCTATTGTGGCCAAGTAAGATTGTCTTCTATGACAAGGTCTTTAACAGTGGGTCTGTAAGTGACTGTGGAGGCCAGTTCTGGATCCACACAGCCTCCCACAGTGAGGACATAAGTTTCCAGACAAAATATGGTTGCTGTATGCACATTAGGCAAAAGTGCATACCAAAATATGTGTATAAGGAGAAATACACACAAAAGGTTGATACATTTTTATGAGAACTGTTTAAAATAATCAGAAACTGATGTGGAAATGTAGAGAACTGAACTTAAGAGTGAAAAAAATGAGAAGCAGATAAATCAAAATGGACAGATTCATCTATTCCTTCTGCGCATAACAATATGTGTCATTCAGGCCCAGCCCTAGAATAAATAGTGCTCTGGGCAGAGTGCCTTCAGTGCCCTCCCCCATGGTCAGCTTTGCAGGGCCACCCAGAAGGTTTATGGGGCCTGGTTCAAGTGCGATGGAGGCTCTGCTGCTGCCCCTACAAGGACCCATACATGCGGGTACAAAATTGGGGGGTTGCATGTGAGAATTCTTGCCTGCAGCTCCTCCTTGCCCTGGGGATCAAGCAGAATGATAGACGTGCTTTGTTTTTTCTTACATGGGGATATGGGAATAGGGATTGGGTTGTACTTCTCCTAGTATCTCCTCCAAATTCCAAACCCCTTCTGACACAGCTGCTTTCTGCTTCCTGGGGCTCAGTTTCACCGGTTGTCTGGTTCTCGCCTGCTGCTGGCCTTCTCCACTACTCACTCAGGAAGGATTCCTACCTTAAGATTTCTCCTCACACCACTCCTACCCCTTTTGCCTGTGGTAACTGCCACAGAAAACTACTTTCCAGTGACATCTTCCCTGGAAATCTTAGGTGGCATTCACTCACTACTTGAACTGTTTCCCCAGCAAGCCTGGGATGCTTTCTGTGACAAGAATAAGCCAAATACTCTGCCATAGAATTCCTTCTTAAAGCCTTCCCTGTTCCTTTTCTCCTTACAGCAAATGCTACTTTGCCTGGGCCAATCATAAGCCTGCCTGACTTATCTCTCTTGTTGCCCAGACATATTTTACCTTGGTTTAGACTCCCTTACAGTTGGGCTGCAGGCCTAACCTAATAAGTATGTTTCTCCCTTCCAATCTCCCAAGGATACATTTTATAGCCAGTTTAAGCCTCAAAGAAGCATCTATTATGTTTCATTCACAACTATGTAAAATATTTACTCATCATGGCTGGGGAAACATCCCATTCTGTTACAATTACATTTTTAGATTCAGTGTAACCTTTTTACGAAACCTTTAAACAAAACTATTCTGGTGAACACTGTGGGAGAGTCAGAGCAGGGGCCAATGGTTCACACAAGAACTGAGGCAGTGGGGCCCTTGCTTTGGGGGACCTGGGGCAAGTTGCCTCCATTATCCCCCAGGGCAGCCCTGCAGCTTTGCAGTTTTACCAAGTAGTATAGCTTGTGAAGAAATGCAAAACATGGCAATATAACAGAGCCTGCCACTCCAGGCTTTTCCCCAGCAATGCCTATGAAAAGGGCCCAGAGCAAGCTACATCTTATTTGCTGCTCTACTTTCACTATGCTCCTGATCTAATTCTAGGATCCCACTGAAGTCTCTCTCTGTCATGTGATGTGGGGTGGCTCTCAAAAGATAATGCTCATAGAGTTGTAGACCTATGTTCTTTATTACGTTCAACACACACAAAACGGCTCCTGCTGCAAGCTCTTCTCCCTGAGCTCCAACACTCCCTTCTCAGCTATCACAGGTTTTACTTTCAATATTTTTTATTTTTTATTTTTTAAAACTTATATACCGCCCGACTAGCAATAGCTCTCTGGGCGGTGAACATAGATACAATAAAATACAATATAATACAAAAACATCAGTCTAAAATCAAATTTCACAATCTAAAAACAGCAAAGGCTAAAATCAAATTACAAACATTACAATCATTAACAAAAAAATTAAAATGCCTCGGAGTAGAGAAAGGTTTTAACCTGGCGCCGAAAGGATGATAGTGTTGGCGCCAGGCGAACCTCCTCGGGCAGACTATTCCATAGTTCGGGGGCCACCACTGAGAAGGCCCTTGATCTTGTCACTGCCCTCCGGGCCTCCCTATGAGTCGGGACCCGGAGGAGGGCCTTCGTAGCAGACCGTAGTGTACGAGCCGGTTCATAGCGGGAGAGGCGTTCCGACATATATTGAGGTCCCGCGCCGTATAAGGCTTTATAGGTTAATACCAACACTTTGAATTTGGCCCGGAAGCGTATTGGAAGCCAGTGCAAGCGGGCCAAAACAGGTGTTATATGGTCAGACCGCTTCGTTCTTGTTAGCAGTCTGGCCGCCGCATTTTGCACCAGCTGTAGCTTTCGAACCGTCTCCAGAGGTAGCCCTACGTAGAGCGCATTACAGTAATCCAAACGTGAGGTTACCAGAGCATGTACTACTGATGTAAGATCCTCCTTACTCAGGTAGAGACGTAGCTGGGCTACCAATCGAAGTTGGTAGAACGCATTCCATGCCACCGAGGCTACATGAGCCTCAAGTGACAGGGAAGAGTCTAGAACGACTCCCAGACTACGAACCTGTTCCTTTAGGGGGAGTGTAACCCCATCCAGGACAGGATATGTATCCACCATCTGATTGGAAAAACCATCCACCAACAGCATCTCAGTCTTATCAGGATTGAGTCTCAGTTTGTTAGTTCTCATCCAGTCCATTGTCGCGTCCAGGCAACGGTTCAGCACATTGACCGCCTCACCTGAGGAAGATGAAAAGGAGAAGTAGAGCTGCGTGTCATCAGCGTACTGGTGACAACGCACTCCAAAACTCCTGATGACCGCACCCAACGGCTTCATATAGATGTTAAAAAGCATGGGAGACAAAACCGAACCCTGCGGGACCCCACATTGGAGTACCCACGGTGTCGAGCAATGTTCCCCAAGCACTATCTTCTGGAGACGGCCTGCCAAGTAGGAGCGGAACCACTGCCACGCAGTGCCTCCAACTCCCAACTCCGCAAGCCTCTCCAGAAGGATACCATGGTCGATCGTATCAAAAGCCGCTGAGAGATCAAGGAGAATCAACAGAGTTACACTCCCTCTGTCTCTCTCCTGACATAGATCATCAAACAGGGCGACCAAGGCCGTCTCAGTGCCGAAACCGGGCCTGAAACCCGATTGAAATGGATCTAGATAATCGGTTTCATCCAATAGCGCCTGGAGCTGGTCAGCAACCACTCGTTCCAAGATCTTGCCGAGATATGGAACATTTGCCACTGGTCTGTAGCTGCTGAAATCCTCTGGGTCCAGGGAAGGCTTTTTCAGGAGTGGTCTCACTGCTGCCTCCTTCAGACAGCCAGGGACCACTCCCTCTCGCAAGGAGGCATTTATCACTTCCCTGGCCCAGCCAACTGTTCCCTCCTTGCCAGTTTTTATTAGCCAAGAGGGGCAAGGATCTAGTACCGAAGTGGTTGCACGTACCTGTCCAAGCACCTTGTCCACGTCCTCGAACTGAACCGACTGAAACTCATCCAACAAAACATGATAAGACTGTGCACCAGACACCTCACTAGGGTTAACTGCTATAAAATGAGAGTCTAGGTCCCGACGAATGCGTAAGATCTTATGCTGGAAGTGCTCAGCAAACTCATTGCAGCGGGCCACCGAAGTATCTACAGCGTCCTGAAGACCTAGATGGAGTAGCCCTCGGACAACTCTAAAAAGCTCCGCTGGGCAGGAGAGAGATGCCTTAATAGTGGCGGCAAAATATTGTTTTTTCGCCGCCCTCACCGCTCCTATATACCGCTTGGTGAAAGCACAAACTAGCATATAGTTGCATTCATCAGGAGTTCGTCTCCATCTCCGCTCAAGCCGCCTCCTATCTTGCTTCATCGCCCTCAACTCTGGAGTATACCAAGGAGCTGAATGAGCTCTGCAAAGGAGAGGGCGCGCAGGAGCGATCGTGTCGACAGCCCGGGCCATCTCCGCATTCCACAGATTAACCAGGGCTTCAACAGGAGCGCTGGTCCTATCAGCCGGAAAATCCCCCAGAGCCCTTTGAAAACCTTCAGGATTCATTAGTCTCCGGGGGCGGACCAATTTAATAGGTCCCCCACCCTTGCGGAGGGAAAAGGTCGCTGAAAGTCTAAACTTCAGCAAGCAGTGATCTGTCCATGACAAAGGGAGAGATGTAAAACTCCCCACATCCAGATCACTATCCCCATGTCCAGTAACAAAAATAAGGTCGAGTGTATGCCCCGATATATGTGTTGGGCCACTAACATATTGGGACAGCCCCATGGTTGTCATGGAGTCCATGAAGTCCTGAGCCGCCCCAGACAAAGTAGCCTCGGCATGAATGTTGACATCCCCCAGTACTAGTCTAGGGGATCTCAACAATACCTCCGAGACCACTTCCGTCAACTCAGTTAAGGAAGCCACTGGGCAGCAAGGTGGGCGGTACACCAAAAGGATTCCTAGTCTGTCCCTCTGGCCCAACACAAGGTGCAAACATTCCAGACCAGTAGTTGTATGGACATGGTGCTTGGTGAGTGAGATGGAACTCTTATAGACCACAGCAACCCCACCTCCCTGACCCTCAGATCTACCATGATGCTGAACCAAATACCCCGGTGGGCAAATCTGGGAGAGACTAACTCCTCCCTGTTCGCCCACCCAGGTCTCGGTTATGCATGCCAGATCGGCTGCCTCGTCCATAATCAAATCATGGACGAGGGGTTTTTTATTATGAACCGATCTGGCATTAAAAAGCAGCAGCTGGAGATCTGAGAGTTGGCTGAGAGGACAACCAACAACCCTGCGGGTATGAGAAGGACTGGAACAAGGCACAGCCACAACATGTCTGGGCCGCGTTCCCCTTACCTGGCACGTCCTTCTCATAACACCATACCTCCCTCTGCCCATCACTACGGCAATTGGGGCCCCCTCATGTCTCCCTGCTAGATGGAAAGATCTCTTCCCCAGGCACATTATAAACTATAAATACAAAAAGAAAAATACAAAAAACTCAAATACATAAAATACACACTCTCACAACATGCATTCATATAAGCACCCAGAAAGAAAGCAGCAAGAGCAGCAACCTCTCCTTCCCTTGGGGCGATGGTCTCTTCCTGCTGCAGGCACTGGGTCTCCCAGGCCACCTCAGCCAGCCGGCTTATGTATCCCTCCAGAGAGGGACAGATGGTAAGAATCAGTCCTGGCTGGCTGGGTACCTGGGGCCTGGTCCTGCCAGGCAGAAGTCCCTCAGGGAAGGGTGGTGGAGGTGGTGGTCCCACAGCAGCAGCAGCAGCACAGCAGCAGCAGCCTCTCCTTCCCTTGGGCAATGGTCTCTTCCTCCTGCAGGCCCTGGGTCTTCATTTTTATTTTGAAGCAGTTCCTATCTGGTAAACAATCTTTATATTAGAATATCTATTATTTCTAAAATTAAAAACAGTATCTTTTTATCTTTACAAATAAATAAAGGTATCCAGCTGATACCCTAAACAGCTTTATTTTATTATTGTTATTTATATAGTGCTTATAATGTTTATAGTATTAGAAGTGCTAAGTGCTTGGTAAGATTGCCTCAAAGTAAAGCTCTGTTCCACTTATTTTTATCTAGTGCAAATCACATCAAAGCTGAAATTTAGAAACATTCTTTAAATCATTTTAAAGGAAGATCATTTTTGTAGTTAGTACTCAACTTGTAGTCCCTTGAAAAAAATGTTACAGGCACTTGCTTTTTGTCACCCTAGCTCACTACAAACAGTACATTCAAAAAACACAGGCACTGAGCTCAACTAGGTGCCCCCCTCAGCTGGGCGCCTCAGTTCAGATAGGCACTTTTAAGAACTGTTTGGAGTTTCTGTTAAATTTCACATCTTACAACTGAATTAGAGTGAATATGATAGCTGTTTCTTGGTCAAACATTCAAGGAATGTAAAGGAAATTAAGAAAGTTTCAGTAAGACTTGCAACATGCATTTGTTTGGGAAAATGTCTATACTGCCTTCCATAAAAATACAGCCCAGGCTGGTTCATAAAAATAAATTACAATCAAATACATTTATTAATATACTATAATCAAAAAACTAAACTTAACAAGCAAACAATTTTAATTTCAACATTTCTCATGGAGGAGGTACATTCTGCCTACACTCCCATCAAAAAGCAAAGAGGTAGGATGGATTAATTGGTGTTTGGGATGAGTCCAAGGAGAAGAATTCACCTTAGAGGTTGCTAGAGATTTGAAATCTGAAGACCCTTTTTTGCTGTTAAAACATAGATATGTATTAAAAATTTGAAAATGAACAGTATATACCTATCTTTGTGCTATCTTTCTCCTTTAAAAATGCAAAGGGGGGGAGGGAGATGTGCCCAGAGCAGATAAATGCTATGTTTCCTTATGAATATTTTGCAACATGTTTCCACTCAACCACTGCAGAGCAAGGTCTACTGCAGGAAACGTAATATTCTGCCCGAGGTGTTGACGACACCCGTTTCTTAGTTGCCTCACAACCTCAGCAATCTTAGCAACATCTGATGCTAGTGGACTTTTTTAAAAAAAACTTACAGACTAAATACCCACAACAGCTACAAAATCTGTCTTGCATGTGTACCACATTTTTTAAAATGCTGTCTGAGGAGTGTGGGTTGATCTGCTAATTGGTCAACATGTATGCATGGGAGTCGCTATAGCACCAATGATAAAGATTACTGGTTTGGGGAGGTAATTTTCAGCCTGTTATCAACTCTGCTTGTTCTTCCAGAATCAATCTTGAAGTGCTGGTTTGTTTATTATATTTATGTGCCACCTTTCCTCCAAGGAGCTCAAAGTGACCTTGAAACATGGTTCTCCCCCTCCTGATTTTATCCTCACAACCACCCTGTGAGGTAGGTTAGGCTGAGAGATAGCGACTGGCCCATGATCACCCAGTAAGCTTCATGGCCAAGCGGGGATTTGAACCCTGATCTCCCAGGTCCCAGTCCAACAATCTAACCACTACACCACACTGGCTCACTCTTACACGTCTCCTTTAAATGCCCAAGTAGCATCTGTGGAACAAGGCAACTTACAGCCAATTAGATTGATGTGCCAGCTGCAACCCCTTCTGGACATATATACTAGGCCAGGCGTAACTGTGGTGTGGCTAGCATTCAGATCACACCACTGCAGTGAGATGTATATAGAGACTTCTTCAAAGACTACACACGTCAGTTGGACAGCTAGAGCTGGGGTCTCTACCCTTTCATCCTGCTAAGCTCCTTCCCCTCCCAATGTTTACTAAATTTACAAATTTTGTTGGTTTCCCCCCCCCCCCTTTTACTAGAAGAGTGCTATTATATCTCCCCTCAGTCTTCTCTGCTCCAGGCTGAACATGCCCAGTTCTTTCAGTCTCTTGTCACAGGGCTTTGTTTCCAGTCCCCTGATCATCCTTGTTGCCCTCCTCTGAACCTGTTCCAGTTTGTCTGCATCCTTCTTGAAGTGCAGAGACCAGAAGTGGATGCAGTACTCAAGATGAGGCCTAACCAGTGCTGAATAGAGGGGAACTAATACTTCACGCAATTTGGAAACTGTACTTCTGTTAATGCAGCCTAATATAGCATTTGCCTTTTTTGCAGCCACATTGCACTGTTGGCTAATATTCAGCTTGTGATCAACAACAATTCCAATATCCTTCTCACATGTTGTATTGCTGAGCCAAGTACCCCCATCTTATAATTGTGCATTTGGTTTCTTTTTCCTATATGTAGAACTTTGCATTTATCCCATGCTCCAGCCTATCAAAATCCCTTTGAATTTTGTTTCTGTCTTCCACAGTATTAGCTGTGCCCCCCAATTTTGTATCATCTGCAGATTTGATAAGCATGCTCTGTACCTCCTCATCCAAGTCATTAATAAAAATGTTGAAGAGCACTGGGTCCAGGACCAAGCCCTGTGGTACTCAACTTGTTACTTCTCCCCAGTTTGAGAAGGAACCATTGATAAGCACTCTTTGAGTATGATTCTGGAGCCAACTGTGGATCCACCTGATAGTTGTTCCATCCAGCCCACATTTAGCTAGCTTGCTAATCAGAATATCAGGGGGCACTTTGTCAAGAGCTTTGCTGAAGTAGAGATACATTATGTCCACAGCATTCCCACAGTGTACAAGGGAGGTTACCCCATCAAAAAACGAGATAGATTTGACAGGATTTGTTCTTCATAAATCCATGTTGGCTCCTAGTAATCACTGCATTGTTTTCAAGGTGCTTACAGATTGACTGCTTTATAATCTGCTCCGGAGTTTTTCCAGGGATTGATTTTAGGCTGACTGGTCTGTAATTTCCCGGTTCCTCCTTTTTGAAAATAGAGACAACATTAGCTCTCCAGTCATCCGGCACTTCACCAGTCCTCCATGATTTCACAAAGATAATAGACAGCGGTTCTGAGAGTTCTTCAGCCAATTCCTTCAATACTCTAGGATGCAGTTTATCACGCACTGCCGATTTGAACTCATTCAAAGTGATTAGGTATTCCTTGACCGTTTGTCTATCAATCTCAAGCTGCAATCCTGCCCCTTCTTCGTGTTTCCCAGGAGGGTCATAGAACCTTTTATGGAAGAATACTGAGCCAAAATAGGAATTGAGCACTTCTGCCTTTTCTTTGTCATCTGTTGTCATTTTGCCATCCTTATTGAGTACCTGTGCTACCATCTTTTCTCTGTCTTTTACTATGGACATACCTGAAGAAAGCTTTTTTGTTGCTTTTAGCATCTCTCACTAACCTCAGCTCATTCTCCATTCTCAGCTTTAGCCTTCCTGACACCATCCCTGCAATTCTGTGATACCTGCCTGTACTCTTCCTTTGTGGCCTGGCCTTTCCACTTCCTGTATGCGTCCTTTTTTGTTTTCAGGTCAGCTCTTAAGCTTTTTGTGAAGTCACATTGGCTTCTTCTGTTTTCCCCTTTCTTCCTTGTTGGAATTGCTTGCCATTGCACTTTTAGAATTTCTTTTTAGAAACTCCCACCCATCTTGGACTCCTTTTCTCATTAGGGTGGCTTGCCATGGAACCGTACTTACAATTGTTCTGAGTTTATTAAAATCAGCTTTCCTGAAGTCCAAGGTGCGCATATGGCTGCTCTCAGCTTTTGCTTCTGTTAAAGGCAGGAATTCAAGTATGGTGTGGTCACTTTCCCCCACAGTTCCTGTAACTACCATTTCATCCACCAAATCATCTCTATTGGTTAGAATCAAGTCCAGGATAGCTGATCCTCTGGTTGCTTCCTCCATTTTCTGTAGGAGAAAGTTATCTCCAACACAAGTCAGAAATTTCTTGGAGGGGCCGTGTTTGGCAGAATTTGTCTCCCAACCGATATTGGGATAATTGAAGTCCCCCATTACTACTACATCACGCCTCCTTGAAACATTGGCAATTTGCTTTTCAAAAGTTACATTCTCATCTTCTCCTTGATTGGGTGGTCAGTAGTAGACTCCAAGCACCACGTTCCTTTTATTACTTGCCCCATTCATTTTAATCCAGATACTCTTGGTGGAGCTACCAAGCTCATCTTCCTTATTTTTGCGCAGGGATATATATTTATAACATATAGCGCGACTCTACCTCCCTTTTTATTCCTTCTGTTCTTTTTGAACAAGTTATATCCTTCAGTTGCTGTATTTCAATCATGGGAGTCATCCCACCTTCAGTTATACCTATTAAGTCGTAATTACCCTCCTGTATTAAGAGTTCAAGTTTGTCCTGCTTGTTTCCCATACTCTGTGCATTAGTATACAGACATCGAAGACCATGTGATTTATGGGTTGGCTTCCTTACTACGTTTTTCTGAGGACTGTTACTGAGCCCTGTTAGAGCCGATCTCTCTGTTCCCATTACTGCGCACAAGCCTTCATCAGTCGTTACCACCAAGTTTACATCTCCCTCCCCCTTAGGATTCAGTTTAAAGCCCTTCTGATGAATTTCTCCAGGCTGTGGCTAAACACATTCTTCCCAGTCCTTGTGAGATGTAACCCATCACTTGCCAGCAGTCCATCTTCCAGGAAGCATAGCCCATGGTCCCAGAATCCAAATCTCTCACTTCTGCACCACCTTCATAGCTATTCATTCACACAGAGTATTTTTCTTTCCCTTTCTACTCCTCTTCCAGTACTTAGGATGGATGAAAAAACTGTCTGGGCCCCCAAGTCCTTGAGTTTCCTTCCTAGAGCTTCAAAGTCTGATGTGGCATGGATGAGGAGAAAGGGATACCTGTCTGTGGGCTTGAGGAGCGATGGCAACCCTTCCGTCACATCTCTAATCTGTCCTCCTGGTAGACAGCATACCTGGCGAGTCCACGGATCTTCTTGGCATACTTGGGTTTCAATCCCACGCAGTAGGGAGTCTCCCACTACTAGTACTCTTCTTGTTGTGAGGCATGGTTTCATTGCCCCTGCTTGAGCTTCTGCCTCTTGCTTGTTATCACACGGGTCTCCTGTAATTCTTCCACCACAGGCTGTCTTCCAGTCTCATCCTCAAGTGGTTGAAAGCGGTTCCATAGTTCCACTGTTGAAGGGCATCTTCTATCTTGTCTGCTCCTGTCACCCTTTCCCACTAAGTTTCCTCCACTTTGTTGTTCCTCTCCAGAGCAGTCTCTTCTTCTGCTACCACATGCTGTTGTTCTTCCACCTCCACTTCTTTGCTGCTGTTGTTCCAACATTCTAAGAACTCTTCATCTTCTTTTATTTATTTATTTATTTATTTGATTTTTATACCGCCCGACTAGCAATAGCTCTCTGGGCGGTGAACAACAGAAATACAATAAAATCACACAATATAATACAACAAAGCATATAAAAAACAATCTAAGAACAGTTACAACGCATTTAAAACTAAATAACTTAAATTGAAATGCCTCAGAGAAGAGGAAGGTTTTAACTTGGCGCCGAAAGGATAACAATGTCGGCGCCAAGCACACGTCCTCGGGGAGACTATTCCACAATTCGGGGGCCACCACTGAGAAGGCCCTAGATCTTGTCACCACCCTCCGGGCCTCCCTATAAGTCAGAACCCGGAGAAGGGCCTTCATAGTAGACCATAGTGTACGGGTCGGTTCATATCGGGAGAGGCGTTCCGACAGGTATCGTGGTCCCGCGCCATATAAGGCTTTATAGGTTAATACCAACACTTTGAATCTGGCCCGGAAGCATATTGGCAACCAGTGCAGGCGAGCCAGAACAGGTGTTATATGCTCGGACCGCTTGGTCCTTGTTAACAATCTGGCCGCCGCATTTTGCACTAGCTGTAGCTTCCGAGCTGTCTTCAAAGGTAGCCCTACGTAGAGCGCATTGCAGTAGTCCAAACGCGAGGTTACCAGAGCATGTACAACTGATATAAGGTCCTCCTTACTCAGATAGGGATGTAGCTGGGCTACCAATCGAAGTTGGTAGAACACATTCCGAGCCACCGAGGCTACTTGAGCCTCAAGTGAGAGGGAAGAGTCTAAGAAGACTCCTTATTCCTCAGTGTGGGCACCTGCCATTCCAGGCCTCTCACTTTTTCTTCCAACAGTGCCACAAGCTTGCATTTGTTGCACGTGCATGCCATGTCATTCTCAGGCAAGAAAACAAACATTGCACACACCTTGCAGGTCACAACCACTGGAGTATCCTTCCCGTTCATACTCTTCTACCTTTTGTTTCTTTCTAACTACTTATTTTGGAGTGGCCTGTGCTTTGTCCTGTCCTACTTCAGGGTAAACTTGAGAGTCCCACTGGTATGCGGTACACTGTACAAGGAGAATTAGTAATTTTTAAAAAAAAATTATTTGGGACCTCCCCCTTGACCTCCCGTCAAACTCCTTTGTCAAACTCCTGCTCACTGTTTGCTTGCTCTCTGAAAGCTGGCTTGCTTGTATCGCCTGTCCTGTGGACCAGCTGAGACAGCTCCCTCTGCTCTGCTCAGTTAGGAGAAAACAGCATCTCTTCCTTTCAACCTGAAAATGTCTCCAGGCCCCACATGAGCCCAGAGGCACATTTCTTAAGGAAAGAGAGTTGGGCAGCTGAAGGCTTCTCTAAAAAGGACACCAACCAGTAAGCATGGGGGCAGAAGTATAGCATGACCGGGGATGTGCCGTTTGTTTTGGGTGGGTACTTGGAAGGGGTGTTTGTGTGTTTTTTGCATCCTAAGGAGTGGTTTTTATCTTTATTTGTGCATATCCCCTGGGTTGGGGGTTGAGATGTTTTATTTTTTGGGGTGTATGCATTTGCCTAACTTGTTGGGGTGTTTTCTCCCCCTTTATGGTTTTGGGGTATGTTTTGCCATTTTTATTGTGTTTGGTTATCTTTTGGGGAGTGTGTGTTTTCAGGGGGTTGTATTCAGTTTCTTGGGCAAATTATTTGTTCTTTGTGACTAGGCAAGGCCCTCATGGCAGCCATTTTTAAGTGGTGCCCATGGCATTCTCCAGTTTCGAAATGTGCCTTCAAGTAAAAAAAGGTGGGTTACCCGAGGTAAATTATTAACTAGAACTAGTAGCATGACATACAGTTTTCTGTTAAAACATCTCCACTTGTTCCCTGTGCATTTCCTGGTGCAAGTCAAAATGCTGGGTTTGTCCTTTAAAACCCAGTCAGAATCAAATTAGATAAAAGGACTATCAGCTCCCATATTACAAGGAGACTGTGTTGTTGTTGTTATATGCCTTCAAGTTGATTACGACTTATGGTGACCCTATGAGTCAGCGACCTCCAAGAGCATGTCATGAACCACCCTGCTCAGATCTTGTAAGTTCAGGTCTGTGGCTGCCTTTATGGAATCAATCAATCTCTTATTTGGCCTTCCTCTTTTTCTACTCCCTTCTGTTTTCCCCAGCATGATTGTCTTTTCTAGTGAATCATGTCTTCTCATTATGTGTCCAAAGTATGATAACCTTAGTTTCAACATTTTACCTTCAAGTGATAGTTCTGGTTTAATTTGATCTAACACCCAATTATTTGTCTTTTTCGCAGTCCATGTTATGCGCAAAGCTCTCCTCCAGCACATTTCAAATGAGTTGATTTTTCTCTTATCTGCCTTTTTCACTGTCCAACTTTCACATCCATACATAGAAATCGGGAATACCATGCCTGCCCAGCCATTAAGATCTCCTTCAAAGGTTTAAGCAAGGCCTTCGCCTCATTGGTACAATTCCTTCCCCAAAGAAGTTCACTGGGCAGATTCAGCTGAGGCACCAGGTTAAAATAGGTTTATTGGGCTATTTTATAGACCAAGTTGATGTAAAACCTAGAATTACCTCTTGGAAATGCATAAATTTCCCCTAAATTCTGCTGTAGCGCAGTAGAACATTTATCAAGAATTGTTTTTCTCTGTATACAAAAGAGTCAAGAAACCAAATTCTACACTCCTTACTACTGTAAGGCTTTATTAAGCAAAGGAAGAGCTGTAAGATAAAAAGGTTCAGCTAAATTTACCACATATAAAAATAAAACAAGAGAACACTTATAGTGCATTTGTTGAGCAGTGTGCACCCAGCTATTTTCAACAAGTGTGATATAGAGCATCATAAAAGTGTTAGACGTAAAACCTGATCTTTTTACTGTAGTCCTTGCTATGATGCACAATTAAGACATTTTCATCGTCTTTGCCATGCTGTCCCCAAACCCCATTAATTAAATCATATCACTTTGTTTCAGGTTATTAATATTACATGTAACCTGTGTGATGAGCAAAGTGAAACTAAATTATTACAACCAAATTTCAGGTGAAGGCTCAATATAATAATGATGAAGGCTAGATTTGATTAGCCGAAACGCGTTGGGCTTTTTACATATTTTAATTGCATAAACGGAATAAAATTGTGACTTTTTATCTTTTTGTTTTGTCATTCTGGGCACCTCCCTCCAACCGCTCAATATAATATTTAACAGGAAACAGTCAAGAGAGTAACATGCATTGTACACAAACACATTTCTTGTTCAGGTTTGTATCAGTGATTGAACTGTGACATAATTCCCTAATAAATAAAAATAAACTGAAGCTATTACTTGTGGGAACAGATTTCAATTAAGATAAGGCAGCAACTCAATAATATTCTCCCTAGGTAACAGTTAGTCGTTCAGTAACCTTATTCTGTTTAACTGTGATTTAGGGCAAACTAAAAAGGCCTGGTGTCAGTGGACATAATGAGCTGGGACGTTTCCTGTGCAACCTCTACTGAAGTGAATATAACTTACCAAAGCAAAACTCTTGCACAGCTTGCATTTCATTCCACTGAGCTTGCACAGGAATGCTTCCCAATTTGCTGTGGTTTCACATTGCCCCCAGTTAGGCTTCTCAACTGCCACAGACTAGGAACGGAGTTTAAGCAGCCTGTATTGCAAGGCTGCAGCAGCTTTCCTTTGCAGCAGGCTTTGCATTCAATAAACAATCATTGATTTGGGATGCGCTAGCTTTGCATTTCCTGCATCAATCAGGAGGCTGGAGACGACCGACTGCAAGGCTTGCTCCAACTCTGATGATTCTATATATGCAACTTCGCAGTACAAAAAAAGTCAGTTTGGGCAAATATAATGAACAATGCCATTTCAAATTACAAAGCTAGATGTATATAGTTGTAGGAAACAAACCACAAAGCTACTAAGGCTGCAATCCAATACATATCTACTCAGAAGTAAGTTCCACTGGGTTCAGTCAGTGAGTAACTGCCAACTTATTATAGATCAAATCTTGGTAGCTGCAGGGTAAAAGGCCACATTAATGAACTTGTTCAAGTGCCTATGTGCTGAGGCACTGTGGGTTAAGGGAAGAATCCTTGGTCATTTCTGACAGAAATGCAAACTGACTGGCAGTGGTCCTCTTAGATCCATGCCAATTAAAAGTACTTTTACAAAGGCTTTTATAAAATATTAAAATCTCAAAATTAAGTCAACATGATCTATGAGAGAAAGTTAAGTTCTCATAAGGATGAGGCCTATCAGGATTCTCAAATAAACTTACACAAGGCATTCCAGTGAAGTCTGTTGCAATAAACACAGAGAATCCTGCGGCCCTTTAGAAACTAACAAGTTTATCACAGTATAAGGGCGGGCTAGAGCCTACTTTGTCTACATGAGATAGGTAAGCAAGTATTACCTATCATGTTACAACTGGCAAAACTGAGGCAGAGACATTGTTTCGGATCCAGAGATGTAAATAATTGCTTTTGCTTGCCCACAGGGGTTTTCAAGCTGTCCCTTCCAAAAGCAGCCCCCATGAGAGGATGCCATCCAGGGCCGGCTCCAGGCATGTGGGGGCCCTTGGGCATCAGCTTGCCCTGGGCTGCTGGTGGGTGGGTGGGTGGGTGCGTATGCACGGGGCCCCCCTGTGCACGCCCCCCTACCTGTCTAGTCTTTACCATTGCCCTTAATGAAGATGGCGGCCGCGGTTTCCCTAAGGGGAATGAAGCCTCCGCCGCCATCTTTGTTGATGGCACACGTGCATGCTATGCATGCACATCTCTGCCATCAACTAAGATGGCGGCAGCGGCTTCAGTACCTTAGGGAAGCTGTGGCCGCCATCTTCATTAAGGGCAATGCTAAAAAGCCAGCTGACAGGTAAGTGGGGGGTGTGGGGGGGGGCACAGATCACGGAAGGGGAGTAAAGGGCCCCTCAGGGGCTCCTGTAGCTCCAGGGCCCTTGGGCCAGTGCCCAACCTGGCCGCCCTTTAGAACCGGCCCTGATGCCATCAAAAGGAAAAATTAGCAACAGACGTCCTTGTGCAAGCAAATATACTTCTCTGGCTCCAAGTAATTACAGGAAAGGCATTGGTCACAATCCAGCCCTGCCCCACCAAAGCACATTGGTTTTTATTTGGCTTAGGTGTGTTTAACCCTGTGTTGAATTGCAACCATCGTAACTATTTAGCAGAAGGCAGTAAGCATCAAGGCAGTGTTCTCTGTTCCTGAGTTCCTACTAGTTATGAAGAACTAAACTGTGACCTACATTTCCAAGCTGTTAAAGACAACTGGATTGGGGAGGGGGAAGGCCACACACACTAAAAAAAAATACGGGAGAACCCAGCTGCCCCACACCTTAGCTGCTTTCTTTAAAATCTTGTTAATCAGATAACAGTGGCCAACTAGTGAATTCCTGGCAAATGTATGATTCAAATCAGGGACTGATTTGCAGCTGAGTCTCTTTGCCATTAGCCTACACCAGTTCTCTACATTGCAAGTTAGAAGAACACAAATAAATGTTCTGGACATATTAAGGTTTGAAAGCAAAATATTGCCTTGTTTGAAACAAACCAGCATGTGCACAGTTTCTAGTTGTACAAAATTTCATCTGTTAACTCCAGTGTTGGTGACCACTCTCCTGGAAAGAAAGATTTGCAGAGCTGCCCAGACAGTTCTACGAAGGGGACAGTTTATGCTCCCAAGGGACATGTGTGTGCGCACACATCAGTATGTCTGTAGAGCTATCATCCTGGTACAAAAACTAAACGAGTAGAACTCAGGATTTCAGCAGAAGTACATATGCCATGTGGAGGTTCTTAAGGCAATATGCAGTCTATGAGCCTTATCCTGGTCAATTCTGCCCTAAACAGAATACTTGTTAGAAATATAAAAACATACGCTTACATTTAAGATCTCTCTCTTTCTCTCTCAAAACAAAACAATCTGTCTCCGCTTCTGAAGTGCTGGTGTAAGCGGGACAGACTGCACAACAAAAATCATACCATCAGTGTGTTGAGAACTAGTGGAAAGCTCTACATACTATTCCTGCCAGTTAATACTTTCCAGGACTGGGAAAGATGACTTCCATAATCTTCATCCCCATTTATAGGTGGGTGAGAACCAAGATCACAAAAAAGGGTAATTCTACATAAGTAGTAGTAGTAGCAACAGCTCAGAGGTTGCGATACATTCTTTGGTTTGTATGTGGGGACTACAAGGAGAAACATGGTAGTCTGCTCATCGCTGTGGGACCTATCCTTCTCCCCCTCAAACTGTCCAGCCTTCTCAGCAACTATGGGGACCTGTGTCTAGACTAAGAGGCTGATCAGCACATTAGGACAGTCAGTCTGTTCTAATCCTCACAATGGTTGCAGTTCTCCTGCTGATTAGCAGAATACCACCGGTGGCATAACAATACCAAACTGAGTTTCTCTAATTCCACCTCCCCCCCCCATGTGAGGAGTATCTCTTTCCTGTAGATGCTCTTCCATTTCAAATTTGACACAACCTTTGCTACTTGAAGCAGGGAACTTATAAGAGCACTCGACCAACATTCACCATATTTCATTCCAATTTGGCACTTCAGCGCCCCACAATACTCTCTCTCATACAAATGGGGAACATGTGGTTGCAAAGGCACAATTCACCATTTTAAAAAAAACCAGGAGACAGGCCTGGTCTTTGACCGAAATAAATCCATCCATCCATTCATTCATGAGACAGGCAGCAGCAGATCCAAGGACTAAACATTCTTCCTCATATGGATAACTACTGCCAATAAACCAAAAACACAAAACAAACTCTGCCGCTCCAGATAAACCAACAGGACCCCTCCTTTGTGAATGCCACTTATTTTGCTGGGACTGGAGACATTCCTTGTATCTTAAAGAACTGCACCGTACTCCAAAATAGCACAGCTCCATAGAATAAGCCACAACAGTTCTGCATTCCTTATTTGAAACACTGATGGAGCAGTTCTAATTAACGTAAGGGCATGCTGGATCAGGCAGATGGCCCATCCAGTCCAGCATCCTGTTCTCACAGTGGCCAACCAGATGCCTACGGGAAGCCCACAAGCAGGACCTGAGCACAACAGCACTCTCCCCTCCTGCGCTTTCCAGCAACTGACATTCAGAAGTAGACTGCCTCTGACAGTGGAGGTAGAACACAGCCATCAGGGTCAGTAGACTCATCCTCCATGAATTTGTCTAATCCTGTTTTAAAGCCATCCATTTATTCTGCTGCAGATCAAGCAGAGCAGTGGCAAGGATGGCTTGGCAACATAGGGTCCAAGACTGGTGATCTACTATAATGAAGCATTTAGTGAAGCCACACACTGTCTGTGTAGTGGTGCACTGCAAGATGTTGCACTAACTTCCATTCCAGTGCATTTTCTAACTTGGCTGTGGTTTTTTTGACCTCATGCTTACTGCACAATGGAGCACGAAAGCAGCATCTCTGAAGGGCTTCATGTGCAGTGCCTACTGGGAAACATTTAAAGGGAAGCTCTTTATCCCCTAGGTTAGTCAGTCATCTCCAGTTTGACACACTGCCAAAAAATGACAGAATACTGGTCTCTTTCCTCTCATGATATAACCTCTTTTGCTTCTCTTCTCTGTTTATATTTGAAGAATTTTCATTTTTTTAAAGTATAGGCTCCAAGTTAACATTGTTAGCTTTGACTGCTGGACTTGAAACTGCTGGTTTCCATGCAAGTACAGTGCTCCATAGCTGGTAGAATTTTAAAGGCAACAAACATCGTGCACTGCCATTTTATTGCTTCCTGACACAGGAATAGGAACATCCTGATTACGCCTTCTACAATCGGGAATAAATTTCATTATTGGTAGCAGATTGTAAAAATAATTCCAGTAGGTTTGGCACTTTTCAAATGTGACCTTAAGATTCCCCTCCCAAAAATTTCTGTTCTTATTTCTATGTTCCTACTAATCCTATATATATATATTTGAAAATATAACAAGTACAAGGCATGCCTAATCATAGTCTAGGAAGAACATTGTGATTTCAACAGCATCTTCATCTGAGTTTGGGAACAGAAAGGAACAGATGAACAATCAACTGTGTTTCTTGGCACCAAAGTTCTTTGTGTCTTTAAAAGAGCTGGATCATCGATTCCCTTGATTTTCCAACTCCAACCCATTTCACTGAAGAGGAGAGAAATAAGTAATTATTAGAACAATTACTTGGGGAGTAAATAACATAACAAAATCTATTTTAAGATGTAATCCTAATGTGTAGACTCTGAAACCCCTGAAGAGTCTTCAAAAGCAAATGAATTTAGGGCTGCAGTGTATATAAAAGATAGAAGCGTTTAAACCCTGGCAGAAAATGGACCACTACATTTATTGTTGCCAGTAAACTTTATCATCATTTGACAACTGATTATTGTGATTCACCTCTGGTTATGCAGAGCTTCTTCTTAAAGGGCACAAAAAGTATGTCAACTACACAAAAAACCCTGTAGTTTGAAAGGAATGCTGTGCCATTCTTAACTGCCATAATCTTAGCAATAGTATTATCTAGCCCAATACATCCCAAAATGTTTGAGACAATGGATACCTTACCAAATTAAGTAATGTCAAGCGCACTCATGATCCATCTGCAAGTGTGGTTCCACTTGCCCTTATCTCGATAGCCACATGTCTAACCCACAAAGCCTCAAAACCTTCTTTCCTCAATGTTGAGCCTTTTTGAAATTCATGGTTTATATCCAAAGCCAGCCTAGCTCCACAGCAGCTCCAGTGCTCCCAATCACTACTAGAGTGTGTCACGCTGACCTGCGTAGAGAACTGGTGATACAGCAGGGGTCCCAGTTACTCTCCTCTCCCTACCAGGTAGATTATGGCAATTCATAGTCTAGTCTTACATGGGCCTGCCTTTAGGAATAATGAAATCAATGGAAAAATCCAGCTCCCTGGCCCAGTTACTGATCAACAGAAAACATAGATTCAGTTTTTTAATTAGTTCTTCTTTGGGGGATGGTGGTTTATGGTTGTTGTTTTTCCTTCTTCCATGCTACCTGCCCTGCTTTGCCCAGCTGAAGACCACAAGGCCTAGCCTACTACCTTGGATTGGTAGCTGTGAACTCTACTGATCTAATATGCGAGGGAAATTGAGTTGTTTTACAACTAGATGGGCTGGAGGGAGATAAGAGGGTTGTATTCAACTAAGTCTTACTCAGAGGAGACCCACTGAAATTAATGAACCTAAGTTAGTCATGTTTATTAATGTCAATGAGTAGGGCTTGCACTGACTACCACCCTATGTTATTTACTCAGACTGACTGCTTTGTCAATGCTATTTATCACAGGGTCGCCATAAGTCGTAATCAACTTGAAGGCATATACTGTAACAACAAAAATTATCACACAGCTTTAAGTCATTTTAAATTTCATCATATGTAGGTTGCTTTATTTTCAGATATTCCATCTGATGTAATTGGTTTTGGAGACCAAATGAGTGTTAGTGCACTAGCTAGGATTTGGCATGGTATGCATTGGCCTAGATTACATTTCCAATACAATCTTGTTGATCTACTCAAACCTTCACAGAGCTGAAACAACTTCTCTGCCCAACTGGAAATAAATCTGCAGAGTTTGGTAGACACATGGAATGCCCTCTAGGAATAGTGCTGAAACAATACGTACCTGCCACCCCAACATGGTTCTCCACAAACCGAATGTAATTTTGGGCCTTGGGTGGAAGGTTCTCCCATTTTCTGGCACTAGTTGTGTCAGTCTTCCATCCTGGCATCGTTTCATACTCCACTTCCACTTTCTGCAGTATTTCCTGGTTGGCTTCAAAAATGGGTCGCAGGGAGAATGCAACCATTTAGCTCACAAGAATCATCAACTCACATGAACATTCAAAACTTAATTGACTAAATTTGTTATCCCAACCTACTGGTAACAATCAATAAGCTAGTGCACATTGAACAAGTCCGGCAAGCTCAGTGGCAGAACACACGCTTTGCATACAAAATTTCCGAGGTTCAGTCTCTGGCATCTCCAAATACAACTGGAAAAGACTCCAGCCTGAACCCCTGGAGAGCCACTACAAGTCAGTGTTGACAGTATTGAGCTAGATGGACTAATGGTCTGACTTTGTATAAGGCAGCTTCCATGTACACAGTGAATAATGGAGAGGGCAGTTCCGTTTACCAAATTCAGGCACTTTTTTCTTTTTTAAAAATATGAAGTCAATTCTTTAGCAGCAATGCTAAATGTAAACATGCTTGTAATGTAGCAGTTAAAGAGGTGCAAGGTGGTAAACCTGATATTAAGAAACCTGATAGTAAAGAATTAAGTAACAACATACCTGGAAAATATGGAATTCTTTTCCCACCCAGCTTATAAGCAACACCAATTTTGATTTCATCAAAGACATCCAGAATATCCAGTTTTGTTAATGCCAGACTGCCCAGAAAACATGAGACACACATGAGATAAAATTACATGTGAAACAAATCCTCTCTCAACACCTTCTTTAATTCCCTCCACCTGTTTTCATGTTTTTACTTACAGGTCATCTAAACTGGATGAATAAATATGAACTCAAAAGTAACCACAATAAATAATCATAAACAGACACACAGGTATATTAATATACATGTTTGGAAGTACCTATAAATAAGAAATTATGATTACACAGTAAATTATTAAATGTGTAAGTATTAAAGAGTACGTACATAAGATAGTAACTTTTATGACTCATAAGTGTCAAATGCATTTTAAAAACTTGAAAACGGTGTAGGTGATTTTTATTATCAGTATTATCGATTTGCAAGCACCAACCCACAAAGAGCACACTATGTAACCATCTCCAGGGCATGCTCACTGGGCTAGGTAGAGATGTAACTTGACCCATTCCTAAACCTTGGCTAAGGGATTAGGGACAGACCATGGAAATGCATGGTCTCTTGCTTCCCCCTCTCTCAAGCACATATATTCTCAACATCATTTTATGGCTTAGGTCAGCACCCTAATAACCTTAGTTAATGCTAATCAGTGTTCCAGCTAAGCTAGAGTTTTAAGCACAGAGTGTGTATCCCCTCCCCATATCTTTTCAAACAATCAAGCAACTCAATGTTCAAGCAGATAAATACACAATCATGAACACAATTTCCTTTCGCTTGGCTTTTGTTAAGCTTCGCTCCTCCTTAAAAAAATGTGTGCTGTATATATTGCAATCCTATCAGAACAAAAAGTAGAAATTCCATCAGAGGCAAATATTATTGTCCTTATGACAACTGGGGCAATTGTCTCTTATCAATGTACAAAACACATCACTTTGCTAGACTAATCTTATCTTAATGTTACCTACATATTTGTACTCCACAGGATAAAAAGTTATGAGTTCCAAGTGTAGCTCAAAATCTGTGATGCTTACGCAGTGAATCCGTTGATCATATGAGCATATCTCAAAATGACAAGGTCTAGCCAGCCACAGCGCCTTTTTCTGCCTGTGGTCACTCCCCATTCATGGCCTCGAGACTGTAAGAGGTCTCCAATTTCCTACCAGGGACAAAGACATCAATGAGACTTCAGCAACATTGGTCCTAAACAGGCAGTCATTTCAAACAAGTTTTAAAAGTCAAGAAGTGTGTAATGTACTAAAAACCAGATAGACTTGCTCAGTTCAAGACGTCTGTACTAAACAGTCATTCTCATACTACCTACACATTTGTCAAATAGCATCCTTGTGTATTTTTTAGTTAATTCAGAAAATGCGCTTCTGGTCAATTTGGATCTATTCACAAACAATACAACATAGGAGAGTAGCACAGTCTGAGATGCCTGAATTTTGGTCTGCAAAAGAAATCTGATTGACATCACTGAATGTTTGCCTACCACGGGCTTCACAAGAACAGAAAAGATAAAAAGGAACATACATAGGCAAAAGTCAATATTGAGAATTGATACGCTTTCAGAGTGCCAAAAGTACACAACTAACTGATAAAATATGCCCTGTGTTCTTTCAGTTTACATTTTTACACACCACTCTATTAACATACATTCTTTGAGCAGGATGCTCTACTCAACAGCTCAGTCTGGACAATCCTTCCCTCCAAATGATAGAGGATCAGAGAAGAACTGTGGGTTCCTTTAAACCCTCTGACATCATCTTCATCAGTAACCTATTTGCCTCAACAACCAATTTGGCAAACCTTACTTAACATTTACCTTCCAAACCAGAGTTAGAAGTCAATTTCACAACATGGGTTCTGACTTATGGATGGCAAGCAGTAAGCATAGTTTGCCAATGTGGACATTAAAGGAAGCAAAGAGACACACTGCATGCAAGAGCAGAGGAGAATGAGAAAGACCAGCACTTGTTCACAGTCTTCCAAATTATAGTTTTGAGGGTCATCTGAGTTTATACAACATTTCTCTTTTTTAGTAGCTCATTTTAATCAGTTGCCTTTGATACAGTTCTCTGCCAAATATGGTTTTCTTTGGACTGTTTTCCCACTGCTCTCTCTGTTCCGCACCACCAGCAGCACAATTGCATCCACTAGCTAGTAATAGCTGCAGATGTGGACAATTGCTACAGAACAAAAAATCCAAAATGAAAGAATTACTGATTCTGTAAGGATACTGACAGTTAACTTTAAAATTAGATTCAGAGATCAGGGATAATGACAGAGATATTTCTGATATATTACATAGCAGAAAGATGAGCATACATAAGCAGCGTATACAAGAAAATTAAAGCAACCAGAAGAGTAAGCTATCACATAGGTGCATTTCTTACTTTGCAATAAAGCTTGAGATTTGTGTAAAATCTAATGCTGCCTCCCCACCCCAAAACATATGGCCCCTTGGCATAGCCTGGGCATGTGTGCATTAGCAGGGGGCCATCATCTTGTTACAACATTTTATCCCACTGATCTTACGTTTTTGCATTTGGCAACATTAAACCTACATTTATCTGTTCAGAGGGAAAGGCTCCAATTCCAACTCTTGTTGTGTAGGCCTTCACTACACCGTATACTTCTCCAATATACTGAGGAGGAATGCCAAGCCCGGTACATACACCGCCCGCAGTGCAGTTTGATGATGTCACAAAAGGATATGTGCCTACCAAACAAACAAACAAGATCAACTGAGCATGGGGGAAAAACCAAATTACTTTTACTTGTTTTATTTAAAGATTGCTTCTCACATGCACTGATAGTTACTTAAAGGTACTTTAAAATATAAGGATTAAGAACTTCTGGTCATATCTGCAAATAATATAGGGGAAAGTATGTATGGCACAGAAAACAATTTATGAAACAGGCTGTTGCTCCACTACAAGAAGATGAAGCATGAGCAAAATTCTTTATGGACAAGCTTATAGGAAAAGGACATATTGTACCAGGCATGGGGAACCTGCAGCCCTCCATTTGCTGTTGGAATACAACTCCTATAATCATGGACCCTTGGCCCTGCCGGCTAGAGCTGACGGCAGTTGGAGTCCAGCCACATTTGAAGGGCCACAGGTTCCCCACCCTTGCACTGCACCTGTTACAGAATGGAAGAGGCTGAGGTGGTGGCCTAGCTGTGCCTGCAGCAGTGTTAAGGTATCCTCCCTCCCTCAAACGTCAATAACTTCTGGCTTGGTACATCCCTCTCAAGCTAACATAAAAATTAAGTCACATCTCAGGCTGCTTCTGACATGTCTTATGACTCAAGGAAGTGTCACAAATAAGCACGAGCATATTAAAAAAGAGCTCTGCTGGATCAGACCAAAGGCTTGTCTAGTTCTGCATCCTGTTTCCCGCAGTGACCTACCTTCCAGATTTCAGTGAAGATTATTATTATTATTATTATTTCTATCGTGCCCTCCTAGAAGGAGCCCAGGGTCGCAAACAAGGGACAAACATTAAAAACATCTTAAAACATCTCAAAAACAAAACATCATAAAAACATTTTTAAAAACATCTTTAAAAACGTCTTAAGCAATTTCAAGACAGAGGGAGACTAAGATAAGGTCTCGACTTAAAAGATATGTCAAGTTTCATCTCACCAAGTGTACACCTTGCCTGTGAAACAGATGTAAAACCTTTCCTATATCTGCACACACAGTCAGCAGATCTTATGGAGACAGAAGAGTATTATGTTGGACGTACCAAAGTCAATGTCAAGTAGTGCCGCATTGGCACCCTCCACAAGAATTTTCTTTGGAGAGCCATGCAGTGCTTCATACATAAAATAAACACCATCTCGGACCATTGGTCTTATTTTTTCAGCATAGCCCTGCAAGATTGAATACATACACAAGGTTGATTAAATGCTTTTACAAGATTACTGCAGATAGAATAAACTATTGGGTAGATGGAGGGATTTATCAAGAATAAAATCAGGGTAGTTTACTGTAGGTTGCACTTTACTCAGGACACTCATACTTTTGCGCTACAATGCCAGAACTGTTTTACACATGCCATCTATCTAAGGCAGTGATTCTCAAATGGTGCGCCCAGGCACACTGGTGCGCCCTAAGAGGTAGCTAGGTGTGCCTCAAATATTATGAAAGTATATTTTAAAAATGAGAAGAAACCCATTTGTATAGGGTAAGTAATAGTTTTCTATATTTATTTTTATTCCTAGTTTAAAATATATTGATGTATTTTTAATTTTGTACACGAAGTGCGCCAGAAATTTTTTATATGTTTTACAGTGCGCCGTGAACCAAAAAAGTTTGAGAACCACTGATCTAAGATTCAAAACCAAGTATGGCATGACTCTAAAGTGGTCTTCTGAATTCACAAGTCATTCCCAAAAGAGCTCACAATTTCAACATTATATCTGGTGCAACTTAAGCGTACCTCCATCTTCTGAAATTTAAATGCAAAAAAGAGGCCAGACACAATCTCACATCAACATGTTGCATGAAATAGATGCATATCCCTTTCTCCTTTGCCTGGTGGATACTTATGCAGACAGCACGTCAGAGCCCCTCAAGAGTTACCTCCACACCCTCCCATCAGACTTGTGAACTGCCACCAATCGCATTCACTGATACACTATTTGCCAAGTGTCCCTAAACCCAAGCCTGGACAGGACAATTCAGGCCACATCTTTTGATACAGAGGCAAATAGTCCTAAACCAAACTATCAGTCAGACCATAATATCTAGCAGGTGCTCACTCACAGTCTCTCTGAAATGTTCTTGCTCACTTCCCATTCATACTGTGAGGTGGGGTTGTGCAGGAGAAGCTCTTAGTGGATTGTGACCCTAGGCAAGTACTATTATTGTACAACAAACTGGTTCTGGGTATTAACAGTGAAAGGTTTCAGTCATTGTACTACAGTATAGTATATTAAATATTAATATGCCCTGGGATCACTGCAAAGCAACATACTGAATTTCCACCTAGACTATGCTTCGTATCAATTACAAATTTTTGATTCCATTTCAAACACTTTGCAATTTCATATTCTTTTATTTCTAGAAAATAAAAAGCAATGACAGTATATAGTTAGTTCATCTTGCTCTAAATTGCAGTTCTAGCCTATGCTAACTTAAAGTCTTAAATAGGGAAGTGTTACTAATTTGTGTTCGTGTGTTAATGCCTTCAAGTTGATTGCAACTTATGGTGACCCTATGAATCAGCGACCTCCAGTAGCATCTCTTATAAAATCTGAACAGGGTGGTTTACAAGTTCAGGTCTGTGGCTTCCTTTATGGAATCAGTCCATCTCGTTTGGTCTACCTCTTTTTCTACTCCCTTCTGTTTTTCCCAGCGTTATTGTCTTTTCTAGTGAATCATGTCTTCTCATTATTAAGTAAGATAACCTCAGTTTCATCATTTTAGCTTCTAGTGATAGTTCTGGTTTAGTTTGTTCTAACACCCAATTATTTGTCTTTTTCATAGTCCATGGTATCCACATAACTCTCCTCCAACACATTTCAAATGAGTTGATTTTTCTCTTACCTGCTTTTTCATGTCCATACAGAGATCGGGAATACCATGGTCTGAATGAGCCTGACTTTAGTGTTCAGTAATACATCTTTGCACTTGAGGACCTTTTCTAGTTCTCTCATAGCTGCCCTCCCCAGTCCTAGCCTTCTTCTAATTCCTTGAATATTGTCTCCATTTTGGTTAATGACTGTGCCAAGGTATTGATAATCCTTGACAAGTTCAGTGTCCTCATTATCAACTTTGAAGTTACATAAATCTTCTGTTGTCATTACTTTAGTCTTGAAGTTCAGCTGCAGTCCTGCTTTTGTGCTTTCCTCTTTAACTTTTATCAGCATTTGTTTCAGATCATTATTGGTTTCTGCTAGTTGCATGGCATCGCCTGCTATCTTGGACTGCCTTCAAGTCGATTCCGACTTATGGCAACCCTATGAATAGGGTTTTCATGGTAAGAGGTATTCAGAGGTGGTTTTACCATTGCCTTCCTCTGAGGCTGAGAGGTAGTGACTGGCCCAAGGTCACCCAGTGAGCGTCATGGCTGTGTGGGGATTCGAACCCTGGTCTCCCAGGTCAGAGTCCAACACTAAACACTACACCACACTGGCTCTCCTGCTTATCTTAAATTATTGATATTTCTCCCTCCAATTTTCACACCTCCACCTTGGTCCAATCCCACTTTCCGTGTATGTTCTGCATATAGATTAAACAAATAGGGTGATAAAATACACCCGTCTCACACCCCTTCTGATGAGAACCAGTCACTTTCTCCATATCCTGTCCTTACAGTAGCCTCTTGTCCAGAGTATAGCTTGCACATCAGGACAATTAGATGCTGTGGCACCCCCATTTCTTTTAAAACATTCCATAGTTTTTTGTGATCTACACAATCAAAGGCTTTGCTGTAATCTATAAAGCACAGGGTGATTTTCTTCTGAAATTCCTTGGTCCATTCCATTATCCAACGTATGTTTGTGATACGATCTCTGGTGCCTCTTCCCTTTCTAAATCCAGCTTGGACATCTGGCATTTCTTGCTCCATATATGGTAAGAACTTTTGTTGTAGAATCTTGAGCATTACTTTACTTGCATGGGATATTAAGGCAACAGTTTGATAATTACTGCATTCCTTGGGGTCTCCTTTCTTTGGAATTGGGATGTATATTGAACACTTCCAGTCTGTGGGCCATTGTTTTATTTTCCATATTTGTTGACAAATTTTTGGACAGATGTTACTAGCTTACCTTTAGTTTCTTCAGTTGCCCTTCTGTGTCAACTTCTAAGGAAGGAAACATCGACTTGTACTGGTGAGCCAGATTCTTAAATCTGTAGAATATCAATAATTTAATTGCACACAGATTTTTAAATAGAATCTTCCTGCTTAACAGCTGTTGGCCGCAGATCATAGAATGCCTCATAAAGAAAGGATTCTCTAATAAACATACAGTAATCCAACATGGCTTCACACAGCAGACCAATTTTCAAATGGTGAAGATGGTCTGAACGGTACCCTATTACAGCCAGAAGACCTGGTGCACCACTGGCCAAACTCCAGTTCATTTGAAATCACACATGACAGTATTTACAAAACTATCCTTCATAGGTCCCCAATTGCTCCTATCAGTGTTTAAGAAGCATACAAGCAATGAGAAAGTGATCCCATGTAAAGGAAAATTCACATTCACTTCTAGCAGTGTGTGTCAGCGGGATACCTTGAAGAAAACTCATCAAAGTCTGAAAGAAGATCACATATCCGAAGTCCTGTCCGCGCTGCTTTGGAAGAATAGGTTGGTCCAATCCCTTTCTTGGTTGTGCCAATGCTAGTGAAAGAAGACGAATGACTGGTATCAAGTCAGTTGGACTAAGAAGTCTTATTTTAAAGTGTCTGTATCGCTATGTCTTGCAACAGAAACTGTTTGAAATTATACTTTTCCCTTGACAACTAAAACCCTTAAAGAGGGGTCCCTCTTGCACACACACACACTTTATTTGCCCATTCTCCTTCCTCTCTTTTGGGTTAGATGCAATGGGAAATGAAGCTCCTGTGTTTTTAATAACAGAAAGATTTTTTTTGCTGATGAGGCTCGTTGTGCAGGTGTGGAAAAGTGGCATATACAAAAATAAAATCTTCCATACAACTACTAAAGATAAAGGAATGCTGTCCTTCATATATGATCACAATCTCTATCTGCCTCTCTCCTCCTTTTGAAAGAAATCAAAACACAAAACAAATAGTGGCAGTGCCACAGGTATACCTCCCCACCTCTTTAGACAGGGCCCAACTCACCAGCTGAAGGCCAATGGCATATAGAACAGATACCAAGCACTCCTGAAGCCTGTCCATGTGAATGAAACACTGGCAGAGGCAGATAAAACTGCTCGCTTCTGAATTACCCAAATGGCAGCCCCACCCTCTCTATCAACCTGTCCTTCCTATCTTACAGGGCACTCTTATTCTGGGGCCCTTTTTGCCAAAATGTGGCACAGAAGTAAACTGTAAACATAATGGGCAAGATAAAACAAGGGCCCTAACCTCCAATTCTGTATTGCTATCGCCTCACATACTTGCTACCAGAACTAAGTGCTGGGGGGAAGGGAAAGCCAGGAAATCAGTAAATTTCAGTCTGTTCACCCCTTGCAGTGATTTCCTCCTCTAGACTTCACATCTGCTGGGGGATCAGTCATCCATCTTTGAGAAATACTGCAACTGTAATTTCTTTCAGCAAATGCGTTAATAACTGTGTTTACTGCACAACAATCAATACATAGGACCAGAAAGTAGTGCACATAAAGTGATTTTTCATGCTGAATTGTACATGCCAATTTCCTAGGCTACTGTGGGTTTGCTTGTTTTCATTACTGCACTGCCCAATCGTTCATGGCTGTTCTAAATAGGTCAGCTGCGTATCACTTTCCAGCTCAATGACCTATCTAATATAACATCCATTATAGGGGCATGACAGGGGCAGACTGGGAGGAACAGAAGCATGACAGCAAGTACAGCCCTCTAAGACACTGGAAAGCTTTGCCATTCATCAAGGGCAGAAGCTGAATTTTCCCCACCACGTGCAGTTCAGACATTGTGGAATCTTGACATACATACAACCTAACTGCAAGATGAAATGGTCAAACCTGACATAGGAGGGTATGTCTAAGGAATACTGTTGGATCAGATTCTAACCACAGAAAAGGATGCATCTGCTCCCGTGGCCTGCTTGGGAGGGCCAAGACTAGTTCTAAGCAGGACTGCATTAGAGAACAGGGAGAGAAGGGCCTTTTGCTGCCCCCATATTGCTACTCCTTTTCTGATCCAGTATTAGCACCACTAATAACACTACAAACTTACTGGGGGAGGGGCAAAATCCCAACTGTTCTCTTTCCCAATTGCAGCTGCTTCTTCAAAGCTATACCAATCCATTAGAGTGTGGAAACTGATTAGACAAGACTGCAGACATCTTCTGGTCCAGTCAGCAACATGCTTAAGAGAAACCTGTTGAGCAAAGGGGCACTGCAAAGAGGGAAAGGTTGCTATACATCTGTTTTGTTTTTCCATCAGTATGTCAAAAAAGTTATTGTTTGAGCATCTCAGCTATGCCAACTCACACGGTACCAGACTGGCAATCTAACACCATTAAATCTGCCTCAGGAGAACAGACAGCATATTCAGCTCAATGTCTTCTCACTTCTCAAGTTGGGCAGGCTGCTAATAGTGCTAAAGTTTCCCATAACTAGGGAGAAATATGCTTGCCATTTCTGTGTAGTAACATGAAGAAAGAGCTTCCATGTTCTAAGATGTGGGACCAGTAATGGAACATCAAGCGCAGAGGTGGATGAGCCAGTGACAAAAATAGGTAAGAGCATCAAGTTCAAGTCTCCACACAGCAATGAACCTCACCAGACAACCCTAGGATGGTCCTCAGCCTAACGAAGCCCATGCTTACAAACCAGCAATTTTCTCCATAATAGAAATAATGCTTCATTTGTTTTATAAAGAATCTAGATGACACTGAGGCCAAAATGCTGCATTCCAGTGTTTTCTGTGATACCCTCCTATCTTTTCCCAGGGCCTATTTGTGGCTTTAAAAGCTTTAAAATGTAACTGCAGTAATCTGCCTGATCACGGATGCTAATTTCCTGCATCAGCAGATGACCTTCGAAGTCCCTTACAACTCTCCAATTCTAGGATTTCCTAAATTGATCCTTTTCATTAATCTGTTCTTGTTCTCTTCCAGCATACCTTCTAATGACTCATTTCATCTATGCAGTCAGATAAATTGTATGTGAGTGTGTGGGGTTTTTTTTAACCACAATTACACGAGCATTTGTACTAACTGCAAAGACAAAGCTAGGGACCAGGAACTAACTGAAGGATCAATTCAGAAATACCATGGCAGGTGTGAAAACCAACAATTAAAGGGCAAGTGGGACTTATTTCTGATTAAACATAGTAGGAGACAGGCTTTGTGAGTTTTATGGGAAATACAGTGCTATATTGTCATGTGGAACAATTTAATTCTTCTTCCAGCCTCTTGTGGAAGAGCACTGTCTCAGCAGCACTAAAGGGGCTAGAGCTGAAACAACCAGAGTTCTTGTGAAGATAAAAAAAGAGATCACCCCCACACATACCATGCCCCTGAGCTTCTTGCAGGACTGGTAGCACACATAATTAAAACAAAATGTTTGCCAGCGGCCTCTGTCATGTTTGGGCCCCTATTCTCTTCTACATCACACTGCACAATTTATACTCCAGCCAAGATCTCAATATGGCCTAGTTAGGATCAGGTTGCTGTCATGCCATCTGTTGTCCCTGTAGATATTGAGCTTGTTCATGCAGAGCTCTCTTGCAAGTCAGTACTTCAAATATAAGCAGCTGATGTCATCAAATCATATTGTGCACTACTCTTAGACAGACCACATCTAAGTAGCAGAATTCAGGTAGACCAAGATGTATAATTACTTTTTCCCTTCTTGTGCTTGCCGCTGCACCTCTTGAAGTCCATCAGCTGCCTGGTGAAAATCAAACACTGCACAACAGAGGAGAAGCCACAGGAAGAAGAATCAAAAGGAGACAAAAAAAAGTTGGTTTTTAAGTATCTCACACACGATTTTAGTAGCAAAGGAACCAAGTTAAAGAAGCCTCTGTGATTCTTAGTAACATCATTTGTGAGAGCAAAACAATTGGATTGGATCCAGATATGCTTCTCCAAATGGAAGAGCTCTTTCCATTCGTGGAAGGGACTCCGTGGTGTTCACAGAGTGCCTCCTCCAAGTGTCTCTGTGTTTGTTTTGTTACCTTGCTAACATTGTATTTTATTTATATTACTGATGAGATCTAGGGTATATTTTTCCGAGAAATAACATTAAATGCTAAATGCTAAACTGACATCAATTTTTAAGTAATTTAAAGAAATATATATACACAACTGGAAGGTTATAGGTAAGTGTTGCTCCTAGTGCTATTAAAATTAATCAGTTTTTGCACCACACTTGGCACTTTAGTACTGCATGCAATTAACAAAAAATTGATGTAGCTGAAGAGATGTTTGTTGTATTATTTAACAGTATTATTAATATTCAGTTGTCAGCAACTTATACTTACATTTATATATATTTGTTAACATTCGTGTTTATTGTGTTCTATAATGTATTTAATCAGAATATTGGCATTCTATATATATATATATATATATATATATATATATAATTTTTTAAAGGGACTCTGATCCAGCAGAAGCAGTGGCAATTTTGCTAATTTCCCCTTCCCTCCTGCAGCTGTTCTAGAGCCCCTCCACCCCAAACCCTCCAGAACAGCCTTTTCAGGAGGAAGGATAATTAGCAAGAATCACCTCCCCCTTCTTCCTCCACCAAAGCACCAGGTGAATGAACTCAATTCATGGGAAGTCTAGATCTAACCCAGTATGTTTTATATAAGGGTATATTTGTAATAATTATTGCACTGAAAATATTCAAGTAAAGATTACTTGCTACTTATGTTACAAAGCCCACACTTCCGAGTGCAAATAATGGGTTTGGATGGCCAATAAAACTCCTAGAACATGGAAAGGATCTATCATTTGTTTGTACAGATTTTCACTACCCAACTGCCACTTACCAATGTGTGCTCTGTCTGATATAATGAGTCTTTTCTCCCAGTCTCTTAAACCTGCCAGAAGAAATGCAGTGCCAATTAGGTTTCCACTCCCAGGAAACTGCAAGACCTAGAGGGGAGTTTATTCAGTTGTCTTGTCATTTTAAAATAATTTATTAAAAAGAAAATGAAACACAGACATGTCAAATGCAACCACACAATGTATCATCTAGTTTGGCCCTTAATTGTGAGCAGAACCAGAACAAAACAAACAGGTGATCAATTGAAAGTAGTTTTTGTCAAGTGAGCAAAGTTCACACAGTAAGGAATCTCCAAAGCTTTTTCTTTAAAAAAAAACACGACTCCCTCCACATCTATATCCAGCTAAGAAAAGTAGAGAAATATAGCTGCAATCTGGCTCTCAAAGTCTCTTTCATCTCCCTTCATAGTTGGAGTGCAAAATGCACAGATATGAGGCACTACTTTGTGTTTATCTGAAACATTAATTACTACTTGTATTCCAGGAACCAGACTTTCTGGTAGCATTTCTACACAACTGATTTGCAGATCAGTGCATCCAACATTAAGAGGAATCTTCTCTGGATATAGCTGCGGAGGGCAATGCATGGAACAAACTTCAGGGGGCCTTACTATGTGAACATTCCAGCAATTTTTGTACACTCTGTTTATTCACTCACTATGATTTGGATGTCATGGTTTAACAAATGAATACCTATAGCATGTTATTATTTGAATGCATGTAGGTCATTCCCTTTTTGTCAGGACCCGGGAAGTGTGTAACTAATTCTGAGAAGTTACCCATAGCGCATGGCAAATTATTTTTAAAAACTAAAAGGATTTTGGGATGTGGGTCTGCTATTTAAAGAAACAAGAATACAACCGGGAATCGCCAAACTTTTGGACATATTTTCTAAGATGTTGTTTAAGTTGTTATGTGTTTGAAAATTTTTATAACCCACCCTGGGACCTTTGGGTGAAGGATGGGTAGGTAAATAATAATCATAATAGTAGTAGCAGTAGTAGTAGTAGTTCTTTGGATCCTAGCTATCATTTCAGCTGGAAACAATAAAACACGATTTGAGCATGCAAACAGTTCTTGGGTATTATTCTGCAGCATGCATTTCTGGGAGTTATGTATTCAATTTGAAGTTGCTGACTTTTTTAGTTACGGCTCTTCTTGCCTTTAGAAAATAACCTTCAAAGCCTCAAACCCAGCTTGTAAGTAGCCATCTTTTGCACAATAAGGACAGAGAAGTTGAAACAGAACAGCAGGAAGCAACTGTGCAAGATAAGCCCAATACTAAGGAGTCCATGCACAGGAATTGGCAGTTCTGAAATCTCCAGCTTCAAAATCCACTCATTCTGCAGATCCTCAATCCAGAAGGGCAGGCGTAGCCCTATCACAAGTCACTTTTCTCTAGTGGTGGTTTAGGAGGGGTAATGGAATGAATGCCACCCAATGCTACCTGCCTGATCCCCCACCGCCCACGTTGCCTACCCGAGGACCTCCCACCACCAGTTGCTGCTGCACTGCTTAAGCTCCTGCTTTTGGCAATGGGTGGCTTGTGCCAACCCAGTATCCTGCCATGCTGTGGAGCATCACTCCCACTTTCACCAGATAGGCTGCGGAGAGACGTTGGTGGCCACTTTCTCTTGTCCAGTAGCTGCCACACTTCAAACAGAAGAGAAATTGAGCGAGTGGCAGAAGCTGTCCAGCAATCTAAGGCTCCCAACATGCAGCTAGGCTGGCCAGCAGCTGAAGCCACCATGCCAGGTAACAGCCACTCACAGACTAAGGCCAGGTCATGCAGGGAGAGGCCTTATACAGGCTTTCTGCAAGTCTTGCCTAGCCAAGTCTCACTATACTTCGCCACAGGCTGGGTTGACTATTGAAAGACTTATGGCAGCTTCTCTATGGTGCCTGCAAACCAGCAAGGCCCAGCAGCGGCAACTGGCAACCGGCAACCTAGAGGACAGCAGCGGGCCCTGTCTCAGGCAGAGAAATGGCTTGAGCCAGCCCTGCAGAACAGGTCTAGTGAGGAAGCAAGGACTGTATCACTGCAATGTGACTTTCAAGGTAATTCCAGATACAGTAGGAGCCTGCTTCTTGGTGTCCCGCTTTTTGGCATTCCGCTAATACGGCGCCAGCGGGATGATCAGCTGGAGGGGAGGCTGGAGCTCCCTGCGCTCCAGCTGATCTTCTCCTCCTCAGGGACGATAAGACTCCCTCACTTCAGCTGATCGCGCCGAAGGAGGTGAAGATCAGCTGCAGCATCTTCACCTCCGGCGCGATCAGCAGGTTAGGTTCCAGACCCCCACGCTACAGCTGATCCGCTTTTTGGTGGTTTTCACTTTTCGGCGGGGGTCTGGAACCTAACCTGCCGTATAAGTGGGGCCCTACTGTATGTAGTTAATATTCACAGAAAGCATATTTCAAAAGAATATAGTTTGTCAGGGTCTCTTAGTATTTTTCAGACCTAAGGCTGGATACTATTGGTGGATTTGACTGAGACACCAATTTTCACTGCTACAAAACTTGTAAAGTTCCCTGGTAAGTGTGAAGTCAACTGCCGGATGAAAAACCACATTCTTTAAGAAAATTAGAACATTAAATACAAACCTTTTTTCTCATTTTTTTCAGCTTCTTCAAATAAGCCTGGCAAATGTATAACCACCCCATTCCCTAAAAAAGATATACAAAAGTGATTGCCTGCTTCTACAACTATAAACAGTGAAAGTTATGCACAAAGCCTTAAGATACCAGTTGCCCAGTAAGTTAGACCACTTGACAATGGTTTGGGTCAAAATGCTTTCCCAACTTTTCTATTTGAAGTCTTCACTTGGGACGCTAGCAATTGGACCACTGAGTTGTGACTTTTTCCAAATCATAACACCCTATTTGCAAGTGAGAATCTGTCTTCTCTCAAACCACTTTACAAGCATGGCAGATGTATGGCTTGGAAGCTGGGATAGCAGTGAAGACAAGACACGGTTTGAGGAACCTGCTTTCACCTGGGAGAACTTCTCAAATATCCTTCTTCCTAGAAACTACATAGGGATACATCACTGCCTTCTACTGCTTTACAGAACAGCACTGCTACTGGTGTCATCTCAACACTGATTACACCAGTTCTTGCACCCTTTTAAGCCTGTTTGCACACTTAGCAACCTGGATCCAATCAAATCTTAAGAGCTGGCTTTCCTCTCATTATATATGAATTTGGCAAGAAACCTGAAGTTCAACCAAACCAAGTATGATAATTCTCATTTTAAAAGGGGGGACAGTTCATCCTGCTTCAAGATACTAGTAAAGTATTTCACCTTCAGGCCTCACTTAAGATACTGCAGTACAATATATTTTGCACCCTTCCTCCCGCACTCTTGAATATGAGTTCAGGGGTCAAGCAGATGTTTCAGTGTTGAAATACAAAATTACATTCCAACTGCATGTACCAAATTTCATTCTGATCACTCAACACTAAATTGAGTTATTGTGTTAGAGGCAAATGGAACACCCAATAGGCTGCTTAAATCAAAACATCATTTCACTCAGCCATTTTAACAGATTTGTGAGAGAGGCTACACCTTTACTCCATAGGATACACCAGACCAAGATAGGCTGTAGTATGTTAGGCTGCATTAGGCTGTAGAGTGGCTTTTGCCAACACAGCTCATGAGTCCACTCTGCTATACAGCATACCAGTCCAAACTTAGTAGTTTTTCTATGGGCTTGGCTCTAAACAGCTGCTTTGATACATGAATTAATTTTACCTTTTACAAAGCTGCTAATTAAGTTCCAAGAGCAATGGCAATCATGCTGAAGATATAGGTGAATTAAAAATGAAGTGGGATAGCAGCTGTTCCATTTCTTCCCAAAAACAACCCCCCCCCAAAATAACGCCACCCAAACTCCATGCAATCACTTCTATTTGAAACTTCTGAACCCTTGCTATTTTCCATACTAATGATATTCAAGAAGTCACATTTGATATCAAAGGAGAGAGAGAAAAGTGTTTAATCATGTCTTCCTGTTTAAGCTTAATCTGATTCAGGCCACAGTAGTGAAAAGCATAAACAACAAATGCTATCACTCAAGTGATAAAGAATCCATTAATAACTGGATTTCTTACCTCAGGTCTCAAGTCTCCAAACAGGACATTTACACTTACCAATTAAAGAAATTGCCTTGGGATTAATTATACCACTAGGAAAGAGGTGAAAATCATATTCCTTTCCATCAACAACCACGGTATGGCCTGCATTATTTCCACCCTGCCAAAAAAATGTATTTAAATCAGGTCAACATCTATTTACTGACAACAAATAATTCCTTCCATTTGGACTAAAACTCTGTGAAGTTTTAAACATATTTAATGCACTGGAGTAATTGAGGTTCAGCATAACTATGCTGAGGATCTGAACTTACTGCTTTTTAATTCACTGCTCAACTGCTTCGCTATCCCCGTATTTTACAGAGCAATCCTAACCCCCAGATCTGCTGGCTAGCAGGGATTAGGATAGGCAGAGGTGCTTCTCCACCAGCAGGGGGAGTACATCAACTGGAGACCTTGCTACCCGATTAAGAGTAGCTCTATTGCTAGCAGCATTTTTGTGGGCAGTAATCAGCATTAGGCCCTGAAACAGGGCATTTTGGACATGGGAGGAGGAACCCTTGGATCCAAAGCCCCTTCATTCCTCTAAGATAGCCCAGGATTGGGCTCATTAACTGTGCTAGCTCGGAGCTGATGTAGTTAATCCCCCCAATGGTTTCAATGGGGGGATTTTTCAAAACAGAAGTCTGCCAAGGCAAAAAGGAAGAAGAAAAACTTCATTCCCCACCCCATCTTAGTGTGAGCCAGCAGGGCCTTGGAGGCAACGATCACAGCTGCTTTACTCCCGACCACTACCCTCACGTAGGATTGTTCTGCACAAAACAGACTGCAGCGCCTCTCCATCTGATCTGCTGTTAAGGCCAGCTCTGACAGACTCCTCCCTAAACTGTTATCTGCAGCAGCCATTCCATCAGGCTGGAGAGGGCAGAAATGGGGCTGCAGGGCTTCTCCATCAAGCTTGACTGAAAGATCACCAACTTCTGGCTCCTTCAAATCTTCCAATGCCAGCTGCTATTTGCGAAAAATCTATGCTAAGAAATAGTGCCTGAGTTTTTCTCCTCCTGCCTACCAATCCCTTTTCCTTTTGTGTCATGTCTTTTTATGCTCTGAGCATATTGGTTAATTTGACCATATGAGCGAACACCAAGAATCCAATCTCCTAATGTGAGGATTCGTGATTGTTAAAATCGTAACATCTTATTACATGAACGGCTGTTAATAAATGGGTTATCATTTCCACATCTTCTGAGAAGACTTGGTCTTTTACATGATTGAACAGAAAAATGAAATATTTCAACTACTGCGCTTTCCTAATTGTTATGTTCTCCTGAGTTTCATTTGGATCCACATTGGAAAAAGAAAAAAGTTATAAGCAACACTTCCCCTCTCCCTTGAAGAAATTCCGATATTTCAGTCACATGACAGAATCCTACATGAAATTAAAATTTTCATTACCCGTCAGATGGAAGGGTTACATAAAAGGAGGCGAGAGGAACCTCAGGCACCGGGGGCGGGGGGGCAAATGTGGACCTCCTCCAGACATCTATTTTTAGCCCTTGGGACTCTCCAGAGGCTATATCCCTCCCCAGTCACACCCCTCACTGGCCTTGTTTCACACTCTGCTTGAGTGCACATATATATTTGCATGCACGAAAAAAATCCCACCAATCCCATCTTTAGGAGGAGATAAATTATTTGACCTTTTCTTAATGGAAATACTAGCCTTCGTGCATGCAGATATATATGTACAGGCGATCCCTCTTAGCATTGTATAAAAGGATTGTTATCAGTGCAATACAGGACCAAAATTGTTCGGTTAACCATTGTAAAAGTTCATTATGTAAGTATGGATTTTGGTTGTTGTTTTAAGAAAAATTGTTTCAAACAAACTTTTAAAGAAAATTGTGTTTAATTTTTTTAAAAAACATGTAAATACATGCCTATACAGTGTATAGTTATGAAATGACATTTGTCCCCACTGTTTTAATATATTATAGCCCCTGATGAAGGCCTGTGATTACAGGCTGAAAATTATTCTGCAATAAAACCAGTTTGGGCTTCTTTGAAAAAAAAAATCTCGCAATAAAACCAGTTTTTTATAAAATACTTCAGCATTCTGATCTTTGACCCCCTTTTTCTACACATCGAATTGGATGCTCACCACTCTTTTATCGGCTCCACAAGCTACAGGGAGCCCCAGCTGACAAAGCGTCAAGGCCCCAGCTGACAAAGCGTCAAGGCGAGTTAAGCAGCAGAGCGAGTTCGGCAGCAGGCCGAGGAGGCCAGGGCCCCCCACTCTGCCCGTCTGTTCCCTGACCTCAACTAAACCGCAGTCTCCAACCCACTGACGTAATAAACCTTAACAAAACTATGCAGGTAAGAAGCCAGCAGGGGTGTGGGGGCTTTCCAGTGTTTTGCACCGCCTGCAGCATGTACGACTATCTGCCTGTTGGACAGAAGTCGTGGGTGTGCTCTCGGTGCAATGCGCTCCTGGCTCTCCAGGAACGACTTCATTTCCTTGAGGCCAAGGTGGTGGACCTGGAAAAGCGGAGAGAGGCAGAGAGGTGTGTGGAGGAGGCCTTCAGGGACGTTATAGCTGTGTCCCACTCCAACGATGACAGCTCTTCTGCTATCATGGAGAACGATGGTCTTGGGGAAGGAGAGCATCCAGCTGAGGAAGAGGGAAATGATCCCTTAGAAGGGACCCATTCCTTGGGGGATGAGCAGCTATCCTCTCGTGCCGAGGATATATCTCCAGGGGGTGGAGGAATCCTTGTAGTGGGTGATTCGATCATTAGGAACATAGACAGTGGGGTGTGTGATGGGCGTGTAGACCGCAAGGTGTTTTGCCTGCCTGGTGCAAAGGTTGCGGATATCGCCCGTCGTTTAGATAGTTTGGTAGACAGTGCTGGGGAGGAGTCAGTGGTCGTGGTGCACGTTGGCACCAACGACATGGGGAAATGCAGCCGTGAGGTCCTGGAAGCAAAATTTAGGTTGCTAGGTAGGATGCTGAAAGCCAAGACCTCCAAGGTGGCTTTCTCTGAAATACTACCGGTTCCACGCGCAGGACCAGCCAGACAGGCCCAGCTTTGCAGTCTCAATGCATGGATGAGACGATGGTGTCGGGTGGAGGGGTTTGGATTTGTTAGGCACTGGGGAACATTTTGGGACAAGCCGGGCCTGTACAAAAAGGACGGGCTCCACTTGAACCAGAATGGAACCAAACTGCTGGCACATAAAATTAAAAAGGTGGCAGAGCTGCTTTTAAACTGACTGAGGGGGGAAAACCAACAGGAGCTGAGGAAGGTCCGGTTCGGAATAAACCTCTCCCCTGGGATAAAGACCAAAGAAATGATGAAATTTTAAAAGGGGTAGGCCTAGAAGTAGGCATTGTGAGAGCAGGGGCACAGGATATACATTCAGAAGAGCAAAATTACCACAGGCCAAACCACAAGTGCCAAAGACACTTGAAGAGAGACACTGCTTACAAGTGCCTGTACGCTAATGCTAGGAGCCTCCGAACCAAGATGGGAGAACTGGAGTGCTTGGTCTTAGAGGAGAGCATTGATATAGTGAGCATAACGGAGACCTGGTGGAATGGAGAAAACCAGTGGGATACGGTTATCCCTGGATATAAACTATATCGGAAGGACAGGGAAGGACGTATTGGTGGCGGAGTCGCTCTATACGTGAAAGAAGGCATTGAATCCAGCAAGCTCGAAACCCCAAAAGAGGCGGACTCCTCCACAGAATCATTGTGGGTGGTGATACCATGCCCCAGGAGGGACTTAATACTGGGAACGATCTATCGTCCCCCTGATCAAAATGCTCAGGGAGACCTTGAGATAAGATATGAAATTGAGGAAGCATCCAAACTAGGAAATGTGGTAGTAATGGGCGACTTCAACTACCCGGACATAGACTGGCCGCATATGTGTTCCAGTCATGACAAAGAAGCAAAATTTCTAGATATTCTAAATGACTATTCCCTAGACCAGGTGGTCATGGAATTGACCAGAGGGACGGCAACCCTGGACTTAATCCTCAGTGGGGACCGGGACCTGGTGCGAGATGTAAGTGTTGTTGAACCGATTGGGAGCAGTGACCACAGTGCTATTAAATTAAACATACATGTAAATGGCCAATTGCCAAGAAAATCCAACACGGTCACATTTGACTTCAAAAGAGGAAACTTCACAAAAATGAGGGGATTGGTAAAAAGAAAGCTGAAAAACAAAGTCCAGACGGTCACATCACTCAAAAATGCTTGGAAGTTGTTTAAAAACACTATATTAGAAGCTCAACTGGAGTGTATACCGCAGATCAGAAAAGGTACCGCCAGGGCCAAGAAGATGCCAGCATGGTTAACGAGCAAAGTCAAGGAAGCTCTTAGAGGCAAAAAGTCTTCCTTCAGAAAATGGAAGTCTTGTCCGAATGAAGAAAATAAAAAAGAACACAAACTCTGGCAAAAGAAATGCAAAAAGACAATAAGGGATGCTAGAAAAGAATTTGAGGAGCACATTGCTAAGAACATAAAAACCACCAACAAAAAATTCTATAAATACATTCAAAGCAGGAGACCATCTAGGGAGGCAATTGGACCCTTGGATGATAAGGGAGTCAAAGGTGTACTAAAGAACAATAAGGAGATTGCAGAGAAGCTAAATGAATTCTTTGCATCTGTCTTCACAGTGGAAGATATAGGGCAGATCCCTGAACCTGAACTAACATTTGCAGGAAGGGATTCTGAGGAACTGAGACAAATAGTGGTAACGAGAGAGGAAGTTCTAGGCTTAATGGACAATATAAAAACTGACAAATCACCGGGCCTGGATGGCATCCACCCGAGAGTTCTCAAATAACTCAAATGTGAAATCGCTGATCTGCTAACTAAAATATGTAACTTGTCCCTCAGGTCCTCCTCCGTGCCTGAGGACTGGAAAGTGGCAAATGTAACGCCAATGTTCAAAAAGGGATCCAGAGGGGATCCCGGAAATTACAGGCCAGTTAGCTTAACTTCTGTCCTTGGAAAACTGGTAGAAAGTATTATTAAAGCTAGATTAACTAAGCACATAGAAGAACAAGCCTTGCTGAAGCAGAGCCAGCATGGCTTCTGCAAGGGAAAGTCCTGTCTCAGTAACCTACTAGAATTCTTTGAGAGTGTCAACAAGCATATAGAGGTGATCCAGTGGACATAGTGTACTTAGACTTTCAAAAATGTTTGACCTCACCAAAGACTTCTGAGGAAGCTTAGCAGTCATGGAATAAGAGGAGAGGTCCTCTTGTGGATAAGGAATTGGTTAAGAAGCAGAAAGCAGAGAGTAGGAATAAATGGACAGTTCTCCCAATGGAGGGCTGTAGAAAGTGGAGTCCCTCAAGGATCGGTATTGGGACCTGTACTTTTCAACTTGTTCATTAATGACCTAGAATTAGGAGTGAGCAGTGAAGTGGCCAAGTTTGCTGACGACACTAAATTGTTCAGGGTTGTTAAAACAAAAAGGGATTGCGAAGAGCTCCAAAAAGACCTCTCCAAACTGAGTGAATGGGCGGAAAAATGGCAAATGCAATTCAATATAAACAAGTGTAAAATTATGCATATTGGAGCAAAAAATCTTAATTTCACATATACGCTCATGGGGTCTGAACTGGCAGTGACCGACCAGGAGAGAGACCTCGGGGTTGTAGTGAACAGCACAATGAAAATGTTGACCCAGTGTGCGGCAGCTGTGAAAAAGGCAAATTCCATGCTAGCGATAATTAGGAAAGGTATTGAAAATAAAACAGCCGTATCATAATGCCGTTGTATAAATCTATGATGCGGCCGCATTTGGAATACTGTGTACAGTTCTGGTCGCCTCATCTCAAAAAAGATATTATAGAGTTGGAAAAGGTTCAGAAGAGGGCAACCAGAATGATCAAGGGGATGGAGCGACTCCCTTACGAGGAAAGGTTGCAGCATTTGGGGCTTTTTAGTTTAGAGAAAAGGCGGGTCAGAGGAGACATGATAGAAGTGTATAAAATTATGCATGGCATTGAGAAAGTGGATAGAGAAAAGTTCTTCTCCCTCTCTCATAATACTAGAACTCGTGGACATTCAAAGAAGCTGAATGTTGGAAGATTCAGGACAGACAAAAGGAAGTACTTCTTTACTCAGCGCATAGTTAAACTATGGAATTTGCTCCCACAAGATGCAGTAATGGCCACCAGCTTGGATGGCTTTAAAAGAAGATTAGACCAATTCATGGAGGACAGGGCTATCAATGGCTACTAGCCGTGATGGCTGTGCTGTGCCACCCTAGTCAGAGGCAGCATGCTTCTGAAAACCAGTTGCCGGAAGCCTCAGGAGGGGAGAGTGTTCTTGCACTCGGGTCCTGCTTGTGGGCTTCCGCAGGCACCTGGTTGGCCACTGTGAGAACAGGATGCTGGACTAGATGGGCCGCTGGTCTGATCCAGCAGGCTCTTCTTATGTTCTTATCTGGTGAAAAATATTAGAACAGTATTTTGTTGTGTTTGCAGTGCCAGGCAAAGACAACCTGTCCATAACAAAGGCATTATGCCAGGTAGACACCCACCCCACTTCAGACAAGTGATGCTATTACGTGCAATTACAGCAAAATACCTCTTTCTAATAGAACTACTCCTTCAGAAAAATAGAGACAAAATTTGTCCATGAATTAACTTTGGCTTGAATGACATCCTCCAGGCTGCTTTTTCTCGTCTTCATTATTCCATGACTGATCCCCTAAACAGATGTGTAGTGCCACAGGGGTGGGTAACCTGCAGCTGTAGGGCCACACAGGCAGCCCTTTACCCCATTTCTTGTGGGCCTTGACTTAAGTTCATGCAGCTGAAAGGACGGGGGAAGCAAGAGGGAGTAAGAGCAAAAGGGGGGAAGAGTGACAGAGAGCAAAAACATGGACCCACCCATCTTTAGCTCCAGTCTCATCAACCACCAGTACGCAGCTCCAGACAGAATGTGGCCCTCAACAGAAAAATATTCCCAGCCCTGTAATGCAATAATTTCCTGAACATTAATGCTTCATTACCAAACTAATTTGATCTTTACTCAGGATCAGTACATCATAACCATGTGTAAAAACAAAAAGATGTTTTGTTTTCAATATGTTTTTAGTATTTTATTATTTGTATGGAACCCTGGGCACCTTCTGGGAGGAAGGGCAGGATATAAATTTAAAGAATAAATAATAACCAATAATCAACCCATTAGTTTAACCCCTGCACATTTATTGCCCAAGATCTGGTTTCCAGCAAGACTCTTCAATAAAAGTCCATGGAAGTTTTGCCGTTTGACACCATTAAGATCTGGAAATGCACTTGGTAAAACCCATACTTTTTTCTTTCAAATTTATGTCTACAATGTAAGCTAGGAAAAGTGCCTCCTGCTGCTGCCACTCTTGTTTAGTTACTCTTATTCAGTAACTATACAAAAAGTATGCAAAGCTTGTTGGTCCTACTCTTCTCTTACACATGTTAGTAAGTCTTTTCACAACACATCTTAATTCTCATTAAAGGCCTCTTCTCAATTTCAAATGGGCAATATTTATAATAGATTCATGCACAACCATCAAGGAGATGTGGGAATAGATTTGTCCTTTTAGAGAAAAAAAGCAAAACATCCTTATTTAACTGGGTAGTATCTGCTTTGCACCAAAGGTTTACACAGTCCCTGCTTGCAGGTAGTCATCAGCTCCACCAATAATGCCAAATCTAAATTGTTAAACTGTGGGAGAGCCTGGACCTGAACTCGTTGTAACTGGAAACTAGTTTTAAATCAACAAAACAGAGTTGGCAAGTAGGCTAAGAAGCCTATTCGTGGTCATGTTGCCAGATTTCATGACAAATGTCTTTTGTATTTTGTCAGTCTACAAATCAAATGAAAAGGTTACACTGATTTGAATGTAAATTTGTTTTCAAAATAGCTTTTCACTGCTCATTCTGACATACATTTCCACAAGAAACAGAGTCTGGATTAAAAGGCATTGTTAGAATGGTTGGTAAAAACAACTCTGTTCCCTTTCACCAAATTACAGCAACACAGGAAAGTTATTGTCTGAAGAAATGAACTTTGCTATTATCTTGCCTGCAGGTACCAGAAAATCAAACAATGAAGAAGGTGAAACAAGTATCATTTGAACTTCATTTTCAGCTAGGGACTTGATTGTTACCCAGGATAATAAAATTAAGATTTTGATGACTGGCAGTGAACGCCAGTCTTGTTTTCTTACAGAGCTTTGGTAATTTTAAACTTGACCTTCTCATATAATACTGGTGATCCTGGAGCAATTTTATCAGTACCCAAAGGAGAAGCCCAAGTTTAAAATAGCATAAAGTTTAAATCCACCACAGATGTAAGGACTCCTATAAGTGAGGCTCAAGGCATGCTAATAAACACAAATAAGATTACTTCAAAAATGTAATAACAAACACTGTCCAACCTTTTTAGTTTTTCTAGTTTTGTTAGAACAAATTAAACCAGAACTGTCACTAGAAGCTAAAATGATGAAACTGAGGTTATCCTACTTCGGACACATCATGAAGACATGATTCACTAGAAAAGACAATAATGCTGGGAAAAACAGAAGGAAGTAGAAAAAGAGGAAGGCCAAACAAGAGATAGATTGATTCCATAAAAGAAGCCACATTCGAACAGGGTGGTTTATAACAGATACTATTGGAGGTTGCTGATTCATAGGGTTGCCCTAAGTCGAAATCAACTTGAAGGCACATAACGACAAAGTTTGAATAATAAATCCCAAAAAACAGAGACTGAAACAACAAGAAACATAAAACTATTTGATTCTATTTAAGTATACCTACATCACTTCTCTATAAGCTGGTAAGCACAGTGGGAAGGAGAGCCTGGCTGTGAGTCTAGAGTCTGTGAGTTCAAATCCCCGCTTGTGTCTCCTGGATGTCAAGGGCCAGCTAAAGATCATCCCCACAGTGAGTGGCTCAGGGGTGACATGCCCTGCCACCTGTGCAGCCGTGGGCAAGCTGCATAGTCCCAAGGAGCCCAGTTGCTTCCCAGCTGGCAGATGTGGACAAGGAAGGGGCTGGCTTGTGCAGCTGTGGCAAGCTGAGCAGGCCCTAGCCAGCTGGGGAGGACTAGCCTCAGAGGGAGGCAATGGTAAACCCCCTTTGAATACCGCTTACCATGAAATCCCTATTCATAGGGTCGCCAGAAGTCAGGATCGACTTGGAGGCAGTCCATTTCCATTTCACATCACTTCTCACAAACCATTTCAATCTTTTTCTCTGTCTTTCACACCATTAAAAGTTAGATTGCAAGCTTCTTAGAGCAGGGACGTATGGGTTTTTGGTTTTGCTCATGTTACTAGGCCAACTGCCTCACCTCATCCTTGGTAATGGGCCAGGTTTAAGGTGACAGATTTTGGGATAACATTAAATGGCTCGCAATATAGGGTCAGTTATTTACATCAAAATCCTATGCATGCTTACCAGAAGGCAGTCCCACTGAGTAATGGGTCATAATACTAGAACTCGTGGACATTCAAAGAAACTGAATGTTGGAAGATTCAGGACAGACAAAAGGAAGTACTTCTTTACTCAGCGCATAGTTAAACTATGGAATTTGCTCCCACAAGATGCAGTAATGGCCACCAGCTTGGATGGCTTTAAAAGAAGATTAGACAAATTCATGGAGGACAGGGCTATCAATGGCTACTAGCCGTGATGGCTGTGCTCTGCCACCCTAGTCAGAGGCAGCATGCTTCTGAAAACCAGTTGCCGGAAGCCTCAGGAGGGGAGAGTGTTCTTGCACTCGGGTCCTGCTTGCGGGCTTCCCCCAGGCACCTGGTTGGCCACTGTGAGAACAGGATGCTGGACTAGATGGGCCACTGGCCTGATCCAGCAGGCTCTTCTTATGTTCTTAATGAGTAGTAAGTGAGTAGTAAGTGAAGCTTATTCCCAGGTAATGATAGTGACATGATAGTGACTCAGCTTATTTATCAATTTTGTACCACCATGGATGTTGTCATTTGGATTTTTTGTCCAAAATGTCTTGGATCATCCTGGTAAAACACCAATGATGGGCTATATAAATGCTTTTACCCAGAAAACCTGAGAGCTCTAATTTTGTTTAATGCTATCTAGTATACAACACTTAAATAAAAAAAAATTACAATACTTGCTGACTTTTTTTTATTTAACGATTTCCCCATCATTATTTGAGAAAACATGATAGTATAAATAATGGAGCACAAATTATTATTTATCAGCTTTCATTTGCACAGAAAACCTCATGATTTGCACAGAAAACCTCATGGTGTTAAAAGCCAGAATTTTGGCTCTACTTCGAATCTTTCTCTTTTTTTTAACAGTATTACATTGACTACCTTTCAAACTCTGGTTAAGTGGTCTATATTAGTGACAATTTTCAAATTTTCATTACAATATAAACGTTTCTTGTTGGGTTTCTTTGAAGCATGTATGAAAATAACCATCAGTGAACTCAGACATACTTCTGAGTAGATATGTGTAGGACTGTGTTGTTAAAAACTCTTGTGTATCAGCCAGACCGCTCTTTTTTCATCTCTTGACATATCTCTTTGTTTTAGCTCTTTAGCTACTCCCAACCCAAACCATTTTGACACGACTACCTGGTCAACATCTTCTGCGGTGAAGCCAACCTCAAATAGTGGATTGAACATAACAGGAGTAGACCCACTGAAATTAATGAACCCAAGTCAGTCATGTCTATTAACTTCAATGGGCCTACTCTCAGTAGGACTAGCACTGAATAACACCCAATATATTCAGCTTCTCCATGATCTCCCTGTTCTCCTCCAGCAATCCTTTTCATCTAACAGTCCAACTATCTTATTCAAATAAATTTTAACTTTGACTTAAAAAAATTAATAAGCATATTGCTAAAAACATTCACTTGGTTCAATATCAATTTACATTTGTTTAGCTCACAGTTTGTGCACTTTTTTATTCTTATTTGGGCAAGATTTCCACATTTTAGAGGAAGTCTTCTTGACTTTCATAGCTGCCTTGACTTTGCTCATTAACCAGCTGGCATCTGCTTGGATTTCATAATCTGTGGTATGGATTCTATCTGAACCTCTATTATTGTGGTTTTAAATAACCTCCAAGCCTTGAAGATATTTACCTCACCTCTATGTACTTCCTCTTTTGAAATTAAATATTCCTTAGAATTTAATACCAAGTGCCAGATACAAGGCAAGTACATAATACTTCTACTGCTAAACAGATGAGCCAATTCAAGTGTCTTGACTTTACTGAAAGAATTCTTTAAAAATTCAGAGATATTTAAAAATGCACACACAGAGAAGTTAGAAAAGGCTGTGTAAAGGGCAACCAAATTTATCCAGGGGCTTAAGTAGGTATAAGGAATCTTTGGCCCTCCAGACATTGCTGAACTACAACTTCCATTACCCCTGGCCATTAGCCATGCTTGCTACCACCAACTGGTGGGCCAAAGGTTCCCCACACCTGGGCTAGAGAGCAGTTCCCATATGAGGAATGGTTACAATATTTGGGACTTTTTTATTTTTTTAAAAGGCGAGTTACAGGGGGACGTGATGGAGGTGCATAAAATTACACATGGTGAACACAAAGCGGATAGAGAGGAGGTTTTTTTTCCTTCTCTCATACCGCTATAACGCAATGAACCTGAATGGAGACAGATTCAGGACAAATGAAAGTACTTCTTCTCACAACGCATAAACTATAGAAATCACTCCCACATGAGATACTGATGGCCACCAACCTGCATGACTTTAAAAGAAGATCAGACAAATTCACAGAGGACAAGGCTATCAACGGCTCCTAGTCAGAACGGCTTTATTTTATCTTCGCTGGTGGAGACTGTATGCCTCTGAATATCAGTTGCTGGGAATCACAAGCGGGAAGAGTTCCACCTAGGTTCTGCTTGTGAGCTTCACACAGGCATCTGGTTGGCCACTATGAGGACCTGGTGCTAGACTACATGGGTCTTTGGTCTGAGCCAGCAAACCTCTTCTTATGTTCTTAGATTATCTATGGAACGTCTTGTCCTATATAGACCTGGCCAGTCACCAAGATCATCTACTCAGACCTTCCGGATTGTGCCAGATTAATCTGTTGGTGACTAGGACAGTCTTCATGTGGCATCCATTCTATGGAATAGCCCCCCCCCTTCAAAGTAAGGCAGCCTGTCATTTCAGCGACAGCTAGAGACCCACCTGTTCTCTGGGGCCTTGTTGTGCTGATGATCTTATCTTTTATTTGTATTTTAATGTGTTTTTTGTGAACCACTTTTTGATATTTTATGAAAAGTAGTATATAAATACTTTAAACAAGTAAACAAACTGATTATGTGTTCTGGTTGGTTAGAAAACATGCCCAGACCAAAAGCTATTAACTGATAGCATTGGAAATGTCTCAGAATATATATATTTAAATATAACATTTTCCCCTTGAACCATGGATGGCCTATCTACAGATGGAGCACTTGTTCAGAGAGAAGCCACCAGATGGTTACTAATTGCCACGGAAAGCTGCTCCCAAATCCCAATGTGACATTTTCACACAGCCATATCAAGCCTGATAGAGGACAAAACTAGACAATATGTGAAATACATGAAGTATTTTTGTTCGTTAATTTAAATAGCCAGGGGGGATCAGGATCACGGCCACTGTGCACAGGAATAGGGATTTAACACCCGCACAGCTGCTACTAACCCCAATGGCAGCTACCTTCCTAACTCAATAACCTTCCTGGCTCTTTGGAGGCAGTCTTTGTAGGGACCACAGCACAGGGGGAAAGGATTAACCCCCTAGTTCTCATGTCCCATAGTCCTGATCCCGCCTCACCTGCTTATTTTTTGACAAATAAGATACGTATTTCACATTATCTAGTTCAACCAACACACAATAATCATGTAAGAAGGCTTGCACATGCATTTTGAAGGATATGCTTCTTCAAGGTAGGGGCAGTCCCTTCTTAGAATAATTCTAGAAGAGTGCCTATGGATTTTTTAAAAAAGAAAAGTAGGAGGTCTGTGTTTTAAAATAAATGTAACTCATAACCATTATTGTTTCTTTATCAAGCACCTAAAATTGGCTTTAAGCAGAGCATGAGCCAAACAAAATGCAAGACGGGCACAGTTGGATTTGTTTATTCACATGCCTGCCTTGTTCACATATAAATCAGTGTGGTGGTGGGCCAGATCTAATTCAAGAGAGGTACCTAGGTGAAGGGAACCATACCCCTACCCTTATCCACAGCCTTAACTCCCTAATTCTGTTGCTTTTCTCTGAGCCCAGCCTCAATACCAGAAGTGAGCTGGGAAATAGGATCCCAAGCAACAGAATACAGGGAGAGAAAATAATTCTGTCCCCTTCACCCACACACCTCTCATTTCTAACATTTTTATTTCACCATATCTCAGGACAGTGCATTGTCCCGTCACTCCATTTTATCCTCACAACCACCCTGGTAAGCAGGCTAGGCAGAGAATGCAATCAATCCAATTGGCTTCATGGCCACATGGAGATTTGAACCCAAGTCTCCCCAATCTTAAGATCTACACTCTACTGCCCTCCCCCACTGACTCATTCTCTGTATGTGTATGGGAAAAGTAGACACACAAACCAACATGGCTACCCTCATCACGTTTAGCTTGGCCCACAATAATGCACAGATCATGTACGCATGAGCGTTGTGCTTCTCTGGTCACCTTCAGCGTCACCCGACACCTGCTGAAAACACCTGCTCCCAAGCAAATTCGCCACTGTCCAGACGCACCCGGTTCAGGCACACACACCATGCTTGTCTGGATCTCAGGATCTTATGTCATTTATCACCAAGGGTCAGCTATTTCTATTTGTAGCTCAGGGCCTTGTAGGTTTTCTTTCCTCTTCCCGAGTGGCATTCAGTCTGTGGTTACTTTTAAAGAGCCCCACTCATTTCTCTGCAGCAGCAGCAGCAGCCATCCCAGAAAGGGAAGAAACACAGTAACTTAGGCAGAAAAAAAAGTGTAGGAGGAAAAAAAGGAGAAAAAACTGAAGAGAAAACAAACAGAAAAAATGCATGCACGCACACACACATAGGCAAATAGAAAGGAGAGAAAGAATGACCTGGATTCAAGTATTTAAACAGCCATGACACTCACTTGGTGACCTTGGGCCAGTGTCACTTTCTTGCAGCCTAGCCTACTTCACAGGATTATTGTGAGGATAAAGTGAGGGAGGGAACCAGGGAAAGACTATAGTCTTGAAAGGCAGATTGCAAGTATTTTAAAGAATAGTTACAGGAACAGTATGCAATACCATCGCCACCATATATGCCATTTCCGAGTTCCTTGGAAGTAGCGCGGTACAGAAACGTGATCGATAAGAAAACAACAGAAAACAGAAACCTGTAACAAGACTTTTTCAAAGCTTCAAAAGGGGAGAAGAAATGAATTAACAGCCCAAACCTAACCCTGTACACAAGTTAAGTCCGACTGAATTTAACGGGACATACTTCAAGGTAAGTGGAGGAAAGGGGTCTTAGGAAAGAAAAGAGTAAAAGTTAGTGGGGGAAGAATCTGCAGAGGCAGGAACCAGTGTAGGGCTGCCAACTTTTTAACCGGCCCCTGTTCATGTGCCTTTCACAGCACCTTCATTCGCAGAAATGAACCAACGTTTCGTCTCCCAGCTGCGAAAAGTTCTATCGGCGGATGGCTGCGGCGGGTCCAGATGACAAAAAAGGCACAGGAGCCGGCGGGAGAGTTGGCAACCCCGGCGGGAATTGCTCAGCCAGTTCTTGCGTCGCAAGCGCCGCCACCCACCTGGCACCTGCAGACGAAGTCGGCCTCCGTGGCCAACAGATCCACCACCTTGCCTTTGCCTTCGTCCCCCCACTGCGCGCCCAAGACCACCGTCACCCGGTTGCCGCCCGGTTCGCTCCGCAGCCGCTTCAGGCCGCCCCCAGCTGCAGTGGGATGAGGGGCGCGGTCGTTGGACGCGGCCGTCGCCGCTCGGGTGCCCGACATTACAATGACCGCGACTGTGACTCGAACCACCCAGCCTGCCCTGGCGCCGTCACCTCACACGAGCCCACGCCCGCCCGCTCTTTGTGTTTTAAGGGGGCCCTTCACCAATCAGCGCCGCTACCGCCATGACGTAAAACAGGGGGGTCTGCGAGGAGGGAGGTGCTCGAGCCTCTTCACGCGTGCCGCTGAACAGAGAAGGTGGGGGAGGGGCAGGCTCTTGAGACATCACAATAGAATAAAAGGACTCGGTGCAGTCCTGAGGGGAAGAGGAACGCGGGAGATTGTGCCGTAGAAAGTGTGTATGTGTACACGTACAGGCACGCCCATAATAGCCGCTTTGTTTGTAATAGAAACGCGCCCCATAAATGTTAAATAAGACAAAACTTCTGTTTTTATTTTTAAAAGATTTCTGTGTTCGAAAATTAGGCTGCAATCCAATACACGCTTACCTGGGAGCAAATCCCATTGAATGCAATGGAGCTTACTTCTTGGCAGACACGTATTGGTTTGCAGCCTTAGTGTAGTACACTAAAATCAAGAGGGTCCCGGCTAGAATTTTACCTCAGGCGTGGAATCCACATTGCTTGTCAGCGTGCGCAGCACCAGTATGAAGATAGCGGTACTGGCCTGCCTCGCAGGGTACTTGTCAACAACAGCGTAGTGGTGAAGTTTTAATTGCAGGGATTAGTACGACAATCCCCACATTACGCCCTCAGAAAAGGGGTCATAACCGTGTCCCCGAGGCAAGCCCAAAACGTGCGGGCAGCTGTGCTGATCCATTTTTATTCACACAAGGATCAAAGCGCAGCAGCAATAAATACATAAAACCCAGTTTGTTAATGGCAGCGGCGGGACACTCCTATGCCTAGTTTCCCGGGAGTAAACTCCATTGAACTCAGGGGTGCTTACTTTTGACAGCATAGGTTCAACCTGTAAAGCACGCTGAGCTTTAAACAAAACATCTTCAGGCAGCTTAAATGCTACCATTAGCTTTTGATGAGAAATACAAGCAATCTTTCAAAGAATTTAATCATTCAAACTGTTAAGGTAAAGTAGGAACTCCATCAAAGGAAAGGAAAGAAGGATCCATCCTCTGATTATTCTCCCCAGTGTCTGGCTTCCTCTATACTATTTGTCACAACACTGAAAGTCTCATTACCGCCTCATTCACGTGTCAAAGCAAGGCAGGTCCATCAGTTACCCTGCTTTTGATTTTAAAGACATTCAATGTACAAGTTTTAAATTCTGCAAGGAGTGAGGAACCTGTAGTCTTCATTTCAGATATTGTTGGACCAACTCCCATCAGTCTCAGACAGCATGGCCAATGGTCAGGGATGATGGGTGTTGTACCTCACAGAACAAAGAAAGCTCCTTATAGGGCATCACACCATTGGTCCACCTAGCTCAGTATCAATTACACTGACTGGCAACAGCTGGCGGGGATT